>NC_064829.1:48743673-49060404 GCF_024166365.1 Elephas maximus indicus | reverse complement strand
TTTTACATTGTTGAACATCAACCAATTCTTTTTGGCACAGTGACTGTATATTCCTTACATCTTTTTGTAATGCTTCCTGCATCATTCAATATTTCACCCATAGAATCCTTCCATATTGCAACTTGAGTCTTGAACTTTTTCTTCAGTTATTTCAGCTTGAGAAATGCAGAGCCTGTTCTTCCCTTTTTGTTTTCTAATTCCTGGTCTTTGAACATTCTATAATACTTTATTTTGTCTTTTTGAGTTACCCTTTGAAATCTTCTGTTCAGCAGGTACTCCTAAGTGATCATTTTTCTGGGACATCCAAAGCACCTTCACTGAGTTTTTTAAGTTTCTGGGTAGAATAGATTGGAAACCATGACCTTCAATTGTATGGTGTATGTGTTTCTATCTGAAAAATAGGTTTTATTGGTGCATTTCTTTTGCATGTGTTTTCCAAGGATGTTCAGTTGAGCTGTGTGTATGTGTCAAGGATTCTTACTGAGCCTAGAAATAGTAACAAATGAGCATTCTCTTTTAGTCGGTGTAAATTATAGGTTTAAATTCTCTGTCCCCCTCTCTTTGCCCACCTTCATTTACTTTATTATGTCCACATGTGTGAGTTGGGAGAAATACATAAAGTGGACCATTCATTAAGAAAAGAAAACCACAGCCCTTAAATCATGAATTTATGCAATTTTTAACTGTTTTTAACAAGCACAAAATGGTTCACAGGAATTATGCAAGTATAGATCATTTTAATTTTGAATCATTGTGGAATCATAAAAGACTCAGTTCTTTAATTTTGTGCCTTCAAGTCAGCCACTTTGATTAAAAAATAATAAAGCATGAGAGCCGTAGGGTCCTCACAGGTTCTCGACGCTATGGTGGCTCCCTGATCTTCCTTGCTAATTCTCCTCATTAATATTAATAAAAGGCTGATAGGCCATTGCAAAAGTTCGATACGAAAAGCAGGCAATTAATTGCTTGTAGTATTTTAATGCTTATTTTGCACAATGAAAACAACGCTTCAGGATTCTCAGCTAATCAATAATATCAACTGTGTTGAAAATGAGCACCTTCTGTTTCTTTTTCATAAATCTCCCTTAACTCTGAGAAACTTGAAAATCCAGCAAAAGTTCTGGAAATTAACAGGATGGAAAAAAAAAAAGTGTTGTATTTTAGCTGGCACTTTTCCTTTGGGGACAGGAAATATCATATATATTTATAAAATCTTTGGGCATTTCAGATTGGCCAATCCTTTCAAATACTATATTTTAAACAATTTTTTGCCTTTGGTGGGTGAGACTAAAAATTAGAAGATAGGACATTATTGTACGTTAGGTAAGTCATTTTGAGAATTCCTGATCAACTCTTTTGATTGATTTGATAAATTAATGTTTTACTGATTTGTAAATGTTTCTCCCCCATGTGTCCGGCAGTTTGTCGTACTGTGGGGGCTTGTGTGTTGCTGTGATGCTGGAAGCTATGCCACTGGTATTCAGATACCAGCGGGGTCACCCATGGAGGACAGGTTTCAGCTGAGCTTACAGACTAAGACAGACTAGGCAGAAGGACCTGGCAGTCTATTTCTGAAAAGCATTAGCCAGTGAAAACCTTATGAATAGCAGCGGAACATTGTCTGATATAGTGCTGGAAGATGAGCCCCCCAGGTTGGAAGACACTCAAAAGATGACTGGGGAAAAGCTGCCTCCTCAAAGTAGAGTCGACCTTAATGACGTGGATGGAGTAAAGCTTTCGGGATCTTCATTTGCTGATGTGGCACGACTCAAAATGAGAAGAAACAGCTGGAAACATCCATTAATAATCAGAACCTGGAATGTAGTAAGTATGAATCTAGGAAAATTGGAAATTGTCAAAAATGAAATGGAACATAAACATCGATATCCTAGGCATTAGTGAGCTGAAATGGAATGGTACTGGTCATTTTGAATCGCAGAGCCATATAGTCTACTATGCAGGGAATGATAACTTGAAGAGGAATGGTGTTGCATTTATCGTCCAAAAGAACGTTTCAAGATCTATCCTGAAGCACAACACTGTCAGTGATAGGATAATATCCATAGGCCTACAAGGAAGACCACTTAATACGACTGTTATCCAAATTAACGCACCAACCACTAGGGCCAAAGATGAAGAAATAGAAGACTTTTACCAGCTACTGCAGTCTGAAATTGATCGAAAATGCAATCAAGATGCATCGGTAATTACTGGCAATTGAAATGCGAAAGATGGAAACAAAGAAGAAGGGTCAGCGGTTGGAAAATATGGCCTTGGTGATAGAAACAATGCCAGAGATCGAATGATAGAATTTTGCAAGACCAACAACTTCTTCATTGCAAATACCTTCTTTCACCAAAATAAACGACGACTATACACGTGGACCTCGCCAGATGGAGCACACAGAAATCAAATTAACTACATCTGTGGAAAGAGATGATCATCAGTCAGAACAAGGCCAGGGGCTAACTGTGGAACAGACCATCAATTGCTCATATGCAAGTTCAAGCTGAAGCTGAAGAAAATCAGAGCAAGTCCACCAGAGCCAAAATATGACCTTGAGTATATCCCACCTGAATTTAGAAACCATCTGAAGAATAGATTTGATGCATTGAACACTAGAGACCGAAGACCTGATGAGTTGTGGAATGACATCAAGGACATCATCCATGAAGAAAGTAAGAGGTAACTGAAAAGACAGGAAAGAAAGACCAAGATGGATGTCAGAGGAGACTCTGAAACTTGCTCTTGAGCATCGAGCAGCTAAAGCAAAAGGAAGAATTGATGAAGTAAAAGAACTGAACAGACGATTTCAAAGGGCCTCTCAAGAAGACAAAGTAAATTATTATAATGACATGTGCAAAGAGCTGGACATGGAAAGCCAAAAGGGAAGAACACACTTGGTGTTTCTCAAGCTGAAAGAACTGAAGAAAAATTCAAGCCTCGAATTGCAAAAGTGAAGGATTCCATGGGGAAAATATTAAATGATGCAGGAAGCATCAAAGAAGATGGAAGGAATACACAGAGTCATTATACCAAAAAGAATTAGTCGATATTCAACCATTTCAAGAGGTGGCATATGATCAGGAACTGATGGTAATGAAGGAAGAAGTCCAAGCTGCTCTGAAGGCATTGGCAAAAAACAAGGCTCCAGGAATTGATGGAATATCAATTGAGATGTTTCAACAAACAGATGCAGCACTGGAGGTGCTCACTTGTCTATGCCAAGAAATATGGAAGACAGCTTCCTGGCCAACTGAATGAAAGAGATCCATATTTATGCCTATTCCCAAGAAAGGTGATCCAACCAAATGTGGAAATTATAGAACAATATCATTAATCACACACAAGCAAAATTTTGCTGAAGATCATTCAAAAATGGCTGCAGCGGTATACCGACAGGGAACAGCCAGAAATTCAGGGTGGTTTCAGAAGAGGATGTGGAATCAGGGATATCATTGCTGATGATGGATGGATCCTGGCCGAAAGCAGAGAATACCAGAAGGATGTTTACCTATGTTTTATTGCCTATGCAAAGGCATTCGACTGTGTGGATCATATCAAATTATGGATAACGTTGAGAACAATGGGAATTCCGGAACACTTAATTGTGCTCATGAGGAACCTTTACATAGATCAAGAGGCAGTTGTTTGGAGAGAATGAGGGGATACTGATTGGTTTAAAGTCAGGAAAGGTGTGCATCAGGGTTGTATTCTTTCACCATACCTATTTAACCTGTATGCTGAACAAATAATCCTAGAAGCTGGACTATATGAAGAAGAACATGGCATCAGGATTGGAGGAAGACTCATTAACAACCTGCGTTATGCAGATGACACATCTTGCTTGCTGAAAGTGAAGAGGACTTGAAGCACTTAGTAATGAAGATCAAAGACCACAGCCTTCAGTATGGATTGCACCTCAACATAAAGAAAACAAAAATCCTCACAACTAGACCAATGAGCAACATCATGATAAACAGAGAAAAGATTGAAGTTGTCAAGGATTTCATTTTACTTGGATGCGCAATCAACAGCCATGGAAGCAGCAGTCAAGAAATCAAAAGACGCATTGCATTGGGCAAATCTGCTGCAAAGGACCTCTTCAAAGTGTTGAAGAGCAAAGACGTCACCCTGAAGACTGAGGTGCCTGACCCAAACCATGGTATTTTCAATCACATCATTTGCATGTGGAAGCTGGACAATGAATAAGGAAGACTGAAGAAGAGTCAACGCCTTTGAATTGTGGTGTTGGTGAAGAATATTGAATATACCATGGACTGCCAAAAGAACGAACAAATCTGTCTTGGAAGAAGTGTGGCCAGAATGCTCCTTAGAGGCAAGGATGGCGAGACTGCGTCTTACATACTCTGGACAGGTTTTCAGGAGGGATGAGTCCCTGGAGAAGGACATCATGCTTGGCAGAGTACAGGGTCAGCGGAAAAGAGGAAGGCCCTCAACGAGGTGGATTGACACAGTGAGTGCAACAATGAGCTCAAGCATAACAACAAGTGTAAGGATGGTGCAGGACCGGACAGTGTTTCATTCTGTTGTGCATAGAGTCGCTATGAGTCAGAACCAACTTGACGGCACCTGACAACAGCAACAAAAACAAAATGTTTTTTATTAATTAAAACCAGAAAACCTAAATCATTTGCCATGCAGTCAGCCTGGACTTATGGTGATCCCATGTGTGTCAGAGTAGAACTGTGATCCGTAAGATTTTCACTAACTAATTCTTTTGGGAGTAGATTTCAAGCATTTCTTCCAAGGCACCTGCAGCTGGACTATAACAGCCAACCTTTTGGTTAGCAGCTGAGTGCTGAATCATTTGCACAATCTAAGGACTCCCTTTATTACTATTTTTAATTATCGATCACCTGATACTTTTAGGCCAAATTAACTGCTTGTTTTGTCCTTTTTTAAGTTTCATACACAGTGGATTCTTCCACGCAAGTGCAGATTAGCATGAATTATGTATTTCTTCATCATGACTGCATATAAAATTCAGAAAAAAATGGGATTATTACTCTTAGATAAGAGTAAGCCAAATCATTTCCAAATCAGATCTTGACAGCACTTTTTTTTTCTATTGAAGTTATAGAATAGGAAAATAGAAGTCAAAAAGTGATGGATGAGAAATAATTGAAAATCCCTCCTTTAGTCATCATAAACCAGTTGAGGCCTGCTGTACACAGTCTTCAGAAGATCAAGGAGCCACAATAGTGCCAAACACCTGTGAGGACCCTATGGGTTTCAGGCTTTATTATTTTTTAATCAAATATTACGACATGAAAGTAAACATTTTCTTTTCCTAAAGCCTTTAAAACATTGTAAATAGATATATATTTTTTCCCCAAATTTTTTGGATTAGGTATTTGTTTGTTTGTGGTAAGATTAAAGAAAGAAATGAGTTGTTAAAGTTCTCTCCAGGCCAAAAAAATCGTAGCCTTAGAGGCTTTCCTTCTCCTCCCCAAAAACTGGAGAAGAATACTTCTGATTCATTACTTGTGGAAATGATATAAACTCTACTGATTTTTTAGAATTTAGAAAGAGCCATGCTGAATGTATGAACAGAGAAGTGGCCATACTTACTTTCTCTGACAGGCCCTTTAGTGGCACAGCAGTGGTTTCTGCGCCCTGTCCCATGAGGCCAATCATTGGGGGGTTTAATAAACATGTTTTTTTAGATTTTACTACATTGAAACAAACAAGATTTTTGTCAAAATTATATTTTCTGGGAAAGTTAGCTTTAAAAATATTGTATGCCTTTACGCAAAATGATCAAATAACAAGTGTGCTCAACAACATTGTAAGTATAATAACCATAGTATTCAAAACAAAAAGACCCTAAATTAGGACAAGAACTCATTGGGAGAGACATTAAATTCCAATCCACCAAAATAACCTTGGCATAAAATTTCTCCAGGGCAGTCCTATACCAACAAGAGTACCCACTTCCAAGGAAAAGAATATAGTTGGTAACTGGGTGGTATCTACATGTAGGATGCAAACCAAATTGTCAAATTTTTTTTAAAAAAAGGTTCAACTCCAGCCTAAAAACTGGCAATAGGGGCTGCCAATCACTTTTACACTTACTTATAAGTGCTAACTTCTATCCTTAACCAAATAAAGTTTCAGAATAGGCAGTAATGTAGTGTGTTAAGAAAGACTGTTTGCAAAGACTAGGGCCAATACTAATTTGTCCAATACCAAAATCACTTATATATACAAATTAGCCATTTAATAGTGCTTATCTTTTATTCTGAAGATCCTTGTTTCCAGAAGGTAAGCGTCATATGGTTCCTAATATTGCAGATTTAAATATTTGATTTACTCATGGTATTCTAGAGATAAGTGGTTACGAATCAGGGAGTTGCTTTAGTGTGTTTTATAAAAACATAACTTTATTAGTACATTAGACAACTAACCTCAGTGAAAAGTGGTAAACTATACAAATGTTACAGAAAGCAAGATGTACAATGTGAAAGTTCTTTGTATTCATTCTTTGTCTATAACCAATTGTTATTAGTCACCGATTTTTCACTTATTTAATCTTTGTGTGTCATTTGTTCAGAAGTATTAGGTTCTTTAAAGTTAAACATGATAAAAAATGAAAAATATATATTTGAAAATGCAAAATCCTATCTCTGAAAGCACAAACAGGCTTCCGAGATGTGGCTCTTACTGTCACTGGATGTTGCATCTATCTATAAAGTTTCTTAGGAAAAAAAGAACAAACCAAACCCCTTGTCATCAAGTCGATTCTGACTCGTAGTGACCCTATAGGGCAGAGTAGAATTGCCCCATGGTGTTTCCAAGGATCACCTGGTGCATTCAAACAGCCGACCTTTTGGCTAGCAGCCATAGTTCTTAACCACTACACAACCAGGGTTTCCAAGTTTCACAGTTCTAATCTAATTTCTAATTCTTAGAAACTTAGGTAAAAGAGCAATATATCATGATGCATGACTTCCATTTTCTTATAAAGTACAATTTGCAAATTAAAACAAAAAACAAACAAACCCATTGCCATCGAGTCAATTATGACTCATAGCGACCCTACGGGATGGAGTAGAACTATGCCGCAGGGTTTCCAAGGATCACCTGGTGGATTTTAACTGCCGACCATTTGGATAGCAGCCATAGCTCTTAACCACTAAGCCACCAGGGTTTCCAAAAGTCTCCAGAAGTTAACTTTTCCCCTAGAAAATGAGATTCAACTAATTAAGTAATCTTACATTGGTCTCAGAATGAATCTTTAGAGGATTTAGAAAAAGTTTTGCCTGTGTTATAGGCACTCTTTTAAAGCTAAAAGTCAGTCTAGAAGCCATTTATATAAACCCTCCTATTTTATGAACAGTTGAACTCTATGAAATAAAGATAATTTTTCTAAGAACAGCAGCTGGTTAGCACTAGCATTTTACACGGAAACCACGGGTCCTCGATCTACATCATATTCCATGTTATACCCTCACTTATTAGGTCTCAGAACTTAACACTGAAGCTCACCTTCCCCTTCTAGCCAGCCTGTTCTTGAGGTCATTATAAAGTTCTTGTTAATAAATCCCTGCAGGCATTTTATCTAAATATTCCCTTTATTAGATTGAAGCGTAACTTTCTTGTCCCTCAGCTAAAGAGCCTCAATCCACTTTTGTACAGATCTGCTCCAGATCCAGGTTTTTTCATCCACCATTATCTCATCCAAATAGGTGATAGATAGACTTTCCTGGAAAACATGTACAGAACCTCTTATGGAAAGAGTTACTGCTCATGAGGAACTATTAATATGCATAGTAGACAAACTGGGATCCCTGGTGGTGCAGTGGTTAAATGCCCAGCTGCTAACCAAAAGGTCAGCTGTTGGAACCCAGCAACTGCTCTAGGAGAGAAAAGATGTGTCAGTCAGCTTCTGTAAAGATTTATAGCCTTGGGGGAGAGTGTTGGTATGTCATGGGGTTGGCAACCAGTGCCACAAAACAATATGTGTATTAATTGTTTAATGAGAAGCTACTTTGCTCTGCAAATCTTCATCAAAAATACAATTAAAAAAACAAGATTTACGGCCTTGGAAACCCTATGGGGCAATTTAGTTCTACTCCGTCTTATAGGGTCGTTATGAGTCAGAATCGACTTGGTGACAACAGACTTTTTTTTCTTTTTTTTTGATGGACATACTAGAACCTAAAATGGGCTTTCTTTGCCTTTTCTTTTAGCTCTACTTCACTTGGACATGCAAAGACCCAGTTTAGTGGTAATTCAGGTAAATTCAGCAAAATATTATGATTGTACTTATTATGTGTAAGGCACAATGCTATCCACAGTGGAAAATAATAAAAGCAGGAAATAGTCTATGTCCTCAAATAGAAAATAGCTCTAATAAGGTAAGATTTTTATATATACTATTTTTTTTTTTTTTTTTATGGTGAAGTCAGAAATTAAATATTACATGGACAAAGAAGTGCAGGTCACTACATCTACTGGAAGGAAATATTATTTCAGGTGGGATAGTTCTTCAGATTATTATTTGCAGTGATTGAAATGACAATTATGAAAGAGTAAGCTGAAGTGCCATTTCCCCCAACCTTCCAATTAAATTGATTAAAAAAAAAAAGTCCTTTTCCAATAAAATACTCTGATCATTGACTATTGATATTCTCAAAACTTCTGTTTATTGTCCAACATTTTCTTTGAGTTTTTCCATATCAGTATTGTCTGATAAAAACTGTAGACACTTAATGTGAAGAACACAGTTCCAAGATGGACTGAGTGTTCTTTCAGTGGATAACATCCAAGGACAAACCAGGATTAGGGGTCTGTCGCTTCTATTGGCAAAATGGTCCCAAACATTAAATAATTTTTAATGTAATTAAATGGAAATTTCAGGACACTCCAACAACATTGACTGGTCACAATGTTCCAGTCTTTTTTTATTCTTTCTCAAATGCAACATCAAATAAAGCCCAGCTATTACTCACGTCTTGCTGACCAAAGCCATGGCATTTTTAATTGCCTCTTATGCATTCAAAAGCTGGACAACGAATATGGAAAATCAAAGAAGAAATGATGTCTTTGAATTACGGTGTAGGTGAAGAATAGTGACTATACCATGGGTTGCCAGAAGAATGAACAAATCTGCCTTGGATGAAGTACAGCCAGAATACTCCTCAGAAGTGAAGTATACTTTGTACAACATATTTTCGAAAAGTTATCTGGAGGAACCGGTCCCTGGAGAAGGATATCATGCTTGGTAAAGTAGAGGGTCAGCAAAAAGGAGGACTTTCAAAGAGATGGACTGACACAATGGCTGAAACAATGGGCTCAAATATAGCAACAATTGTGAGGATGGCGCAGGACTGGGCAGTGTCTTGTTCTGTTGTACATAGGGTCTCTATGAGTTGGAACTGACTTGACGGCACCTAACAATGATGGTGGTTATTGTGTGCTGTGGAGCCCACTCTGACTCATAGTGACCCTATAGGACGGAGTAGAACTACATCATAGTGTTTCCTCGGGTGGAATCTTCATGGGAACAGATCGCCAGCTCTTTTCTCCCACAAAGTTGCTGGTGGGTTTCAACCACCGACTTTTCAGTTAGTAGCCTAGTGCTTTAACCATTACTCCACCAGGTTTCCTCTCAGTATGATGGTAGGATTCATTTACTCTCTTATTCAATTTAATTCTTGCTCTTGTTAGACTCTTCAATTAAACACAGTGAGTGTTTGGGAGGGAGTACTTTAATGTACTTGGAGTTATCTAATCACCCTTTTCATGACAGGTGATCACAAGGGCACCATGAGAGTGAAAATGAGGAAATAAAAGTGTGGAAAGAACCCAGAGATGAGGGACAGAGTGCACTAAAGAAAACTTGGTACCTTTACAATTTCTCGCCTTCCTCCCCCAGGCTAGTCTTATCTTCCCTACGGAGTAAAAAAAAAAAGCAAAAATAGAAAACAACATTCATTTAGGAATTTAATGAACCAATTTTTGATAGTGGTGGTGGTAGTGATATGATCTATTAAGGAAAAATACTAGGGGTCCTGAGTTCCAAACTAAGGCACATGTTCTTATTTTTAAATAAAATGTACTGTTGTCTCAACCCTGTTCCCTTTAGTGACATTTTATTAGAAAGGTCTTTGTAAATTTTGCTTACAGTGAATTTTCCAGTATTAGAATTTTACCGCACAACTACCTTTCCCAAGATATGGACATCTTCAAGCTGACATCATTCAGGTGACAGCACTGTGCCCTTTACATCCATAGAAGGAAAGGCTATAGGTGACTACACAGTAAACTCATATCCAAGTTTGGTGGTGTCATGTCTTAAAATGCTACAGTGAAAAATATTCTAGATTCTGTGTCACTGGATTTCACACTTCTTTTCCACTTCAAAACTGGACCTGTTTATGAGAGAAGAGTTATTTAAAAGGGGACATTCTAAAATTTCTAAATGTTGAAATACAATAATTAAAAAAAAAAATGGCCCTGAGGCATAGGATTTGTTGTTAATTATCCATTTCTGGTTTCTCTCCTACTATTGTATGTGACAGGACACAACTGGGCAGGTGTCCAACTCAAGGACAGCTAACAACAGCAACAACTGTATGTGGCTACTCTCTAACCTTCTTTGTGAGCTTCTCTTCTTGTGGTGGGTGTCCCTAAAAATATTGTGTTCTTCAAGGTTAAGTGCTACCTTACCTTTCTACTCATGCTTCATAATTTCCTTTGTCAATTTCAGCAAACCCCAAGGCCTGGACTCCAGGCACACATATCTAAATGTATACAGAGCCCCAAACTAAGTTCATCCTCCTTTCACCCACATATGTTCTTGCTCTTATTTTCCCTATCTCAATACTACAGTAAATAAAATAACTTCCCCAAGTCTTTCAGTAATCCTTTCACCCCCACTTCCACCTTCCTGTCATCCTAGTCCAGCTTCTTTCCATATTTTGTCCAGAGAATTAAGAGGCTTTTGACTTGTCCTCATTCTTACAGTCTTGCCTCACCTAATTTTCCTTTCTTTACACAGAACTGAGTAATCTTTCTATAAGACGCAAATGTGGTCCTATCCTAAAAGTTAGATGAACAGTTTAGGGAGCAGTGAGTTGACATTGATAATGGTGAAACAATTGGAAAATGATGTCGAGAAAGAAAGCATAACTTGAAGAATGCACCCAATATCACTGAATTTTACATGCAGAAATTGTTGAATTTAGGTGTGTTTTGCTGTATATATCTTCACCAAAACTTTAAAAAATATTAGAAAATAATGTGGTCCTAACCCTTCCATGGTTAAAAGCCTGTAATGGCTGTCTATCATCAGTATTAAGTTTAAACTAATCACAACGGACAAATCTATTCCCGATGAGGCCCTTCCTTACCTCTCGAGCTTATCTCTTAGCCCAACCACTTCAAACCAGACAGCTTAACCATATTGATATTTTATGGCACACTGTCTCACCTCTCCAACAACTCTGTACATTTTCACATGACTGTGGCTCTTCCTGGGCCACTACCATATTTTTTTTTCCTAGACTGAATACATGCTTATTATATTTTATAATTCACCTTAGATTTTACTTCCTGTGGAAAGCCTCTTTGATGCTCTGATTGTGTATATATTTCTATGTAGTCTGATGCAATTGAGAAGACGTTCTGCTATCACTCCACCTGGCTACTTAGAGTACATCAGCCTGCATAGTAATTGGCTATGTACTTCTTAACACCTACCAGAAACCAAGCTCAGTTTGAACAATAACCTGCTTTATTTTGTTCCTCTCTGTATTTCTTGTTCCTAATACAATGTCCAGAACAGAATGAGTGCTCACTAAATATTATAGAAAGAATGAATAAGTTGAATCATGCTGTTTTTATTACTGTTGCTGCTTTGACTCTATGATGATATTGTTGTGAGCTGACATCGAGTTGACTCCAACTCATGGCAACCTTATGTATAAGAGAGCAAAACGTTGTTCAATCTTGTGTGATCCTTACAATCACCAACATGTTTGAGTCCATTGTATTGGCTATTCTGCCTACCCATCTCACTGAGGTTCTCCCACGCCCTCACTCGTCCTCTACTTCACCAAATATGATGCCCTTCTCTAGAACTGACCTCTCCTGATGACATAACCAAAGCAAGTGAGCAAGCATAATACTTAATGCTAACTTGATTATCCTCCAATCTTCATTCTGATTCCTTAAATGATGTGACATCTGCAGAAAGTTTACTGCTTAGGAAATAAGTTAAGCTGTCATAATGCCCTCCCCGCCCCCGGCCCAAGTCACCCTTAGTTTGGCTAGGTATTATGTTACCACAAAGAAGTACATTTAATCAAATACCTTCTGCACATGAGACACAGCTAGTCAATACGTGGTAAACAAGTTTGTTTCAATATAAAGTGCGGACACTGTGTTTCTGAGAAATACATTGATCTCAAATGGCAGAGTTAGCCTTCTTTTGTGAGAAGAATCTTTCAAATAAAGCTACGTGAGCGTTTGAAGGTGCCAACGCTTTGATGTTTCAAAGCCTCAATTATTCAGGTACCACAGAGCTGAGCATTGTACATCTGCCAATGTCAAATTTAAAAAGCTCAGATGGCTAAAATGCCATGTTCTGTTCAAGTCTTCTGATATTTGAAATTGAGAGAAGAGCCTTTTCATTTCAGCAACTCCTAAGGCTCTCCCAGTCTTCACGCTGTTGCTGTGAAGCTCAGCATTCATTAAATGCTTGCTTGCAATTTGAATACATTGTTAATGGAGTGGACAGCTTCTGAGGTTGGAAGTTCAATTTATACTCTAGGGCATGAGAAAACTTTTGATATCTCTGATTGAGATTGGTTATTGAATCAAGGGCCTGGGTTGGATCTAGATATGTATTGGACAAATTATCTGAGAAGACTGAATAAAATTATTTTATCCTGGGTAGCATCTGCCCAAGTGGCAACCATGTTTCAGCACATGGCGTTCAAAGAATATGCTGCCCCCCTCCCAGTTAAGTTTGAGAATATTTCTCAAAAAATCAAGTGCAAACACTGTGATCTTCTACCAAAAGTATAAAACACTGTGGTTTATACTACTTCCTGTTATGTTAAGCATCAGGTCCACTGGCTCTCGAAGTCACAACTGTCAACCCCAGAGCTACACAATTTTTTTTTGTTGTTAAAAAAATTTGTATATAAATATCTAGCACAATTACATCAAAAAGTAGACTTCCTGAGTATCAAATAATCTCTCATTTGCACTGTTCTGAAGTTGTTATGAAAATAAAATTTGGATGGAATGATTCTTGTGGAAAAATTAATTATAAGTATTTGGGGGAAGTAACATATGAAGCACACGAGATGAATAATTCGTAACACTGATGAATGAAATTACAGCCTCTATGCTTTTGTGTTCAGCCCCATGCAAAATCCAGCTTCTAATAGGTATTTCAAAAGTAATTTTTGAACCAAGATGAGAAGTGTCCTTCCTACACACCATTCTCAGATGATTCTTTCTAAAATACCCCTTTGCAAAATATCTGAAATAAAACATTGGAACACTTAGTCACACTACCATCCCCTTTTTCTAATTAGGCCACACTGGTCTGTTATCCACTCCTGTCCTTTAGGTACTTTCCAAATTTTAGGATTCTGTTCACACCCACAACCACCTCTCTGTCTGTAACAGGATAGAATCGTTGTGAGTCATAGGGCTTTTATAGGCTGTTTTTTGGGGAGAAGATTATCAGGCCTTCCTTCCTAGACTGTTTTAGTCCAGAAGCTCTGCTGAAACCTGTCCATCATCATAGCAACATGCAAGCCTTCTTTGACAGATATGTGGTAGCCACACAGGAGGCGAATTGTCTGGGAATCAAACCCAGGTCTCCCACATGAAAGGAGAGACTTCTACTACTGAATCACCACTGCCCCTGTAGTTGAGCTAACCTACCATTTAAGGGTCTGCTAGAATGACTCCTCTAGGAAGGATTTTCTTACTATTCAAACCCAGAATAGCCTCTCCTGTCTTACATTTATATTATTTACCATCTGCCTCATTTATTTGGCATTAAGCTATCCATTGCCTTGTGACATCTGTTCTACTTTTGGCTGATACTGCTCTTGACCTTTTTATGTGCATGTATTGTCTCTCTAACCAGATGGAATGCTCCTTGAGGGCAGAGTCATGAATTGAATCATAGATTTTCATACACAAAAGAAACTTCAGAGATCAAATAGTCCAACACTTTTATTTTATATTTAAGAAGAAAAGAGCCTGGTATAAGTTAAATGACTGATTTAAGGTTAAACAATAATTTAGTTAGAAGGCCAGGAATAGAGTTCCTGGCTTGAAATACACTCTTCTTTACAGTGTGCTCCACAGTAACTTTTATAACATATTGAGTTATATGTTGAAATAGGCATTAGTAATCCACCCCCCTCAATTTTTAAAGTAGAAAACTGAAGCTCAGAGAAGCTGTGAAACAGCTGCCAAGGTCATATATTGAGTTAATTCTAGCAGTCTTGGGACTACAATTCAGAATTCCTAACTGTTAGCACAATGCTTTGCTTACTGACCTAAACTTCCTTCATCTTTCTGTATTCCCCAAAGTTCTGTATACAGAATAAATACCTATTAAACATCTGTTAAAATTTATAAATACAAATATGAATACCTGCAGTACAGAATCCTGGAATCTGACATTTCAATGGAAACTGAGAAATAATAAACTTCAAAGTTTGTCTTTGGCCTTCTCCCATTTTCTGTATTCCACTCTATTTCATCTTTAGGAGATCCAAGCTGTGTATAGAAATGGATAGATTCCAGGATACATCTATTTATTGAAAGAATATGCCTCTTACCCTGTAAAGCTCTCTGGAGTCAAACTCTAGCCTTTTTGCACATGCCAGTTCTATTTTTCCACAGAACCCCTCACCTATTTATGATTCAGTTGGGCTCATCTGTCCCTGTTCAATGTATCTCACCCACTGGTTTCTCCTCCTTAAGTGTGGAAAATTTTTACTTGCCATATTCTAAATGCAGAAAAAGCCTGTACATAAGCACTATGACCCTTACTCAGTACGTTCCGTGAGAGAACTCCAATTGTAATAAGCATGTCCATGCAATTGGCATCGAAAACATCTAAGGTTTTGGGGTTTTTCCCTTCTTAACTCCATACAACTGAAAACCCAATTTCTGAAACTCTCAAAAGTCCAGAGATCTTTTCATTTTAACTTGATTTATGAATTTTTCTTTAGTGGGTCTCTTTTGTTTAATAAAACTGGATATTGGATTCAGTAATTTACTGGGAGAAGAAGAAGAAGGAGCTGCGTGTTATGGGAGAAGGCACTGCCACTGATTAACTGGGTGATATTAACCACGTTGCAGATATCTCTGGGCTTATCTCTTTGTCATCCAAACTTAAATGAATGGTTAAATAAGTAAGCAAATAAACAAAGCATAAAAAGCATTCAGGCTAAATAACCTCTACAGTTCCTTGCCCTTTTTCTCCCTTGATAATTGAATCAAGGTGGTAGACTGACACATAAATCTACTTTTCCACCTGCTGAAATCCTTGAAATTTACAGAAAATCTAATTTATAAATTTAAATTCTCAGGAGTGCTTAGGATAGTGAAAGTTACCAACAGAGTTCCATAAAATTTTAGGAGTTCCTGGAAAATAATTGCTGACATTTGTTGAGGGCTTTTAATGTGCTATGAACTTCATCACTATAAGCTCACTTATTCTGCACAACAATTCTGTGAGGTAAGGGCTGTTAGTATCCTGTATCTACAAGTTATGGATCTGAACAGGTTAAAGTTATGTGGTTACATGTCCCAGAATGCACAGTGAATTGATCACAAGCTTTGCTTTGCAACCAAAGTCAGGTTCCAGAACTTGTACATTCAACTGTTGTCCTTGACTGTCTTTCAGAGACAGGCCTTAAAGCCCCCATGACTTCATGGTGCTGGAGAAACCAGATCAGAGAAATCTACAAACTTCCATGCCACAGGAGACAACAACTGCAGTAGAACAGCATGTCCAGACTGAAAAAAATATGAAGAACTGGAAGGTGGGTTTGAGATTGATGATTTGTCTGTGAGAAGAGTTGGGTTAAAAGTCAATGTACTTAATTAAATAGCTTTACTTAGAATAACAGAGCACTAAATCCGAGCATTATTTTTATAATTAGCATATTCATTGCCTTTATCCTCTTTTCAATTGCCATTTGGTATCCCATGCAATACATCCTGACATCATTTTCACCTGTATCATAGTGTCCTCTAACTTCCTTTGAATATTCACCGAGTAGTAATTGAGAATCTCATTGTATGCAAATCACCGTACTACCTATCAGCATTAAGGAATACAAAATAAATAGAATACAGGAGCTTAGATAATTCACAGAATTTATAATTTATTTAAAGGGAGAAAGTCTATACTGATGGGAAAATGCATTATGACATGAACATTTGAGTGCAATATTATGCTTTAAACTCCATGATTAGAACAGCCATCCAAATGACATCTAGCCATGTCTCTGCTATATACAGGTACCTCAATGGCTGAGGCTCGTTGTTTTATCTGTAAAATAGGAGAGTTGGGTTGGGTTGTCTCTAAGCTTATTACTGGTTAGATCTTAGGTGGCTCTTCTTTTATTTCCCCTGTTCAATTATATTACTTATATAGCTTATGTAGGTGGTGTTTGAATATACTTGGCAAGTGTGGGGTGAAGAAATAATTTACCCAAAGTATTTCATTTTTCCTTGGTTCCTGGGAGGGGATCTCTAAATTTTTGGAATTTCCTCAGTAATTGAAAAGTTTTTGTTATTCATGAGGGCTCCAGATCACACATCACAGGATATGCCAACAAGGTGACTCTTGACTGGGGGCTCGCCATGCTAGAAATATGTACCTCTTTACACCAGTGCTACCTCCAGGCAAGGAAAGAGAGCTGAAGATTAAATTACGTGGGCGATAAGTCCACTAATTATGCCTACATAATGAAACCCCAACAAAAACTCTGGACCCTGAAGCTCAGGTGAGCTTTCTGGTTGGTGACATCAATGCCTGAGGGTGTAACAAATCTTAGGGACACAGAAGTTTCATGTTGGGGATCTTCCTAGACCTTACCTTATGTGTCATTTTTAATGTCGGTCCTGATTTGTATCTTTATACAGTAAAACTGTAATCATAAAGTACAGTAATTTCCTGGGTTCTGTGAGTCATTCTACTGAATTTTTAAACATAAGAGGGTGGTGTAGGAATCCCCAAGTTTTTAGCCAATAGGTCAAAAGTGAAGATGCCATGGGGAACCTTGGGGTTGTGGCTGGTGTCTGAAGTCTTGGGTAGACTTGACAGTCTGAAGGATTATGCCCCTCAATATTTGAGATCTGACTTAATTTCAAATGGTTTGGGCCAGGAGAAGAACTGCATTTGTAGTTGGTGTCAGAGAAGACATTTAGAGTTGGTGCTGTAATACAGACATCACAGAAAGATATTTATCATTCCTCAAAGAAATTCCAAGGAACAGAGGTTGACATCTTAAGGAAATGGTCTACTATCTATGGCTGAAACCAGTATTTCCTAATTACTTAGTTAGGTGAAGAGGGTCAGTTTTCTACTTGACTATTTAATTCTTAAGCTTCAGTCATTGCTTTGGCACTTCTCAAAAGAAATGCTTGAGCAGAAATCTGATTTTCCATATTTTAACTGTCCTTGCTGAAAGGACCAGCTGCCACTTCCCTATACATTTCTTATGCTAATGTATCTATTACTATTATCATTTTTTGCATAATTGATCTTGAATTACTAGCCTAAACATTATGGGTTTTACTTTTTGGGTTTATCTGTAAACATATTATAACATAAACATAATATATGTTGTTCACTATACCCATGTATATACTTCAAGGGTTAAAGGTCTGGTGAAGATAGGTTTGTTCAATCGGGTTTATTTAGAGTGATGCAAAAGGGTTATTTGGTATAAAACTCTCAGCTCAAAACTATAAAATAAACCCCAGTGAATAACAATTATTAACAGTGTATTTCTGCACAATTGATTAGCTCAACCAGGCAGTGAAATCAGCACAACTACTGAAAGATTTCCCAACACTCCATGGCTAGTAATATAAAACCATAACTTGCCTTTTCTGAAGATAATTTAACACTAGGGATTTTTCTGAAGATAATTTAACACTAGGGATTGAATTCCCAACTATAGAAATACGGAGGTAAGAGGAATGATAACTGCATTTTGTCCACTCTCACGCATTCTAATTTACTGAATCTATTTTGTGTATATGTTTGTACTAAAATGCTTGATTTGCGTAGGCTAGATTTGAGTTGGAACAGACTCCATGGCACCTAACAACAACAACAGGAGACTCTTTGAGGAGCCCTGGTTGGGTAGTTGTTAAGAGCTTTGCTGCTAACACAAAAGTCAACAGTTTGAATCCTTGGAACCCTATGGGGCTGTTCTACTCTGTCCTATAGGGTCACTATGAGTTAGAATCAACTCTCAACTCTATGACAACAGGTTTTCTTTTGTTTTTTGAGACCTTTTAAGCAGCCCTGGTAGCACAGTGGTTAAGTGCTTGCCTCCTAACCGAAAGGTCAGTGTTTCGAACCCACCAGCTACTCTGCAGGAGAAAGATGTGTCAGTCTGCTTCCCTTAAAGATTACAGCCTTGGAAACCCTATGGAGCAGTTCTACTCTGTCCAATACGGTGGTTGTGAGTCGAAATCAACTTGACAGCAATGGGTTTTGTTTTTTGTTTTGTTTTATCTAGAGACCCTTTACAAATTTATACTATAAAATGATTCAAATAGGGAATAGAGATATTTGTGATTTATTGCATTCCCTCTAGGGGGAAAAATAAAAAGTTAATTAAAATAGCTTCAGGTCACCCAAAGTTTTCATTAATTTTTAGTTGTAATTTTAGATTGTTTAAAAGGCTAGGAGAAGGTAGGGAAAAAATACAGTTAGCAAGCAAGTTAGAGCCACTTTAATTCTCTTGGTTTATTAAGACCTATTCAAGTCTTTGATGGTCTATGAAATCATGGAGTTCTATCAATTATGATCTCAAAAGATTTCTGAAACATTTTTTAAGTGAGAAGTGAGTAACTTACGGGTTTGTCTTTTAAAATGTGTTTTATTATGTCATTACTTCAAATAATGTCAGTAACTCAGTGCCAGTTTGAATGGTTATGGAACATTTGTAATTCAAGGGGGTGTGATTATCATTGTATATTCTGGTATAAAAAAAGGCTTTAGCCAGATTACTTTTTATCGGCTCATGAATTTAGATGCAGTTCCTTTAATTCCATAATGCAGCTGTCTAGGGGTAGATATATGCAAGTCTCCAGATTGGCTGCCATTGAAAACTTGTAGTCTGAAACTTGATAGTTCAGAGTGGGGAGGGATTGCTGGCTTAGGGGGAAAACATTTGGAAACAAATAGGTACAACAATGACAAAAAATGAGATTTGGGTCAGCTGTTTCCCAGGTTAATTTTTTTTGTTCTCCTTATATACATATAATGGAGGAACAAAACAAACAAACAGCCCTCTTCTGGATTTATTTCTAATGCCGGTCTGTATATGATAAATGTCAATTTCTCCAATCATCCAACAAAATGAAGCCTCCCTGCCACTAAAAATCATTCACTTAGCTGCCAAATTTGTTCTCTCTATTTAATGTGGCTTTATTAACAATATTTGCCATCAGCAATTTTAAACCTATCAACCGATGAAGAATGATGGATTCTTCTTTCATTAATGTTCACTTAAAAAAAAAAAAATCCTTATCTTCAAAGACTGAACAGACACACTGTATACTCTTTTTAAAGACATACTGAGTAAGAAAAGTCAATGACTTAAGCAGACTTGGTCACAACCTCTAAATGATGACAAATTAGTGGTGAGATGGGGATGGTTCAGTTCACATTTCATTCATAAACATGCATGTCTGTTTAGTTACAGAAAGTTTTCATGCAAGACTCTCAATAATGAGTGATGTGCCATGTGTCATTTATGAAGCAAAATACAGAAAATATTAATACTGTCACCTCACAGTCTATGTTACAAAAAGAAGCCATAGGAAGACTGTTAATAAGGCTAAGTTTTCATGAAAATATGACATCAGATCTGTGATTTTTCAGGCCCTGAAATTCTCTATCTGAACTTAGTATCTTTTTCTATCCCTCCCCCTCCTTGTAAAACCTATTCTAGAACCACATGGGGGACACTTATCTGCCTAAACTAATCAGAGAGGCAATCTAAGATCACCAAGGCCTTCTATTTATTGTTAAGGGCCCAGGAATTTACCAGCAAGTAGAGATTGAGAAGTGAAAGTGCAAGCGCCAAAGGCAAAGGAAAGAGCCTGAATATTGGCAAGGAAGATCAAAACTCAGAGCATGTGGAGAGAGAAGAAATCCCTAGTGCTAAAATACACAGTGTTTTCTGTAAAACCAGGAGTATAATACATATTTTGTAGGGCTGTATAGAGTTTTGGGAACAAGCTGTTTTGACTGTGTGTGTCTTTGTTGACTAATACTGTTCTTACCCTTAGCGAGTAAGTACGAAGAGATACAGTCAATCCTCATTATTGGTGGACTCAGTATTGGCGGATTCACTTACTCACCAAAAATATCCCCTGCACTTTCATAATCTTTTGCAGAGATGCTCAGGCACAGGGGAGAAAACATTTCCAGTTGATAGAAAACAAAGCTGGTTTAGTAGTTGCAAATTTAGTGTTCCTGGGCCCTTTCTAGAACATAATAGTTATCAATTGAATTGTGTCCCCCAAAAACATGTGTTGAAAATCCTAACCTCTACCCCTGTGGTTATAATTCCTTTTGAGAAAGGGATTTCTTTGTTGCGTTAATGATACAAGATTAGTGTAGGGTGTGTCTTGAATTAATATCTTTGAGATATAAAGGAGATTAAACAAGCAAGCTCAAAAAAGCTGAGACAGGGGAAGACACATGCCTAGCCACGTGAAGATCACCCAGGAGTAGAAGATCCTTCCTTCAAAGCTGACAGAGAAAGCCTTCCCCTAGAGCCAGTATGCTGAACTGAGACTTCTAGCCTCCTAAATGGTGAGAAAATAAATTTCTGTTTGTTAAATCCACACACTTGTGGTATTTTCTGATATAGCAGCACTAGATAATTGAGAAAATAACTATCTCAAATAATGACAAATGACTGTATTCTGGTCAGTGTTATGAGTATGCTGTCTCATTTGAGCCTTGATATAGACCCTGTAGAATTTTTAGAGTTAGCCGTCTTTAAAAAAGGACAAAATAAAGGAAGGAAGGAAGAGAAGAAGGGAGGTGCGGAGGGAGGGAAGGAGGAAGGAAGGAAAGGAGTGAGAAAGGAAGGAGGGAAAGGGTGATAGGAAGAGTAAGACAGAATGGCAGCTCTTCTCATCACTGAGCAGAAGGTGTGGTAGACTTCCAGTTTTTGAAATTATCTAGGATACTTGGCTGAGTAAATGGGTATAAGCCATGGGGAAAAGCAAATATGACGATTCCAGGGAACATGGGTTTTATCATCACTGAAAAAGTCTCAAAGAATTTTAAGTGGATTTGTCAAAGAATCATCATTCAAAAGGGACAGAATAAAGTATGTTTCTATGCATTTTATTTGGAAACCCTGGTGGCTTAGTGGCTGAGTGCTATGGCTGCTAACCAAAGGGTCAGCTGTTCGAATCCACCGGGCACTCCTTGGAAACTCTATGAGGCAGTTCTACTCTTTCCTGTAGGGTCACTATGAGTCGGAATCGAGTCAATGGCAATAGGTTTTTATTTTTTAAAATGTATTTTATGTCTTTTTTTTTTTTTTAAGGATGAAATTTAGAAAATAACTTAAGTACCCTTTAGTTATGAGCATTTTTTTCTCCACTAGATGTGAAAGAGGGACCGAGTTAATCTTAAATCTTATTGTGTAATTAATAGGAAGCAGAGAAACCACTGACAAACTTTTTCCCTAAATGTAACTGTCTTGGGAACTGGAGTAGAGCTGAACTTTAGGTAGGAGAATTAGTGAAAAGGTTGGAGGGCCAGGTTATGATGGTGCAAAGGAAACAAAATGATGAAAGAGATTTCTGACCTTAGCTTACAATGACAGAAGGGTAACACCTAAAGTAGCAAGGCAATTGTTCTGTTTTGCTCACACTAGTGAGATTCCATCATGTTTGCACTGATTTCAAGGCTCTATGTTCATTTCCAGGCTCTACGATGTCATCAACCAAGTTTGATAGGGATTGTGGGACCTATTGTCAGAGTTGTTGAAAATCACCTTCAAATTGTCAGACACCTATATTGCTTGTTCATCGATGTCTCAAAGTTTTAAATCAGATACAACGTGTTGAATTGGACCTACCACTACATATGTTTATATCCTGTGATGCCTGTCTGTGTATGATGCAACTCAAACACACTACTCCCCAATATCCTCAAGGTGTTGAGAGTAGATGATATACAGACCCTAACCAAAGCAAGAGTCAAGTTGTGGTGTATTTTTCCCTGTTCTATTTGTAATATTAAAGAAGACAGTAGAGGAAAGGGCAATAATCAATTAAAAGGTAAGATACTAAATTTTTACATATGAGAAGGAACCATGGTGATACAGTTTTTAAGCTGTTGGCTGCTACCCAAAAAGTCATTTGTTGGAGCCCACCAGCCGCTCTACAGGAGAAAGATGTGATAGTTTTCTTATGTAAATATTACAGCCTTGAAACCCTATGGAGTAGTTCTACTCTGTCCTAGAGGGTCACTATGAGTTGGAATCAACTTGACAGCAATGGGTTTGTTTTGGTTTTTATGATGTTTCTAGAAAAAAAGGACTTCAAAATGCCTCTGAAATGACCCCACATAGGCACCTAGTTCCTTTTATTATGTATAAAATGGTCCTAATAGAAATTGAGGATATATTATGAATAATGAGGCTGAATTTTAATAAAAACCATGTCTTTACTAATCTAAATGTTCATTCCATCGAACAGAAAAGAATGTTAATCTAAGTACTATTCTCCTGACACTTGAAAACCTTGATTCGTTCTATTAAGATTCCTCTCCACTCTTTCGATGTCCTAATATATATAACAGAGAAAACATGTTTATCTTTTTCAACAAATAGGGAATTTTCTTGTATGCAATCTTTATAGGAAATGTTCCAATATATTCATAAAATAGAAGGCAAGTTCTCAGTACGATAGAGCATCAGCATAGTCTACAAGTGTACCATTTATGTTACTGACTAGTGAAATCATTTTTTCAATTTAGTAAAAGGAGTTATTGATTAAGAATTAAATGAATAATATTTTACTAATTTCTGCAGAATATATTCTCTACCTTCAAGAAGTATAATCTGTATTCGAGGAAACTAGACCCTGTAACAGGATCACAAAATTATTATACAAAGTAGTGTAAGAAAGAATGTTATATGGTATCACTTGTTCACAGAGGGGCCTCCCCTCCCTAACATTTGCAGGGCCCAGGACAAGAGTAATCACAGCCCAATGATCATGTATTAAGCATTTAAAAGTTATAAGCATTTGCAACAACCTGCAAGGCCCAGTTTGAATTTGACATTGTCAGACTCCCTGGAGCTCGGCCAGAATGTGGTGGCTGGGAGATAGCTCACTCCCTTCCTATCTTCCGCATCAGCTTGCCTTTTTCTCTACACGTCTCTGACTTTGGTCTATACTGCAAATGACACCTCTTTTGCAGTAATATAGTTTTGCAGCCCACAATTCCAAGCTGCATTTATACACTCCCAAAATAACTGAACCTTGGTCATGTTTGCAATCTACTTTTTAAGGAAGGATCAAGAGAAATGACCAGCTTTCTTGCTGAATTGGACATTGAAGTGGACCCCAAAAGATGAGTAGGATTTGGGATTAGCTGAGAAAGCCATTGTAGATAGGGCAAAAAATGGTCATCGGAGAGGGAAATTAGTATATTAGATGTTGGGGCTGAAAGTGTTTTTTTTTTTTCTTTTTTTTTAATTAGTGCAATTTATGAGTACAAGAAATTCACATTTGAGAAGAGTGGAAATTAAGACAAAGATTCTTCGTCAATGATCCACAAAAAAACAAAACAAAACAAACCCAGTGCCGTCGAGTTAATTCCGACTCATAGCGACCCTATAGGACAGAGTAGAACTGCCCCATAGTTTCCAAGGAGCGCCTGGCGGATTTGAACTGCTGACCCTTCGGTTAGCAGCCGTAGCACTTAACTACTACACCACCAGTGTTTCCCAATGATCCAGTCCATTAGAATTATTTTAAATCCTCTTGAATTAAAATCAAGAATTTTTACAATCTTATTTTAGATTCACTGCCCATTACTTTCTAGTTCCCTGTCTCTCTTCTTTTCTGATCAAAGAGCATGACATTTGACTTGACGATAAAAATTTTAACACTTAAATCTAGGAAAATCTCATACACATATGGCCAGAGCACTGAAAAAAAAAAAAATGCAACTACAAGTTTCTGAGTGTCTGTGTTTGACACGTGTGTGTATTTTTTACTTAATCCCAATTTTAAATGCCATGGAGATAAAATGTTTGAAATGTAGGAGAGAGGTAACATTTTTATTTTCCATTCCATCAAATTTGAAGTGGAAATAACGAAAGATTGATTTAATGTCTGGGGTCATACAGCTGGTTAAAACCAAAGGGAAAATTAGAGTCTGGATCTGCTGACTTCAAACTCTGGCTAGATTTACATCTTAAAAAAAAAAGGTTTTTTTTTTTTTTTTTTAATGTTAGTGTCCATTTTAAAAGAAACTTGTCCAGAGATAATGAAGTTATAGTCACATTTCAGCTCCCCATGTTGTATCATTTCAGTTTTGCTCTTTCGTGAATACAAACCATAATTCAACCCCAGTCACTCAGTTTACAAATGCCAGTTGTCGCTCAGCAGATAAGATGAGAAGATATAGATGCCATAGAGTCAGTCCATTCTCACTTTGATATAAAGCCCTCAAAACCCGTATACAACTGATACTGGCTTAGTCATTTCCACTACCTATTGAGAGGGTAGAATATAATATAAAGCTCTCGATGCTGCTTCTACACATATTTGGCCAAATCTACAGCATCTCTGAGTTCCTGTCTGTGACTGAGGAAACTTATAGTGAAAATAAATTTATTGTGACTAAAAGTGCTTATGACCTCTAGACCCTTCTGGCTGTTACTTTGAAATTGTGTGTGTGGCACATAAATAAAAATCAGAGAAAACTGCAAGGTCATCAGGTGATGACAGAAAACAAAACAGTGTGTGCCAGAAGAAAGATGCCAAAGCAAAAGCAGCTCTGTTCTCTTTAGATAAACAGTCCCTCGCCATCCTTCCAGTCCACGTTGCCTTGACTGACAGGCATCTTATGATCTCCTAGAGAAGAGAGAGATAAGCAGCCAGGGCACAGGGAGAAACAAATGTTTTCTAAAGATTTTAGTACCTGGCTCTGTGATTTCTGGCTTGCTCAAATGTGAACACAAGAAGAGTGGTGGGAGAAAGGCTAGAAGTGAGAGTCTTTTTGATACCAAGTACTCTTTGAAAATAGATACCATGAATGCTTTTTAATTGCTCTCTAAATTATGATTAAAAAGAACAGAAACACTAAACATACCGCTTATGAAGTACTGAGATTTGGATTATGGTGATGGAAAAACATCACCTTGATTAAGGTTAAGGTTGCACAGCCAATTAATGTAATTGCTGTCAATAAGTTGTACACCTGTAAAAAGTTGAAGTGGCAAAAGTTGTATGATAGTTATATTTACAAAAAAAAAAAAAAAAGAGTAGCTGCTGAGGATGCTTATATAAAGCCAAGTACCTCATGGGATTTGACTTCTTGATTTGGAGGTTTAGGGTCATTGTTTCATGGAATATCTCACATAATTGATCTAATAACTTGCTTAGTGCTTCTGATCTACCTCCTTGTTACATGGTGCCTGGGGTCTTAAAAGCCTTCAAGCAACCATCCAAAATACAGCAATTGGTCTCTATTTTTCTGGAGCAACAGAGGAAGAAGGAGAGTCAGGTATATGAGAAGGAAATGGAATATGGGGCTAGTTGCCTCCTTGAGCAACTGATTCCTTTGCCAAGAGACCAAAAGAATTAGATAGTGCCCCACTATCATCACTGATCATTTTGATCAAATATTCCGTAAAAGAATCCTGATCAAAAGGGAAAAATGTAAAACAGAATTACAAATTTTCATTCTGGAGTTATGGAGGCTAGATGAACCCCTAAAACTATTGCCATGAGATAATATTTAAACCTTCAACCAAAAATGTTCCTTAAGTGTTCTTAAAACCAAACAATAGTTTAACTAGTAATGAATGTCTGCCTTGAGCACTGTGCTTTTTTAAGATCTATGTATATAGAACTAAATTGACGATACCAGTTGGAAAGATTGGATAGGAATCTTAGAAGGCAGTGAGTTTATGTTAATGGGAAGGAACAACTCAGAAAAGGAGGGTAAGAATGGTTGTAAAATTTGAAATATAATCACTGTCACTGATTGTACATGTAGGACTGTTAGTGTTTGTTCTGCTATGTATATTCTCAACAACAAAAATAAATAATTTTAAAAAGTTCATCTGATGTTTTGATCTCAGCTTAGAGATGTAGACGGTTGGAAAGAGCTTCCTTTCCACCCTTGCAATGAGAAAAATGCTGAGGAAACTGTAATTACTTTCTTCAGACTGTCAGAGAACTCAGGTGGCAGGGAAACCAACTAATCCTAAATCTGAAGAAAGACAGGGTCCTCTAGGGAGACACATATGTTGAACATTTAGAAGAATTCTGCTAATTTTTTTTAAATGAATTGCTAAAGACTGGGTATGAGCTAGAGCTAGACTGTGAGGTCCTGTGGTGCACAGAGATGTTTTCATCCTCTTGTACGCTTTTTGTCGACCAACCCCATCAGGATTTCACAGAGAAAATGCGAAAGAATATTGTAAGCTTCTATCTTCACACTAGCTGGGGGAGAAGAAAGAAGTCACTGCTGGAAAAATTCCCAGACACATCTTCCCTATTTCCCCTATAGTACAAACATTTTTGTGTACTCATAGAAGCTCATAGGAGCTATAGGATGAGAATGAGGGGGAAAAACAAAAACTCTATTCTTGTTCCCCTGGGGGATAGATAGGAATATGTAGTAAACCCAGCATTATAGCTGGAGGAGAGGCCAGAGAAATCAAGAAGGCCCCATCCCTGAAGCCCAGGGAAAGTATTTGCCATTGACTGAAGCTTAATCCAGACACTGAAAAACATTCCTTTCTCCTACTCTTCATTTACAGGCTACCAAGATAGAGTAAAAATATCAGTGGAATAAACCTGGGAGAGATACAAGAGAAAGATCATCTATGGGACACAGCACAAAGCCAAGGGGACAGACATTGAGAAAATAACCTCTGACAATGCAGCCCACACCCTAAACATAAGGAATCACTAGAAGACTATGATATCTGTGGTTAACTGAGAGTAACAATCAGGACAACATATCTCAGACAGCCTACCTCCTGACTGTATTGACATAAGCCCACACACTAAAGGTGTAATAATAAGGAAGATGTGCTTCTGTCCAAGCATTAGAATATTTACTTGAGTATCTGTTGTCTAACAGACAGGTCTGACATCCAAAGAAAAAAAAATATATATATATACATATATATATATATATATATATATATATATATATATATATATATATAAAGACAGAAAATAACACATACCCAAGAGACAAAGCAATCACCCAAATCCAGAACCAGATGTCACACATATTGGAACAATCCAACAAAGAATTTTTAAAAATATATTAATAAAATGTTAAAAGTTCTAATGGAAAAGGTAGAAGATATACACTATTAGATGGGTTATGTGAGCAGGAAGATAACCAGTCACTACAAGTAAGAGTCAAAAGAAGGTGCTAAAAACAGTAAAAACACAGTAGAAGAGATAAAGAATGCTTTCAATGACCTCACCAATAGATTCAACAACGATGATTTAAAAAAAATCAATAAGCTTGAAGATAGGTCAATAGAAATTAACCACACTGAAACAAAGTGGGGAAAAATAGAGTAAAAATAATCTAACAAAGAGAAAAGGACATGCAACAATTATGGGGCAATATCAAATGATATAGTATGATATAGTAAGATGTAACTGGAGTTTCATAAGAAAAGGAGGTAGAAAACAAAGAGGAAATATCCTGGGAAAAAAAAAATAGCCAAGAACTTTCTAAAACAAAAGATATACATCAAACATCTACAAATCAAGAAGCTTAGAGATTTACAGGCAGCGTAAATGTCCCCTTCCCTCAACACACACCATGGCTTACCACATTCTAACTGCTGAAAACCAAGCAGAAAGAGAAAATCTTGAAAGTTGACAGAGAAAAAAGGCATATTACCTACAGAGCAACAAAGGACAGAATTACAGTTGACTTCTTGTTTTGTTTTTTTTTTTTTCTTGTCAGAAACCACGCAAACAAGAAGAAAATGAAGAGGAATATTTGAAATGCTGAAAGAAAGAAAAAAAAAAAAAAACAAAAAAACTGTGAACCTGGAATACTATATCTAGCAATTATTTCCTTCATAAATGAAAGGGAAATAAAGACTTGCTCGAACAAAAACTGAGGAAATTTATTGACAGAATTCCTGTATTTCAAGAAATGTTAAAGGGAGTTCTCCAGGAAGAAGACAGAAACTGGGAACTGCACACATACACACACACACACACACAATTAAACTGTACTAGAAATGGAATAAATAAGAACGAAATAAAATTCATATTTTCTTATATATAAATCCTCTTAAATGTAAGTCTAAAGCTAAAATAGTAACAAAACATCGTGTTGATAGGATATGTAAAAAATTATGCAAAATACATGAGAACAATAGCACAAAAGATGGAAGGGCAGAATCTGGAATATACGATTGTAATGTATGTAATGTTAAGTGGTAAGCAGGATAATATCACTTGAAGGTAATCTTGGGTTAATTAAAATTGTGTATTGTAAGCCCTAAGGTAACCACTAAAAGAAAAGAAAAAAAAGGCATAAATAATAAGTCAATACGAGAGATAAAATAGAATAATAAAAGATGCTCAATTGATCCCAGAGAAAAGAGGAAAAAAGAAACAAAAAAGAATAGACAAGATCTTGAAAAGATGCTAGATTTTTAAAAGACATGCACATGAAAGTGGCAATCAATATAATGGTATATAAAAACCAGAAATCCTTAAGGGTAATTCTCCTCCCAGGAATTCTGAATTTTTATTTTGTTCTTTCTTGTGTAGAATATACAAGCAGTCCCCGGGTTATAAACAAAATCTGTTGCTAACTGTGTCTTTAAGTTTTTAAGTTGAATTTGTAGGTTAAGTCAGAACAGGTGTATGTATTTCTTAAGTAGCCTTACTTTAGTGCCAGAAAAGGCTCAAAGCCTTTTCAATAATTGAGAAGCTGCACCTGCAGCAGGTGAAGGTGATTGTGATGAAGAATTTGTTGTGAGTAGGGGTGTTGGTTCAATTGTTTCAAAGTGAACGCAAATTTTTTATAGGGCAAGTAGGAGTTGTTGTACCAAGGGGACTGCCTGTGCTACTATTATTATTTTTTTTGTTAGTTTTATTGTATATGACAGTAGATTTTTTCTCTCCCCTATCAGGTCAAATAACATGGGTATGTAAGTTTTCTTAAATAACTTTCTAAAAAAGCATTTTGATACATGTCCTTGTTCTGTGTGCCCTTGAGCCGATTTTGACAATGCATGTACATTGTATTATTTTAAATAACTTGATTTTTATGTCAATAATGATCCCTATAATAACATAGTTTTTGAGATATCTATGGCATGAGTTGACATAGGCGTTCATAGACTGCTTTGCAAATTATATGCCATGTAATATTGAAGATGTTCCTTAGTCATTCTTAGCCTTTTCTCATACTTAAAATGGAGACTGTAATATGCATCACTCAGGGTGGCTTTCAATATTAAATGAGGCAAATTTTCTCAAAGTGTCTCCTACATGTTATGCAATCAACAAATTCTATCAAAACTGTTTAATTCTTTGTTGTTGTTGAGACTATACACAGCAAAACATACACCAATTAAATAGTTTCTACATGTACAATTCAATGACATTGATTACATTCTCCAAGTTGAGCGACCATTCTGAGTTGTTCCTCAGCCATTAACATAAACTCACTGCCCCCTAAGGATGCTATCTTATCTTTTGAGTTACTGTTGTCACTTTATTCCCATATAAACCCGTTGCCAGCGAGTCGATTCCAACTCATAGTGACACTGTAGGACAGAGTAGAGCTGTCCCATACGGTTTCCAAGAAGCAGATGGTGGATTCAAACTGCCATCTGTTTGATTAGCCGCTGAGCTCTTAACCACTGTACCGCCGGGCTCATTGACCCAATATAGGTAGTTCTTAAAAAAGCATAATGCCCAAGGCAGACATTTTTTACTAGTTAAGCTAAACTATAGTTTTAAGAAGACTTCAGGAGATATTTTTAGTTTAAAGATCATTTCGGGGCAATAGTTTTAGGGGTTCATCTACCCTCTGTGGCCACAGAAAGTCCAAGGTACATGAGAATTTTACGTTCTGTTCTGCATTTTACCCTTTTTGATCAGGATTCTTCTATAGAATCTTTGATCAATGTTCAGTAATGATAGCTGGTCACCATCCAGTTCTGGTCTCATGCCAAAGGAGGCAGTTGTTCATGGAGGCAATAAGCCACACATTACATTTTCTCCTCCTCTTCCTGACTTTTCTTCTTCTGTTGCTCCAGGCGAATTCTTATTTGAATATTTACTCAATAGTAAATGGTTAAGACTATTTGTCCACGAAGAAAACTGTTGAGGTAGTTTTGGGGGCTAATACACTGAAGTGTTCCCTCCCTGAACCCAGCCTTGGGAAACGCACAGTGGTACCAATGGTTAAAGTGCTCACCTGCTAACTAAAAGGCTGGCAGTTCCAGTCTACCCAGAGGTGCCTCAGAATAAAGGCCTGGTTATCTACTTCTAAAAAAATCAGCCACTGAAAACTCTGGTGCAGAGTTCTTCTCTGAAATACATTAGTCGGAATCAACTTGTAAGCAACTGGTTTTTTAATCCAGTCTTACTTTTTTTTCCCCCTTAACAAATAGTGTAGCTAATAATAGAAATGTTAGTTTGTCTAATTACCTCAATTTTCTGTTTGAACTTAACATTGTTCCATGTTTCTTAATCATTTACTCAAAAAACATTACCCTTTGGGGGGAAAAATTGAAGTAATCTTTCCAGACACTTTGTCAGTGAATAGTTCTCTTCACTGAAATCTTAACATATGGTTAATCGCTCAGCAACCGCTCGTAACGACCAACAGTTGGTAACTCACTGTTACATACAACCCCAGACCCAGTGCCGTCGAGTCGGTTCCGACTCATAGCGACCCTATTACACTGTTACATAGATTTATTAATTCCATTTCGAGCCACTGTTATTCATTCATTTATTTGATCATTGTGGGATAATACAATTTTCTCAAGAAAAGCTACATACATATATATAATGTGAAAATTACAAATACATAGGAAAAAAGAGGCTGTATACTGGTGGTGATTTCTGAGTTTAGACTTTATCTTGAGAAAGGAAAGGAATGCCTGCAGAAGCAAGGAATGAGAGCAAGGGCAGAGATGAGGATACAGGTGGAAGGACAGTTATTGTTCACTGCTGTTGTGTTGGTCGCTACTCATGGCAACCCCACACTCAATGGAACAAAATGGTGCCTGGTTCTATGCCATCCCCATGATGGTTTGCAGATAAGACACTAAGATTTTCATCGGCTGATTTTCTGAAGTAGATTCTCAGGCTTTTCTTCTTAGTCTGTCTTAGGCTAGAAGCTCCGCTGAAAACCGGTTCAGCATCATAGCAACACGCAAGCCCCCACTAACTGAGGTGTATTATCTGTGCATGAGGTACACTGGCTGGAAATCAAACCTGGTCTCTCCTATAAAAATCTTGACTTCTACCACCGAACTGCCAGTGCCCCTGGGAAAAGGGTGTTGTTGTTGTTAGTTGCCATCCAAGTCAATTCTGACTTATGGCAACCTCGTATGTGCAGAGTAGAGCTACTCCATGGGGTTTTCAAGGCTGTGGCCTTTCGGTAGCAGATTAGCTCACATTCATCCTTCAGAATCACTTCCTCAGTAAGGACATCCCTGACTTCCCAGTGTCCCCAGTTACCCATCCAATAGTACCCTCTCCTTTACTGTCATGAACCTTGCTTATCTTGCAGTTATTTATTTTTGAGCTTGTTTAATGTCTGTCTTCCTCAATAGACATTAAATTCATATTTTGGGGGGAGGGAGTATGGATTATCACTGTAAATCATCAACGTCTGCCTGGTACAAAATAAGTATTTGTTATATATATTAATGTGCAGATTACATAGTCAGGGAAAGCATTATGGAAGAGGAAATGTGACATTCACTTGACTTTTACTTTCAGATCTATTTCTTCCCATTATCCTATTTAATTCTTATTATAGAATCTGGTAGTACAGACAGCATTTTGAAACTCAGCTGGCCTCTGTACAGGTTTGGCCAATGACGGGCACTGGCCAGAGATGTGTACCTGGGAGAACGTGAGTAGCCGCAGCATCTCTCTCCTTCTACACCTCCTTCATAGCACCAGCTGCCACTAGGCAGGACCTCAGTGGTTCCAGCTTCCACTAGCCTCAGCTCCAATAACACCACCTCTTTACTTGTGCTTTCAAGCCTAGCATTTAGTAGCAGTTTTTTGCTATTGCCACCCCTAGGTTGCCTCCGATCCCTGATTAACGCTTTAATTCTTCTAGTCCCTGTGTAAAACATTTCTTTTATTAAATTCCCTTGATTTGAAATACATAGAAGTTTATATTTTTAAGATAACATCCTGGCTGATACCAGGGGTTTGGCTTATTTGTTTTTAATTGTCAAGTCCTTCTGGGAACAGGGGAAAGAGTGATAACTCTTTACAGACATCGTTGCTGGAATGATGTTTGATGGTGCCTTGTCACAGTACTTCTAAAGCAGTGTCATCATATTAGCTGAGTATTGCAGAATTGGAAAGGTAGCATGGGTCTAGACATTAAAAAAACATTAGCATTCCCAAATTCTATAGGCTATTAAAAGGGAGGGATACAACACTTGCAAGATCTCCCTTTTCTTCTGATTCTCCTTCCAGCTTTCAAATTATTTTTCCAATCTATGGTGAAAGGCTGGTTTTCTTTATACAGTTCTTCCCTAGGATTTTGTCATTAACAGCATTCCCTGAAATTCCTTTATGAAAATTAACAGAACTCTTGTTTTGAATAGGGGATCAAAACTGCAAGGACTGCCTGGTCTATCATGGTCAATATGTCCAGGCTTTCTGCCCAACCTGACCAGGTTATTTCAGGCTGCCCATTCCAAGCCTGTTCACTGCCAAGCAACTATGTTTATTGAATCTTTTATAGGGGCTGGAAAATAGCAGTCTCATTGTTGTGTCTGGCTGGCACAGCGCACATTGTAAACTTCTTAGTGATTCAGCAGTTTACATTGTAAAATATCAGAGTCAACACGGAAAAAAGACAATATTTTATGGGCTTCCTGGGGGTTCTGACCTCAAATCCCCTTCTAACTTTTTCTGACCTAAAGGGAATCCACTTGCTGTCTTTAAACATAGCCTCCAAGAACATTATTTTAAGATCTATTATTTATCGAGCTGGTTAGTAAGCTTTTATCTCTTATTTATGATCAGGTATGTTTTAATTGGAGATGGGTTGGAAGTCATCCAAGCTAGGTGGGTACTCTGGTCCCTGTTGTAAAGCGATCTTACAAACACCTGCTTGTTGTGTGAACTTATGCAAAATCTTCCTTGAGTTGTTGCTATTTCTTTTTTGCCCCTTTCATTTTTAAACTTTTGAAGCACTCTGGAACTTGCCAATTCAATCAAGAAAACATAAATAAATCTCTCTGAATTTGAAAGAGGTAGAAGAATTTTATTTAAAGCATAATTCTCTTGACTAAATTATAGTTAATAATTTTCATATGTTATGGGTTTGTTTTGTTTTTACCCTCAATGTCTTTGGTTAAAAAAATGTTAACCTAGTTTTAATTAAAAAAAAAAAAAAAGAACCTGAAGTCCTTTAACCTGAAAGTAAGAGGACAGATAGAGGGATAGAAAATTGGGAAAAAAAAAAAATCATTAATACTTTTGAATGTCCATGGTCTAAAGCTCATGCTTTTAGAGTATATTCAGAGTAAAAATGTTTATCTTTTAGTCTATAAGACCACTATATACAGGTAACTTTCAGTTTCTCAACACACTTTTATAAGCAGTAAGTAAATATTTTGGATTGAGAGGTTTCTGGAAGGCCTGGATCAGCCATCAAGTCTAATTGGAATTTGATCATTCTTTACTTTTTTTTTTTTTACTTTACATGTGTTTGTAACTGTATGTGCTTACTTTATTTTATTTCAAAAGCAGTGTAACTTGAGAAAATCTGAATTTCAGTGTTGAAATAGTCACTTTATGCATATACATTCGACTCTCAATTACATGCGCTAATAGAGAGGAACAACTGCCTGATTGATTCAAAGAAAGGAAGATTATTCACAATTGTCTTCAAATTGTATTCTATCACTGTTGCTGTAGTAAGATTGCCTTCCTCATCCTGTCTTGCTCTGGCTATTCAATGAGTTTATAGTGGCTCAGTGGGAAGGTGGGGAGGCAGATGTGGTTTCCCCTAGGTGGTAGAGAGCTGGAAATTGAACATACCCCACAGATTCACTGAAAGCAATACACAAACATACAATATAATATGCCAAATTTAAGCTTTCCTTTATTTCATTTCTGAAATAAGAGAGAAATGGTCATGGTGAATGGCCTTCCTTCTAAGTATGCTCTTCCATCAGCTAAATCCTCACCTTCATTCCTGAAATGAAGTAAATCCCTCATGGAAAGTCAGCAGAACAACACGTTAGAATTAACAACGGGCATGATTCTAGAGAACTGAATTACCCACTAAGATAGTCTAGTGGATGTTGCCTGGGGGATTCATTCAAGTGACTTCGATCCTTTTGTGTCTATTTCCTGACCTGTGAAATGGGAACAAGGATTCCTCTCTGATTGCTACTCAGGACAGGACTATTTCAAATCAAATGAACTATCAATTTTGTCAAATATAATCAGTAGCATATATTTAAGAAAAAAAAAAATTACAGAAGATACCGTTTCACTAAAAGAACTGGAGCCTGAAATAAAGATCCTTGTGTTCTATGTGCCACTCACAGAGCTACATGATTAGAGGATCATTTAATATTTTGTGAAGTATGAACCTATATGACTTTAAACCTAAACCAAACCTATTGCTGCCAAGTCAATTCCAGCTCATAGTGACCCTGTAGGACAGAGTAGAACAGCCCCATAAAGTTTCCAAAGAGCAGCTGGTAGATTTGGACTGGTGATCTTTTGGTTAGCAGCTGAGCTCTTAATCACTGAGCCACCAGGACTCCACGTATGACTTTAGGATTTAAATTTAAGGCACTGTATTTTTCCTTATTTTTACTTCAGGATTATTTCAGTAATTTCTGAGATTTAGTGATATGTACTTTATTTTTTACTTATTGACCTCCCTAATTTAAGGCCATTTCAACAGTCTCCCTCATTAAATATTGTCCCCACGATCTTTCCAAATTAAAAAAAAAAAATGCATCTGATAATACAAATTTCAAATCAGGCAGAGGACTAGGTAACACCATAACTACTTTTTTTTTTTTTTTTAATGATTGTTATAAGACTTTGTGGAAACATTTAAATACATTCATTCTCTTATTAATTCACATATGTATTTATTCATTGAATTAATATTGGTGTGGTATAGATTTATAAATTAAAAAAACTATGAAGTTCAAGGGATTGTGGTAGGCGTGATAAAACACGCAAAGGAATATCATTCCAATTTAGTTCACTTTGGAGTCCCTGCGTGATGAAAACTATTAACGTGCTCAGCTGCTTACTGCAAGGATGGGGGTTCTAGTTCCCTCAGAGGTACCTCAAAAGAAAAGCCTGATGATCTAACTCCTAAAAACCCGTCATTGAAAACCCTATGGAGCACAGTCCTACTCTGCCATACATGGCTTCGCCATGAGTTGAAGTCAACTCAGTGGCAACTGGCAAGTTTTATAGTTGACTTAGAATCACATTAAAATTGAATGTATGCTAATATAAGACATTAAAACCAGAAAAAAAAAAAAAAAAAACAGAGGTAGTATAAAATGGAATATAAGGCAGCTACAACTGGTGAGGTTGTAGTGACAAGTCTTGTGAGTTAGGTGAGATATAGAGGTGGATTGGGTAATGGAAAAAGGATTTGAAAGGCAAGTTAGAAGGCTAATTTTGAAATATCTTGCATAAAAAGGGGAACCCTGGTGGAGTAGTGGTTAAGTGCTATGGCTGCTTACCAAAAGTTCGGCAGTTCAAATTCACCAGTCACTTCTTGGAAATTCTGTGGGCAGTTCTACTCTGTCCTACAGGATCGCTATGAGTTGGAGGGAACTCAGTGGCAACGGGTTTGGTTTTGGGATTTTTTTTGCATAAAACAATGAGGTGTTTGAAATTTGATGTATTATTACCAGTGAACCTTAATGGCTTTTGAGTAACTACTGGCTTCATCCAGAATGAAGTAAATGTAGATTTTACCTAAAGATATGAATTTGATAAAGAAAGAATGGGGGGGGCTGGGGAGGAGGAATAGAGCAGCCCTAATAGAAGGAGCTATCACTAAACATAAGCAGAGGAAAAAAAAATCTAGCATGGACAGAAGAAAATGCTTATTTCACATAACATAACTAATGATATGTGTTGAATGAATGATAGATTAATTGTGTGGCAATTTAAAAAGAAACATATCAATGACAAGGAAATTCATGTTTGAAGATCCCAGATTCTTACTTCTCCTCTGATCACTTGCTATCTCCATGTCTTTTCCTTTCTCTTTGCCCAACTTTTGAAATCCCACTGTATATGTAAAAATAATAGCTTATATTTATTAGCACATTAGTTATGATAGGCGAGGTTATGCTGTAGTTACAAACAATTCTAAAATTTTAGCAACCATGTATATATATACCCCCTGGTCACACCATGTCTTACGACATGGAACATGCCAACAAATACTCCAATGATTGCTATGGACGTACAGAATCTTGCATTCTCTCTATGATACTTATGTTTGTAAAAGACGTACTTCACTTCTACTCAAATTTTATTAGCAGAAGAAAGCTGTGTAGCCAGACCTACATTCAAGGAGGTGTAGGTGCAGTTATACTATACGACCAGAAAGGAGGAGAACTAAAAATACCAGTAAGTAGCATTAACATCTACCATAAACACTTAATTCATGTCAGGCACTGGTCTCAACAATTTACATGAATTATTTCCATTTATAGGTATCAATCAGAACAGCTATTCTATCACGTAGGAGAACATTTTAGGCTCCCTCTTTGTGGGTTAAGAAAATTAGAGAGACATATAACAATTTTCTCCCTTGTACAAAGAGAATCTGGGATATGCTCCCTGTCCATAAGGCTACAGAATGTGTCCCTTAACTACTAGGCTATGCTACATCTTAAATTTTTATTCTTTCCAGTAGGAATCATATTTTTAAAATAAAACAAAACCTTAAGCTAAAAGAATGAAATACTATCAGGTAGAAATTTGTGGTTCTCTATGAGGAAAAGAAATAATAGATATAAGGACTGGTCAAGAAAAGGCAGTCACACAGTTACCTATTCTAATATTGGCTGCAAAAGCTAGAGGAACAGAATTCAATCATGGAGATGTAAAAAAGCATGAAGGAGTTGAATATTTTGAAAGAAAAAAAATAAATAACCTTAAACGCAGTCATCTGTCTTATTAGGGGGAAAATTCCGTGATCACATCAAGCCAATATGGGGAAAAATAATTGAAAAAAGAATAATTCATAAAATATTATTTTTCTCCTTATACATTCATTTTTGGAGAAATAGGTAGCATTACTTTAAACATTGTGAAAGCAAATGGTTTAAGGAAGACTAGGTTTATTTTGGAAAAAAGATTTATAAAATGATAATAAGTGTAAAATATTGTTATGAATAAATTATGTTGTGACATTATACTTGGGGGCTTCATCATTCAGGAAAGACATATGCTATCCAAGAAATACAGCCTCCAGAATACATCATTTTATGATGGAGTATTTAGGGAGCACATAAGCAAAGCTTGTTCTCTTATTTATGATCAGGTTAATTTTAATTGGAAGTGGGCTGGAAGGCATCCAAACAAGGTAGCTGTGGCCATTGGGTTACTAAGAGCTCAGGGACATTGTTCTTTGTCAGTCTGTATATACTCCTAGAACACGGGGAATATAATTAGATTGAGCGCAAACCAGATAAAACTTCCTCTTTTCATACACCAGCTAATCTAAAAAAAAAAAATAATCTAAAGGAAGCCATTAATACAGCCAGTGAGCTCATTTAAATGAAAAGAAGAAAATAGTCAAAAGAAGGAGTAATCTGTTTGTTCTTACTATTCGCAATGAAAGAGTTGTGATTCTGGATGTTAACTTCTCCCCTGTAACTATATTTAACAACATCATGGTGACAGGATATTGGAAAACTCCCTGACATAGTAGCCCCCCTCATCCCTAGGAACCATTGTTGTTGTTAGGTGCCGTCGAGTCGGTTCCGACTCATAGCGACCCTATGCACAACGGAATGAAACACTGCCCAGTCCTGCGCCTTCCTTACAATCCTTGTTATGCTTGAGCACATTGTGGCAGCCACTGTGTCAATCCACCTCGTTGAGGGTCTTCCTCTTTTCCGCTGACCCTGTACTCTGCCAAGCATGACGTCCTTTTCCAGGGACTCATCCCTCCTGACAACATGTCCAAAGTATGTAAGACGCAGTTTCGCCATCCTTGACTCTAAGGAGCATTCTGGCCACACTTCCTCCAAGACAGATTTGTTCGTTCTTTTGGCAGTCCATGGTATATTCAATATTCTTCACCAACACCACAATTCAAAAGCATCAACTCTTCTTCAGTCTTCCTTATTCATTGTCCAGCTTTCACATGCATATGATGCAATTGAAAATACCATGGCTTGGGTCACGCGAGCCTTAGTCTTCAGGGTGAAATCTTTGCTCTTCACTTTGAAGAGGTCCTTTGCAGCAGATTTGCCCAATGCAATGTATCTTTTGATTTCTTGACTGCTGCTTCCATGGCTGTTGATTGTGGATCTAAGTATAATGAAATCCTTGAAAATTTCAATCTTTTCTCCATTTATCATGATGTTGCTCATTGGTCCAGTTGTGAGGATTTTTGTTTTCTTTATGTATGTTGAGGTGTAATCCATACTGAAGGCTGTGGTCTATGATCTTTCTTAGTAAGTGCTTCAGGTCCTCTTCACTTTCAGCAAGCAAGGTTGTGTCATCTGCATAACGCAGGCTGTTAATGAGTCGTCCTCCAATCCTGATGCCCAGTTCTTCATATAGTACACCTTCTCGGATTATTTGTTCAGCGTACAGATTAAATAGGTATGGTGAAAGAATAACAACCCTGACACACACCTTTCCTGACTTTAAAACAATCAGTATTCCCTTGTTCTGTCCCAACAACTGCCTCTCGATCTATGTAAAGGTTCCTCATGAGCACAATTAAGTGTTCTGGAATTCCCTTTCTTCGCAATGTTATCCATAGTTTGTTATGATCCACACAGTTGAATGCCTTTGCATAGTCAATTAAACACAGGTAAACGTCCTTCTGGTATTCTCTGCTTTCAGCCAGGATCCATCTGACATCAGCAATGATATCCCTGGTTCCATGTCCTCTTCTGAAACCGGCCTGAATTTCTGGCAGTTCCCTGTCGATATACTGCTGCAGCCATTTTTGAATGATCTTCAGCAAAATTTTGCTTGCGTGTGATATTAATGATATTGTTCTATAATTTCCACATTCGGTTGGATCACCTTTCTTGGGAATAGGCATAAATATGGATCTCTTCCAATCAGTTGGCCAGGAAGCTGTCCTCCATATTTCTTGGCATAGACAAGTGAGCACCTCCAGCGCTGCATCTGTTTGTTGAAACATCTCAATTGATATTCCATCAATTCCTGGACCCTTGTTTTTTGCCAATGCCTTCAGATAAGCTTGGACTTCTTTCTTCAGTACCATCAGTTCCTGATCATATGCCACCTCTTGAAATGGTTGAATATTGACTAATTCTTTTTGGTATAATGACTCTGCGTATTCTTTCCATCTTCTTTTGATGCTTCCTGCATCGTTTAATATTTTCCCCATGGAATCCGTCACTATCGCAACTCGAGGCTTGAATCTTTTCTTCGGTTCTTTCAGCTTGAGAAATGCCGAGCGTGTTCTTCCCTGTTGGTTTTCCATCTCTGGCTCTTTGCACGTGTCATTATAATACTTTACTTCGTCTTCTCGAGAAGCCCTTTGAAATCATCTGTTCAGTTCTTTTACTTCATCATTTCTTCCTTTTGCTTTAGCTGCTCGATGCTCAAGAGCAAGTTTCAGAGTCTCTTCTGACATCCATCTTGGTCTTTTCTTTCTTTCCTGTCTTTTCAGTGACCTCTTGCTTTCTTCATGGATGATGTCCTTGATGTCATCCCACAACTCGTCTGGTCTTCGGTCACTAGTTCAATGTATCAAATCTGTTCTTCAGATGATCTCTAAATTCAGGTGGGATATACTCAAGGTCATATTCTGGCTCTGGTGGACTTGCTCTGATTTTCTTCAGCTTCAGCCTGAACTTGCATATGAGCAATTGAAGGTCTGTTCCACAGTCGGCCCTAGCCTTGTTCTGACTAATGATTTTGAGGTTTTCTACCGTCTCTTTCCACAGATGTAGTCAATTTGATTTCTGTGTGTTCCATCTGGCGAGGTCCATGTGTATAGTTGCCATTTATGTTGGTGAAAGAAGGTATATGCAGTGAAAAAGTCGCTGGTCTTGCAAAATTCTTTCAATCTCCGGCATTGTTTCTATCACCAAGGCCATAAATTCCAACTACTGATCCTTCTTCTTTGTTTCCAACTTTTGCATTCTAATCACCAGTAATTATCAATGCATCTTGATTGCATGTTCGATCAATTTCAGACTGCAGCAGCTGATAAAAATCTTCTATTTCTTCATCTTTGGCTCTAGTGTTTGGTGCGTAAATTTGAATAATAGTCGTATTAACTGGTCTTCCTTCTACGCCTATGGATATTATCCTATCACTGACAGTGTTGCACTTCAGGATAGATCTTGAAACGTTCTTTTTCACGATGAATGCAACACCATTCCTCTGCGAGTTGTCATTCCCAGCATAGTAGGCTATATGATTATCTGATTCAAAATGGTCAATACCAGTCCATTTCAGTTCACTAATGCCTAGGATATCGATGTTTATGCATTCCATTTCATTTTTGACAATTTCCAATTTTCCTAGATTCATACTTCCTACATTTCAGGTTCCTATTATTAATAGATGTTTGCAGCTGTTTCTTCTCATTTTGAGTCGTGCCACATCAGCAAATGAAGATCCCAAAAGCTTTCCTCCATCCATGACATTAAAGCTGACTCTACTTTGAGGAGGCAGCTCTTCCCCAGTCATCTTTTGAGTGTCTTCCAACCTGGGGTGCTCATCTTCCAGCACTATATCAGACAATATTCCGCTGCTATTCATAAGGTTTTCATTGGCTAATGCTTTTCAGAAGTAGACTGCCGGATCCTTCTTCCTAGTCTGTCTTAGATTGGAAGCTCAGCTGAAACTTGTCCTCCATGGGTGACCCTACTGGTATCTGAATACTGGTGGCATAGCTTCCAGCATCACAGCAACACACGAGCCACCACAGTACGACAAACTTACAGACCCGTGGGGGTAAGAACCATTATGACAATGAAAAAAAAAAAAAAAAAAAACTCCGTCGACCTTTTCTTTTTCCAGAAAATCGCTAGATGCAGAAAATCTTCACCTTAATAATCTTCCCTCTTTTGAAATGTCCCCAAATGCTTGCTCACCTTTTTGCAGTCAACCAAGTACTGTTAAATGTACCTAAAAGACCAATTCTCATTTCCAGTGTGATAAATGCTATGGAACAGACTTTGTCATGATGGACTATACAACAGATGATTATCCAGCAGAGATCACAAACAATGAAATAGGCTATGAGGATGAAATTTTCAGTGAGAAGGCATATGATGACACTCAATGGATTCAGCAATGATGGTCTGGAGATGATGACACCGTGACCTATGTTGAGCTCAGTCTCTTGATTTCAGCAGTGAGAATGACCAAGAGGGGGCCCTGAGAAACTGCCTACCTTGGTAGACACCTCCCATAAGGACAACTATGACAGTCTGACAACATAAAACACCCCATCAACTCCATTTGTTCGTGGAAATGATGTGCCACAGAAAACACTCCACCCTAATATTGAATACTCCTCCTCTTTTGAAATGTCCCCAAACTTTTGTTTGTCCTCTTGCAGCCATCCAAAGACTGTCAAATGTACTTGAAGACCAATTGGAACGTCTTCCCAGCCTTTGTTAATTTTATCTCTGACATAGTTTTGACTTTGACAATATCAAATGGAGATATTGCCAGCAGTTACTGAACACTTAGCACTGCCAGGTGCTACACTTTTTTTTTTTTTTTCCATTCTCTCATTTGATATTTGCAATAATTTTGCAAGTTAGATGCTTTTCTTGTTTTATAGAAGGGAAGCTGTAGTTTTAGACAGCTGAAGATGTCGACATTCACACAGTGAAATAGGAAGGCCCAAGGGATTTTCTGGTTTAATGGCATATTGAAGGAAGAGCCAACACTGTAAAGTAGGAGTTCTGTTTTCTAGTTGAGTGTTCTTGCTTTCTGACACCAAAAGCATTTTTTTTTTTTTTTTTTGGATCCACTTGGTCTTCTCTTAGGGTTCATATATTTTTAGACTCCTGCTCATTCTGGAACAATCTAAAATAGACAAATAAATAAATAAAAGACACATTGATCCACAGTTCCTTCCTTGAGGTAAATTTAGTGATTTACGCGGTCAAGCATGGGAAGTTACTTGAGGAAAGAGATGCAGGAGATAAGAAGGTGTGAGAGTTTTTTTTTTTTTTTTTAATCAAATCAATCAAGGAATACAGTTATCTTAAGCCTTTAGAGAATTAGTTTTTAAAACATTTGGGGTCAACTTTCAAAATACGATGAAAGCTAAGAACTTCTCCCTAGTAAAATAGAAATAAATGCATATCATATATTGGTATGTGATAGATGGTATAAACTCACAAAGGAGCCCAGGTGGCACAATGGTTAAACACTCAGCTGCTAGCCAAAAGGTTGGCAGTTCAAACCCAACAGTGGCTCCATGGGAGAAGAGACGTGGCGATTTATTCCCATAGGATTACAACCTTAGAAACCCATGGGGTAGTTCTACTCACACTGGGTCACTATGAGTCAAAATCAACTCAATGGCAAATAAAAACAGCAATAACAACATAAACATATACAATGTTAAGTTCTTTGCATTGACAATTTCTTTTAACTACACATAATTATCATTTTAACTACTTTAAACCTACCTCTAAATACAAGTTGCAAAAAGAATACGTAGGGTTCCTATATACCCCTCACCCAAGTTCCTCTAATGTGAACATCTTATATTACTTGTTAGGTGCCATCAAGTAGGTTCCAACTCATAGTAACCTTATGTATAACAGAGGAAATGTTGCCCGGTCCTGCATCATCTTCATTATCATCGATTGCACAACTCTCAAAAATTAGCATTAGTACTGACTAACTAAACTGCAATCAACTAAACTACAGACATTAATTAATTTCACCAGTTTTTTCACTAACATACTTTCTCTGTTCACAGATACTATCTAGGGTTCCACATTGCATTTATTGGTACTTCTTATTCTCCTCCAATCTGTAAAAGTTTCTCAGCCTTTCTTTATCTTTCATGATCTTAACACGTTTGAAGTGTACCAAAAAGTTGTTTCATGGAATGTCCCACAAATTAGGTTTATCTATGTTTTACCGTGATTGGAATGAGATCATGCATTTTTAGCAACAATATCATACAGATGACGCCTCATATCAAGTGGATCATGATGCCAATATTTCTTAGTACTGGTGATATTAGATTTGATCACTTAATTAAGGTGGCATCTTCCAGGTTTCTCTACAATAAAGTTACAATCTTTCTCCTTGTAGTTAATAAGTTTTGAGGGCAGGTAGTTTGGACATGTGTAAATCCTTTCTCCTTAAACTTTTGCCCACTAATTTTAACATCCATCAGTGGAACTTGACTGCAACAACTTTTACTATGGTATTTGTCTATTGGTGATTTTCTATTTATCTCTTTTCTTAATTGTAATTCTGCAGTAAGGAAGGGTTGCCCTTTCTCCTTCATTTACTTATTTATTTCACTATGAACTTGGAATGTCTATTTTATTCCATGAAATAAAATTTGATACTAGCATTATTTGCTTTTTTAAAGTGTTTGGGGCATATATTGTCTCTCTTATTTTTGTTAAAAATTCATGGACATGTTTTAAATAAAGGCATATATAAAAAACAGGCAAATAAAATAAAAGATGTAATTATATGAAAAGTAGATTTCAATGAGACATTTTCCTAAATAAAAAGCTAAAATTTTCACATGATCTTTGACACAGAAGCTGTCATATCAACTTAGACATCCAGTCTGTGCCAATGTTACCTTTGATGACTGTGTGAGTTGAAATCGGAGATTTACAAAAGACAGGTCACTAAGAGCAAATGGAATAAGAGTTCTCATATCTCACTTTGCCAAATGAGCATAGGCCTGCATCAAAAACAAAACAAACAAAAAACACCATTAAGATCCTCTGAGCAGAAGTGCCCAAATAGTTCTTCAGTGTTTATAGCTATCTGTGGATTTCCTGCCTTCAGAAAAATCGATACAAATAGCAAATACTTTTTCCTAGATGGTTCCAATAGAATTCTACCTCCAATATATCCTTCCAGTACAGTATCTTTTTCAAAAAGAAATGAATATTTCTCTCCTAGGACATCTGTGGTGGTGACTAAAATATTTGAATAGAAACCATCTTAGATCACAATAATTTTGCACTGCTACCGTCTGAAGGCAAATGGCATACTTGACAATTTCTCCATGATTTGCTTCGAAAAATTGAACTAAATAACACATTCTCTGGAGTAGAAGATATCGTCTGACAGGAGCTCTGCTAACATCCTCCTCTTCTGCTTCAAATCACAGCCTGGCTTGATGATTTTCCAGCTCCATATTTTTCCTAAGATGATCCCAATTCTGCTGGCCTCCTTTGACTTGTCAGCATGATTAGCAATCTAAGACACTGCACAACAAGGTTTTGCTTTGTTTGTTTTTGGTAAATTAAAATTTGTGTAAATCAAGAGGTTACAAATCAAGACTCACCCCCCTCCACATACACACAGACACACACACTCACATAGGCACACTGTCTAGTGCATTTCAAATAAGGAGGTAAGCAAATTTATTGTTTTCATGCTTCCTTTGATAAGAAAGTTGCAATATAAGAAGCACTGAAGAAAGTAAAATTAAACAAGTCATAAACTTCAATATTTGCCCTCTTTTCTGATGTTTTATAACTTCAGCAGGGATGGATCTAAACTCTATACACACTGTCTGTCCCCATCCAAGTTACTCTCCCTGCCATGCTAGTTTGTGAAGTCACAGGGGGAGAAGGGAAGGCAGTTTAAACAGACTGAAGTGTTTCAGGAAGTTTGTTCTGAAATTAATTCACAAATAGCACCAACATTGTCTTTTCCCCACCGAGTATGCCTGCACTTCACTTTCGTGTGAGAGGGGCATCCCCAGACCAGGGATTTAAAGTTCTGTATGAATTGTCTTGCTATTCTTGTGATGGCCCAAATCTCTACCTTCCTTCCTGAGTCGATTAAATTATAGGGTTATTAATTCCTGTCCCTTTCTAGTCTTAAAAAGCTCTGTATCTAAGCTTATTGTCCAAACACATAAAAAGTCTTAAATTCTCTGTGTTACACATTGCAGTGGGCTTTAAAGCAGCCAGTGCAAAGGTTTGTGGGGGAGAAGGTACACTTTTATGGCTGTACTGATTTAGTTTAGGCTGGAGACACCAAAGCTTTTGAAACGCTACAAACTTTCCTGAAAGGGAAAGCATTAAACACCCTGTACCCTCGCTCCCTTCCCATGATGTAGATAAAAAATAATTTTCAGGGTTTAATGGTGGTCCCCTCAGGAACTTTGAGAATCATAAAGCATTTTGTTTTTGCTGCAACAGAAGTATATCTTTCTCCTTCTGGCAGAGTGAGCTCCCCAACACCTAACCACCCCCAGCAACTTCAGAAAGCTAATGTATCACTCAGAACTTTTCATCAGTCCTGAAAGAATGGAGTAGGTTTATTCTTTGTCTGATGCCCCAAAGATTCAAAAGATATTGTTGCCCATGAGAAGATGAATATGCCATGTGAGATTAATAGGTGTATGATTTTACCAGCTGTATATTCCATCCAGATGAAAATACATGCAAATCATTTGTCTGCTGGTACAAAATGCTGAACCACGTCTGTCCAGGGGTAAGGTTTACTGTCTTAAACTGACCAGCTCTGTCCCTGCCTCAGGATACTCTGCTTGTGGCCAAAATGAATAAACAAGACTGTTAGATGCAAAATGAAACCTACTGAAGGATAGATTGAGGCCTTTAAATCTGCAACAGTTCATAAAAATGAATGTTGTCTTCAACTCTAGGTCTTCCTAGAAAAGTTACATAAATACTTTTTCAAGGCGCTTATTAAAATGAAGGTGTTGGTATTTCTTTTCCCTAGCTGTTTGGAAATGATTGTTTTAAAGTAAAACTACTAAATCTATACCTTCTAGGTTGGTGTACAATGTGGTTATATTTACTTAGCATCTTTCTTACAAACCCTATGCTGAAAAGTCAGATGATCAACCCTGATTAAAAAAAAAATGAAGTTGGAAAACATTCCCTGTCCTTTCACCCAAGGAAGTCAGTAGACAAGGGGGAGATAACAGAGGTCCAGGAGATGGGTATTTCAGAAAGCAATAGGCATAGGAAAGATATTGATCAATGGTGAGATAAGGTAGGAATGAATTGCTGCTCCATGGTTCATAAGAACAGAAGAAATGGCAGGAAGATTCAGACCCTATGTCCATTCAGAGAAGAATTTTATATCTCTGAAGCTCTGGTGTTATATTCGCTCTGAAATTATTCTCACATCTTAGAGACATATCACAGACGCTTGGTGTATGTTTTTGAACTTTTACTTATTGCATGAATGCATCAACTTTTCTAAATCATTTCTGTACCCACTGATATTTTCTGCATATGTTTATTAAATTTATGCCATCTCAATGTGTGTTACCTACTGCAGGAACACATCGTACTTATAAAAGTCTTCCTATTATGGGTGGTGGAAACCCTGGTGGCGTAGTGGTTAAGTGCTAAAGCTGCTAACCAAAGGGTAGGCAGTTCAAATCCTCCAGGCGCTCCTTGGAAACTGTGGGGCAGTTCTACTCTGTCCTATAGGCTCGCTATGAGTTGGAATTGACTCAACGGCACTGGGTTTGGTTTTTTCTTTTGGATTATGGGTGGTAAAACTTTTTTTTTTTTTTTTCTTTTCTCTCTCTAGGAAGCTTCAAGAAGAAGATCAAAGGGCTGGTAATCTAGCATCTGATACACAAATCCTCATTAATGGTAGTGAGCTAGCCAAACTCTTCAAATTCATCATCCTAGCTATGTGAGGTGTTCCCATTATATTTTGGGCATAATGAAATATAAAGCAAATTGATATTTTAATTAGGATGGTATTATAATTTCCCCTTCAACAATTCCTTCATCAAAATTTGTTTTCCTTTTGTAGTGGACAAGTCCCTTTATTCATTCTTACACAAAATGTACCTTAAGCATATGCTATGTGTCAGTCACTGTGCTTAACTCTGGGGACACCTGGATGAAAACACAAATACCCTTCTCTAAAGGAACTCATCAACTAGTGAACAAATATTTTTAATTAAATATATCAAGTACAATCAGTAATAGCATGTATTGAGTGCTGTGGAATAACCAGGCCTCTTTGGGTCTCAGAATTCTTATCTTCAGTACTATCAAACACATGGGAAGAGAGTTTTTGAGTGTGTGCTGGAGGGGAGATGAGATAGGGATTAAGTGTCATTGAAATGCTTGTGAGGTCACAGCACATAGACAATCAAGTCCATAGCAATTTGTGGTCAGGCTAATCACCACAATGTACCTAGAGCTGCAGCTTGAAAGGCCATGACACATTGTTTTCTCTCTAATTTTCACTGACATATCCAGTTCTTGTATACAGGAGCACTTCAGCCTTGCATTTGATATATTTTTATAACTATGCTCCACTGGGATTTATGTCCACGGGTGGCAGCATATTGTCCCACATTTTTCTTCCCATCTATTTTGGCCTCTCCGTCTAGAGGAAAAAAAGAAAAAGAGAGAAAAAAGGAAGTTAATAATAAAAAATAAATAATATACAACTCTTCAGGTTACGGAAACCCTGGTGGCGTAGTTGTTGAGCACTACAGCTACTAACTGTAGAGGTCGGCAGTTCGAATCCACCAGGCGCTTCTTGGAAACTCTATGGGGCAGTTCTACTCTGTCCTATAGAGTCGCTATGAGTCAGAATCAACTCGACGGCAGTGGGTTTTTGAGTCTTCAGGTTACTAAAGAAATGGAGGATTTCTATTTACTGAAGATAACTAGAGTATTTGCAAGGCAGTAGTATAATTTTACACATGTCTGCTTTAATTGAATTTATAATTGTGGTAATAACTTAAATATTATAGGAATCCTTATTACTATTTATTTATGAAAAACAGTCTTTTGGTAGGTGGGAATTCATTCACTTAGATGTCTACTAAATATCAGAAGCATAGCATATCTAAAATAAAACTTGTGCTCCCCTGACCGCGCAAATCGCTTATTTCTATCTCAATAAATTAAAAAATAGTTACCATTTATTGGTAAATCACCAAAATACTCAGTTGCTCAGGCAAATCCCCCTGTTTCTACCACCTCCTAAACCTAAACAAATAACATCAGGTTTTTTTCCTCATTGTATGTCCTGAAGCTACTCACTTCTTGTCAATTATACAGCTACTTTTATAATATCTCTCTCCCCTGAATACATGTATTAGCTTCCCAACTTGTCTCTCTGTTTCCATTCCTCATTCCCTTGGCATTTGTTCTCCATATGGTAGCTAGACTAGCCTTTTTAAAACATACACCAGATCATTTCAATGTTATGGCCCCAAGTTGGATTTGTTTCCTGTAACACGTGTGAAATCCAAGCGCTGCACCATTGCCTACATGGCCCAGCAGAATGTGGCTCTGCCTCCCCCTCCTACCACATCTTCTCACACTCCATTCCCTGTTTTCTCTGCTCAGACCACACCAGCCTTCTTGCTAATTGATTCTCAGAGAAATCAATTTCCATGCTATTTAGTGCCTTTGTTCTACCCTCAGTTTAACAGTCTTGTCCCCAGAGTTGTTGCAGGGCTTATTCTGTCATTGTTTTAATAATCTCTGCTGAAATTTCACCTCCTTAACATAGTTTCTGTGATCAGGTTATCAAAAATAATATCTCCGACGTCTTTAATACTTGAATACCTATTCTTGATTTATTTTTGTTTCATAGAAACTTTCACTTCCTAGATTATTATATAATTATGTGTTCTTGGTTAGTTTGTTTTTGCTGCCAATTAGACCAGATTGTAAATTCTGTGATGGCAGGGCAGCACTGTTTTCCAAGAGCCCAGAATAGTGTCTAACACATAACGGAGCTCAATAAATATTTGTTCAATAACCAAACGGGCCAATAAATTTGGGTGTATCTATATACAAACGAGGTCCCTGGTGGTGCAAGCAGTTTATATCGACTGCTAACCTAAAGTTGGGTATTCAAACTTACTCAGCAACACCGTGGAAGAAAGACCTGGTGATCTGCTTTCATAAAGATTATAGCCAAGAAAACCCCTCAGAGTAGTTCTGCTCTGTAATATATGAGTTTGCTGTGAATCAGAATCAACTCAGTGACAATGGGTTTGGTTTTGGTTATGCATGTAGTAAAAAGACTCTGATAAATCTAGAAAGTTAGAATTTTGTTTTGAACCTATGCCTATCTACATAGGTGATGGTTTTAGAAAAGTTACTATATCCCTTAGCATCTATTTCCCTATCAGTATGTTACATGAGGCTAAGTTATTTCCATAGGCTATGACATTATGGAAATAAAAATAAATTCTGATAATAGCTTTCAGACTCTGCTCCAGAAAGGCCCTCACAGAACAACCTCTGATCCTTTTGCTTCTTTTCACTTCTGTTCTGATTTTTTGATGCATGCTTGCTGAGGCACAAAGAGATTCTAATGTGGGAATGTCCACCAAATTAAATATCACTTATCCAGTGCCCTGGTGAGGGGACTGAAGTCCTCAGAGCTATAGGCACCAATATTGTTTCATTGTGGATGACAATGCCCCAGGAAGAATTAGTAGAATATACTTTTTAGTTAATCCTACTCTTTTATGATAGTGCATTTACCCAATGATTCTGAGAAACATACACAGATTCCATGCCCGCCTTACCCATACCAATGCCATTCCTTTTTTTATTTTGTTATGTGAGAGTTAGGTCCAGGGCCTCTCACTACAGCATTGTTGTTGTTAGTTGCCATTGAATGGATCGTGACTCATGGCCACCCCATGCATACAGAGTAGAACTGCTCCACAAGGTTTTCAAGGCTGTGATCTTTCAAAAACAGATCACCAGACCTGTCTTCTGAGGCAGCTCTGGGTGGATTTGAACCACCAACCTTTCGCCTAGTAGTTGAATGCTTAACTATTTGAGCCACCCATGGACTCCATATATCTGGTAAAACATGTTGTTGTTGTTGTTATGTGCTGTTAAGCCAGTTCCATCTAATAGTGACTGTATGTACAATAGAACTAAACATTGCCCAGTCCGCACCATCCTCATAATCGTTATGCTTGAGCTCATTGTTGCAGCCACTGTGCCAGTCCATCTCGTTGAGGGTCTTCCTCTTTTTCACTAAAAGTTTACTTTACCAAGTATGATGTCCTTCTCCAGGGACTTGTTTCTTTTGATAACATGTCCAAAGTAAGTGAGATGAAGTCTTGCCATCCTTGCTTCTAATGAGCATTCTGGGTGTACTTCTAAGACAGATCTGTTCCTTTATCTGGCAGTCCATGGTATATTTAATATTCTTCACCAACACCATAACTCAAAGGCATCAATTCTTTTTCGGTCTTCTTTGGCAAACATTACTGAGGCTAAAGATGAGATTGCTGCTAAAAACAGGTAGATGTTGCCTAGGCCTCTCAAAACTTTTTAAATTTGTAATTGAAAGATATCAAGTCAGCTGTGTTTCTCTGTCATTATTATTTATGCAAGTTTAGGTAATTTCATATTTGAATTGCTAATATAGCATTCCTTCAAATGTGTGGCTATTGTAGAAGGTTTTCATTTTTTTCCTTGCTAATATGGCAATCTTTTGCAAGGAGGCCAACTTTTTAAATAGCTATAAACATCTATGTAGCCTTTTTCCTTCTCTAAATTCCTTTAAAATCTCAGGGATATGAGATTGCTCCTACTTATTTATTTAATTATAAAAGAATGTGGTCTGGCAAGTTTGGTGATAAATTTACTGGATGCCACTGGAGGTAAACACCTGCTGGTTTCTAATGTTTGAATTCTTTTCCACCATGCTGGGAGAACTTCCTTCCAAAGGAAAACTGGAGGTTTCTGTCAATCAAGATGTCAGGAGCCTTCTGCAGCCAAGGGGCCTCCTCCTCCCCTCTCCTTGCCAGCTGGTCAGGGCCTTCTCCTCAATTTGCAAGGAGGCCTTGAAAGTTCAAGGGTACACTGTAGTTACCACTCTCCCTCCCAAAAAGTACAAAGAAAAATGCATAATGTATAATAATAGTTAAAGTAGTGAGAATTAAAGTAAATGGTGTGATATAAAAAGGATTTCAAACAGGATTAATAATTCTGCAATTTGTTATACAAAGTCAATTTTTTCTACTTGTAGAGCAAAGTTGCCCGGTGGGTTTATTGGTTCACTCATTATTAGGTATATATCACTTTCATTGTTTCACATTTTTATAGTTTATTTAAAAAAAAAGAAAGACATCATCCATGAATAAAACATTTTGGCTCCAGGCTGCCATACACTGAGGTTGGTCAGAGAAATTATACCTTCCCTGATTTGAAATAATAACCAAACATACAAAGTAAAAATAGCATATGATCAGATAATATGGCAGCATAGAGGGAGAATCCCCAAGGAACAAACCGAAGTTTTTATCTCCGTTAGATTCCATAGCGTCAGTTCACTTTTCTTTGCTCCTCTTTGGACAGGACCTCTCCCGACAGTAACATCTATTCTCTTCCAGGTCAGTGAACATCCAAACCCTGATGGACATTGGATACCTGCACCTTCTATCCACAGTATGTGATGGTGCATCTGACATGCAGTTTACATTCATTCTGTGAATGAAGTGAAGATTGTAACTCGAAGGATATAGTTTTTGGTTCCTCTTTTCAATCTTGTAGTTCAAGCATAATCAAGAATCACCTAGACCTCTATGAGTAATATCTCTCTGTATTCACACATAAGGTTAGCACATAAGGTGCCCTTGTCCTGTCCAAAGAGTTTTGGGGATGTCATCAGGAGGAAGTGCCAGAAGTTGCCTTGGACTATGCCAGGAGAAACAGACCTGGATATAGTTAGGCCAATTTGCCAGAGGCTGTTTGTTAATTTTGTGTCTGCATCAGGAGTTAGGCTAACCCTATGGTTTCAATTCAGAGCTGTCCACTACTATAATGATGGCCTTTGTAAGGGGTGATCCAATCAGGGACCAAGGAGACATTGGAGAAAAGCAGAGGAAAAATGAGGAGGCTGAAGATATTTTTCCATAACTCCCTACTGTCAAAGCTTAACAATTATGATTTTTATTCAGAGACAGTTTTCTATTATTGCCATGAAGGCAAAAGAAAATAATTTTTTTTTAAATTTTATTGTGCTCTAAATGAAACTTTACAAATCAAGTCAGTCTCTCATACAAAAATTTATATACACCTTGCTATATACTCTGAGTTGCTCTTCTTATAATGAGACAGCCCGCTCCTTCCTTCCACTCTCTGCTTTTGTGCCCATTCTGTCAGCTTCTGACCCCTCTGCCCTCTCATCTCCCCTCCAGACAGAAGATGCCAACATAGGCTCAAGAGTCTACTTGATTGAAGAAGCTCATTCTTCACCAGCATCTTTTTCTATCCCATTGTCCAGTCCAATCCCTGGCTGAAGAGTTGGTTTTGGGGATGGTTCCTGTCTTGGGCTAACAGAAGCTCTGGGGTCCACCACTGGGGTCCTTGTGGTTTCAGTCAGACCATTAACTCTGGTCTTTTTACAAGAATTTGGGGTCTGCATTCCACTGTTCTGCTCCTTCAGGGGCTCTCTGTTGTGTTCCCTGTCAGGGCAGTCATCAGTTGTAGCCTGGAACCATCTAGTTCTTCTGGTCTCAGGATGATGTAGTCTCTGGTTTACAAGGCCCTTTCTGTGTCTTGGGCTCATAATTACCTTATGTCTTTGATGTTCTTCATGCTCCTTTGGTCCAGGTGGGCTGAGACCAATTGATACATCTTAGATGGCTGAGTGCTAGGATTTAAGACCCAAGATGTCACTCTCCAAAGTGGGATGCAGAATGTTTTCTTAATAGATTTTATTACTCCAATTTACGTAGATGTCCCCTGAAACCATGATCCTCAAACCCAACCCCTGCTACTCTGGCCTTTGAAGCATTCAGTTTATTCAGGAAACTTCTTTGCTTTTGGTTTAGTCCAGTTGTGCTGACCTCTCCTGTATTGTGTGTTGTCTTTTCCTTCACCTAAAATTGTTCTTATCTACTATCTAATTAGTGAAACGCCCTCTCTCTCCCTCCATCCCTCCCCCCTCTTGTAACCATCAAAGAATATTTTCTTCTCTGTTTAAAGTATTTCTCAAGTTCTTATAATAGTGGCCTCATGCAATATTTGTCCTTTTGCAACTGACTAATTTCACTTAGCATAATGCCTTCCAGATTCCTCCATGTTATGAAATGTTTCATGGATTCATCACTGTTCTTTTTCAATGCATAGTATTCCATTGTGTGAATATACCATAATTTATCCATTCATCTGTTGATTGGCACCTTGGTTGTTTCCAACTTTTTGCTATTGTAAACAGTGCTGCAATGAATGTGGGTGTGCCTATATCTGTTCGTGTAAAGGCTCTAGGATAATTTTCAAGGAGTGGGATTGCTGGATTGTATGGTAGTTCTATTTCTAGCTTTTTAAAGAAGCACCAAATCCATTTCAAAAGTGATTGTACCATTTTACATTCCCACCAGCAGTGTGTAAGTGTTCCAGTCTCTCCACAAACTATCCAACAATGATTATTTTGTGTTTTTTGGATTAATGCCAGCCTTGTTGGAGTGAGATGGAATCTCTTTGTAGTTTTGGTTTGCAATTCTCTAACGGCTAATGATCATGAGCATTTCCTCATGTATTTCTTAGCTACCTGAATGTCTTCTTTAGTGAACTGTCTATTCATATCTTTAGCCCATTTTTTAATTGGGTTATTTGTCTTTTTGTAGTTGAATTTTTGCAGTATCATGTAGATTTTAGAGATCAGGCACTGATCAGAAATGTCATAGCTAAAAACTTTTTCCCAGGCTGTAGGTAATCTATTTACTCTTTTGGTGAAGTCTTTGGATGAGCATAGGTGTTTGAATTTTAGAAGCTCCCAGTTACCTAGTTTTTCTTCTACATTGTAAGTAATGTTTTGTATGCTGTTTATGCCATGTATTAGGGCTCCTAAAGTTGTCCCTATTTTTTCTTCCATAATCTTTATCGTTTTAGATTTTTTACATTTAGGTCTTTGATCCATTTTGAGTTCGTTTTTGTGCGTGGTGTGAGATATGGGTCTTTTTTCATTTTTTTTTTTTTGCAGATGGATGTCCAGTTTTGCCAGCACCATTTGTTAAAAAGACTGTCTTTTCCCTGTTTAACTATTTTGGGGCCTTTGTCAAATATCAACTACTCATAGGTGGATGGATTTATGTTTGGATTCTCAATTCTGTTCCATTGGTCTATTTATCTGATGTTGTACATTACCAGGCTGTTTTGACTACTGTGGTAGTATGATAGGTTCTAAAATCAGGTAAAGTGAGGCCTCCCACTTTGTTCTTCTTTTTCAGTGATGCTTTACTTCTCCGGGGCTTCTTTCCCTTGTATATGAAGTTGGTGATCTGTTTCTCCATCTCATTAAAGAAGGTCCTTGGTATTTGGATCAGAATTGTATTGTGTGTAGAGATGGCTTTTGGTAGAATAGAAATTTTTACGATGTTAAGTCTTCCTATCCATGAGCAAGGTATGTTTTTCCACATATGTAGGTCTCCTTTGGTTTCTTGCAGTAGCGGCTTGTAGTTTTCTTTGTATAAGTCTTTTACATTTCTGGTAAGATTTATTCCTAAGTATTTTATCTTCTCGGGGGCTACTGTAAATGGTATTGATTTTATGATTTCCTCTTCGATGTTCTTTTTGTTGGTGTAGAGGATTTCAATTGATTTCTGTATGTTTATCTTGTATCCTGGTACTCTGCTGAACTCTTCTATTAGTTTCAATAGTTTTCTTGAGGATTCCTTAGGATTTTCTGTGTACGAGATCATGTCATCTGCAAATAGAGATACTTTTACTTCTTCTTTGCCAATCTGGATGCCCTTTATTTCTTTATCTAGCCTAATTGGTCTGGCGAGTACTTCCAGCATAATGTTGAATAAGAGTGGTGATAAAGGGCATCCTTGTCTGGTTTCCAGTCTCAAGTGGAATGTTTTCAGAGTCTCTCTATTTAGGATGATGTTGGCTGTTGCCTTTGTATAAATGCTCTTTATTAGGTTGAGGAATTTTCCTTCTATTCCTGTTTTGCTGAGATTTTTTATCATGAATGTGTTTGAACTTTGTCAAATGACTTTTCTGCATCAATTCATAAAATCATGTGGTTCTTGTCTTTTGTTTTATTCATCCGATGGATTACATTGCTTTTCTAATGTTGACAATCGAGAAGACAAAGTAAAGTATTATAATGACATGTGGAAAGAGCTGGAGATGGAAAACCAAAAGGGAAGAGCACGCTCAGCATTTCTCAAGCTGAAAGAACTGAAGGAAAAATTCAAGCCTCGAATTGCAATAGAGAAGGATTATTCTATGGGGAAAATATTAAATGACCAGGAAGCATCAAAAGAAGATGGAAGAAATACACAGAGTCATTATACCAAAAAGAATTAGCCGATATTCAACCATTTCAAGAGGTGGCCTATGATCAGGAACCGATGGTATTGAAGGAAGAAGGCCAAGCTGCTCTGAAGGCATTGACGAAAAACAAGGGTCCAGGAACTGTTGGAATATCAATTGAGATGTTTCAACAAACAGATACAGCACTGGAGGTGCTCACTTGTCTCTGCCAAGAAATATGGAAGACAGCTTCCTGGCCAACCGACTGGAAGAGATTCGTATTTATCCCTATTCCCAAGAAAGGTGATCCAACCAAATGTGGAAATTATAGAACAATATCATTAATATCACACGCAAGCAAAATTTTGCTGAAGGTCATTCAAAAGCAGCTGCAGCAGTATATCGACAGGGAACTGCCAGAAATTCAGGGTGGTTTCAGAAGAGGACGTGGAACCAGGGATATCATTGCTGATGTCAGATGGATCCTGGCTGAAAGCAGAGAATACCAGAAAGATGTTTACCTCTGTTTTATTGACTATGCAAAGACATTCAACTGTGTGGATCATAACAAACTATGGATAACATTGCGAAGAATGGAAATTCCAGAACACTTAATTGTGCTCATGAGGAACCTTTACATAGATCAAGAGGCAGTTATTCGGACAGAACAAGGGGATACCGATTGATTTAAAGTCAGGAAAGGTGTGCGTCAGGGTTGTATTCTTTCACCATACCTATTCAATCTGTATGCTGAGCAAATAATATGAGAAGGTCTACTACGTGAAGAAGAACGGGGCACCAGGATTGGAAAAAGACTCATTAATAACCTGCGTTATGCACATGACACAACCTTGCTTGCTGAAAGTGAAGAGGACTTGAAGCACTTACTAATGAAAACCAAAGACCACAGCCTTCAGTATGGATTGCACCTCAACATAAAGAGAACAAAAATCCTCACAACTGGACCAATAAGCAACATCATGATAAATGGAGAAAAGATTGAAGTTGTGAAGGATTTCATTTTGCTTGGATCCACAGTCAACAGCTTGGAAGCAGCTGTCAAGAAATCAAAAGACGCATCGCATTGGGTAAATCTGCTGCAAAGGACCTCTCTAAAGTGTTGAAGAGCAAAGATGTCACCTTGAAGACTAAGGTGCTTCTGACCCAAGCCATGGTATTTTCAATCACATCATATGCATGTGAAATCTGGTCAATGAATAAAGAAGATCAAAGAAGAATTGATGCTTTTGAATTGTGGTGTTGATGAAGAATATTGAATATACCATGGACTGCCAAAAGAACAAAGAAATCTGTCTTAGAAGTACAACCAGAATGCTCCTTAGAAGCAAGGATGGCGAGACTGTGTCTTACACACTTTGGACATGTTGTCAGGAGGGATCAGTCCCTGTGGAAGGATGTTATGCTTGGCAGAATACAGGGTCAGCGGAAAAGAGGAAGACCCTCAACGAGGTGGATTGACACAGTGGTTGCAGCAATTAGCTCAAGCATCACAACGATTGTAAGGATGGCTCAGGACCGGGCAGTGTTTAGTTCTCTTGTGCATATGGTCACTATGAGTTGGTACCAACTCGATGGCACCTAACAACAACAACAATGTTGACACTTCCCTGCATTCCTGGTATAAATCCCACTTGGTCATGGTGAATTATTTTTTTGATATGCTGTTGAATTCTATTGGCTAGAATTTTGTTGAGGACTTTTTCATCTAAGTTCATGAGGGATATAGGTCTGTAATTTTCTTTTTTGTGATGTCTTTACCTGGCCTTGATATCAGGGATATGGTGGCTTCATAGAATGAGTTTGGGAGTGTTCTGTCCTCTTCTATGCTCTGAAATACCTTTAGTAGTAGTGGTGTTAACTCTTCTCTGAAAGTTTTGTAGAACTCTGCAGTGAAGCTCTCTGGGCCAAGGCTTTTTTTCTGATGGGAGTTTTTTGATTACCTTTTCAATCTCTTCCTTTGTTATGAGTTTATTTAGTTGTTCTACGACTGTTTGTGTCAGTTTAGGTAGGTAGTGTGTTTCTAGGAATTCATGCATTTCTTCTAAGTTTTCAAATTCGTTATAGTACAATTTTTTATTGCAATCTGATATAATTTTTTTTTTTAATTTCAGTTTGGTGTGTTGTAATATCACCCATCTCATTTCTTATTAAGTATATTTGCTTTCTTTCCTGTTTTTCTTTTGTCAGTTTGGCCAGTGGTTTATCAATTTTGTTAATTTTTTCAAAGAACCAACTTTTGGTCTTGTTAATCTTTCAATTGTTTTTCTGTTTTCTATTTCATTTAATTCTGCTCTAATTTTTATTGTTTACTTTCTTCTGATGCCTGAGGGCTTCTTTTGTTGTTCTCCTTCTGTTTGTTCAAGTTGTAGGGATAATTCTTTGATTTTGGCCTTTTCTTATTTTTGTATGTGTGCATTTATTGGCGTAAATTGACCTCAGAGCACTGCTTTTGCTGTGTCCCCAAAGTTCTGATAGGAAGTGTTTTCACTCTCTTTGCATTCTATGAATTTCTTTATTCTATCCTTAATGCCTTCTATAATCAAGTCTTTTTTGAGTAGAGTATTGTTCAGCTTCAAAGTTTTTTATTTCTTTTCCCTACTTTCTCTGTTATTAGTTTCTACTTTTATGGCCTGATGGTCAGAGAAGATGCTTTGTAGTATTTCAATGTTTTGAAATCTGCTAAGGCTTGCTTTATGACCTAATATGTGGTCTATTCTAAGGAATGTTCCACGTGCACTAGAAAAGAAAGTATACTTGGTGTTGTTGGGCGGAGTATTTGATATATGTCTATGAGGTCTTGTTGGTTGATTGTGGCATTTAGATCTTCCGTGTCTTTATTGAGCTTCTTTCTGGATGTCCTGTCCTTCACCAAAAGTGGTGTGTCGAAGTTTCCTGCTATTATTGTGGAGCTGTCTATCTCACTTTTCAATGCTGTTAGAGTTTGTTTTATGTATCTTGCAACCCTGTCATTGGGTGCATAAATATTTAATATGGCTATATCCTCCTGGTATATTGTCTCTTTAATCATTATATAGTGTCCTTCTTTATCCTTTTTGATGGATTTAACTTTAAAGTCTATTTTGTCAGAAATTAATATTGCCATTCCAGCTGTTTTTTGGTTGTTGTTTGCTTGATTTTTTTTTCCTTTGAGTTTTAGTTTGTTTGTTTCTCTATGTCTAAGGTGCATCTCTAGTAGGCAGCATATAGACAGATCTTGTTTTTTAATCCATTCTGCCACTCTCTTTGTCTTTATTGGTGCATTTAGTCCTTTTACATTCAGCATAAGTATGGATTGGTATGAATTTAGTGCTATCATTTTGATGTCTTTTTTTGTGTTGTTGACAGTTTTTTTTTCCCACTCAATTTTTTGTGCCGAGTAGTTTATCTTTATATACCCTCTTTCCCTCACATTCATTTTGTTGATTTTATTTCTGCTGACTATTTTTGTGTGTGTGTGTGTATTATATATTGATGTGTAAGATAGTTTTTTTAAGATAGCCTTCTTTGTGGCTACCTTAATATTTACCCTTTTCTTTCTACGTGTAAGCCTAACTTTTATTTCTTCGTATTACCTTGCCTTCCTCTCCATATAAAAGATCTATGACTACGTTTCTTAGTCCCTCTTTATTGTTTTAATATTGTGTTCTTTTACATAATGACATCACTGTTTCCCTGTTGTGAGCATTTTTTTGTCTTGATGTATTTTTATGATTTCCCTGTCTGGGTTTACATCTGATTGCTCTGTCCAGCGTTCTAGTGTTGCATTGATACGTGATATTATTGATTTTCTAACCAAATAACTCCCTTTAGTATTTCTTGTAGTTTTGGTTTGGTTTTTACAAAATCCTTAAACTTCTGTTTATCTGAAAATGTCCTAATTTCTCCTTCATATTTGAGAGACAGTTTTGCTGGTTATATGATTCTTGGGTGGCAATTTTTTTTTTCTTCAAAGCTTTATATAAGTCATCCCATTGCCTTCTTGCCTGCATGGTTTTTGGCGAGTAGGCTAGGCTTATTTTTATTGACTCTGCTTCATAGGTGACTTTTTGTTTATCCCTAGTTGCTCTTAAAATTCTCTCTTCATCTTTGGTTTTGGCAAGTTCGATTCTAATACATCTTGGTGACTTTCTTTTAAAATCTGTGTTATGTGGAGTTTGATGAGCTTCTTGGATACATATCTTCTCATCTTTCACGATATCAGGGAAGCTTTCTGCTATTAAATCTTCAACAATTTTCTCTGTATTTTCTGTTATCCCTCCCTATTCTGGCACTCCAAACACTCATACGTTATTTCTCTTGATAGAGTTTCACTTGATTCTTAAGGTTTCTCCATTTTTTTTTTAATTCTTTTATGTGATTTTTCTTCAAATATATTATTGCCAAGTGCTTTATCTTCAAGGTCACCGTTTCTGCCTTCCACTTGCTCAATTCTGCTCCTCTGACTTTCTATTGAGTTGTCAAATTCTGTAATTTTATTGTTACTCTTCTGAATTTCTGATTACTGTCTGTGGATTTTTCTAGCTTCTTAAATTTTTCATTATGTTCCTGAAGAACCTTTTTAATTTCTTCAACTGCTTTATCTGTGTGTTCCTTGGCTTGTTCTGCCTATTGCCTGATTTCTTTCCTGATGTCTTGAAGAGTTCTGTATATTAATCTTCTGTATTCTGCCTCTGGTAATTCTAGGAAGGTACTTTCGTCTAGAAGATCCCTTGATTGTTTTGAGAGCTTCTTGAAGTGATCATGGTCTGTTTCTTTACGTGACTTGATATTGACTGTTTTCTCCAAGCCATCTATAAGTTATTGTATTAGTTTATTTTATGTTTGCTTACTTTATTTTAGCTTCTTGCTTTTTTTTTTTTTTTTTTTGATATGCCCAAATGGGTTGCTTGGGTGAGCTAGCTTGATAATTTTCACATCTGGAGCTCTGATGTCCTGTCCCCAGGTGGCTAGAGCTATTATCAGGTATATCAGTCTAGGAGTCCATTTAATTTTCTTGTATGAATTCAGCTCAGGTGTCCAGGTAGCTGATGATCAAGAGTGTAGTACAAGCTCTGTCCTACAGTCTTCGAGGGGCAGGGGTGATTGATGTAGGTGCCTGTATTTGGTTGCAGCAGGGGGTCACACTCTGCACAAGGCAAGGGGCTGAGAATTGTCCCCCATATGTCTCTGAGGAAAATGTGTCCCTGTTCTCTAGAATGTACAGGTGGGTGGGTTCTCCAGGTTGACCATGGGCACACAACGTTTTTGAATGTAGGGACTGGGAAGTACCAGTTATTCTTGCACCCCTGTCATGGGTGGCTTGGTGACCCGAGTGGATCCACCAGGCCTTAGACCCCTGATGTGGGCACATGAGGAAGCTGTCTAGTATGCAAAGCAGTGTCAAACATCAAACACTCACTTCTCCACCACACAGCTGAAACAGTTGTAGTCTTCCAACAACGGCGTATTCTCCTGAAATAGGCCCACGCAGATCCATGCAGGGGAGAAAGGTACTGAAAGTCCACAGACTGTTTATGCCTGGACAGGAGTCACTTCTGTCCTGAGCTCTCCCGGTTAGTGGAGCCTGCAAATTATCTTTTCCCCCAATTGAAAATTTATTCCTTCTCCAATGCCTGGAGGATGGCTCTAGGCACTCGACAGGTCCTATCACAGGCCCAGGGAAATGAAAAGCTGCTGCAACCAGCTTGAGGTAGGGGGGTGTGGTAAAGTATATGCAAGTACTTTACTTTTGCTGAAAGCACTATTCTTTTCTGGTTCCCAGGTGTGAGTAGGCTGTGTGGCTGGCTGCTTCTCCCTGAGGAAGCTGTGGCTGAACGTTAGTATCAGCCCACTGCAGCTGCTTCCGGGAGAGGTTCCTGAGGGGCTCCTGGCGATTCAGGTCCAGTAACTCCTCTCCACTTCTGAACCATCTCTTCTGCCACTCAGTTTCTTTTTCTAACTTTGCCTTTGATGTTCAGGGCTCCTAGCTTGTCATAAATATACTTGTTTGACTTGTTGTTTCAGGCCTTAGTTGTCAGAGGGCTCGCTGGAAGCATCTGTCTATTCTGCCATCTTGACCCTGCCTCTGAAAATAATTTTTAAGAAAGGAAAATTGATTAAATCTGATGAATTTATCTATACCCTATAATTCAAAACAATTGACTAACCTATTTTTGATAGATGGTGCAATTTGTGCTCAACTACTAACTGAAAGGTTGGCAGTTGGAATTAACCCAGCAACTCCACAAAACACAGGCCTGATGATAATCCTCTGTAAATATTACAGACAAGTAATCCATATGAAGCTCAGTTTTACTCTGTATCACATGGAGTTGACATGAGTTGGAATTGACTCAACAGCTAGGGGTACTATTGCCACATGACAGAAACCATGGACAGGACAGGCAAGGGGAAGCACATAAGACTGCAGTTGTTGCTTTTCAAACTGATAATTTTCCTCAGATACCTCTTTTACTTATGCATCACTAGCTATACAGTTATTTTAACTTTTGAACAGTGGTAATTACCCCACACCACACATCTGGCAGTTTTGTAGTAGCGTGGTGACTTGTGTATTGCTGTGATGCTGAGATCTATACCACAGGTATTTTAGATACCAGCAGAATGACCCATGGTTTTAGAGGAGCTTCCAGACTAAGACAGAATAAGAAGGACCTAGCAGTCTACTTATGAAAAAATTGACCAGCAAACACTTTATGAATAACAGTAGAACATTGTCCGATACAGTGCTGGAAGATGAGCCCTTCAGGATGGAAGGTACTCAAATATAACTGAGGAAGAGCTGACTCCTCAAAAAATAGTCAACCTTAATGATGCAGGTAGAGTCAAGCTTTCAGGACCTTCATTTGCTGAGGTGGCACAACTTAAAAGGACAAAAAACAGCTACAAACATCTATTAATAATCAGAACGTGGAATGTACAAAGTATAAATTGAGGAAAATTGGAAGTCATCAAAAATGAAATGTAGCACATAAAGATCCATATCCTAGGCATTAGTGAGCTGAAATAAACTGCTATTGGCCATTTTGAATTAGGCAATCATATGGTCTACTATGCTGGGAATGACAAATTGAAGGAAATGGTGTCACATTCATCACAAAAAAGAACATTTCAAGATCTCTCCTGAAGTACAGCTTACAAGGAAGACTAGCTAATATGACTATTATTCAAATTTGTACACCAACCACTAATATAATGCCGAAGGTAAGGAATTTTTTTTTTTTTTTTTAACCAACTTCTCCAGTCTAAAATTGATCAAACGTGCAATCAAGATGCACTAGCAATTACTGGTGATTAGAATGTGAAAGTTGGAAACAAAGAAGAAGGACTGATAATTGGAAAACATGGCCTTGATGATAGAAATTTTGCTGGAGATTGCATGATAGAATTTTGCAAGACCAATGACTTCATTGCAAATACCTTTTTTCAACAACTTAAACAGTAACCTCACCAGATGTGAACCTCACCAGATGGAATACACAGGAATCAAATAGATTACATCTGTGGAAAGAGAAGAAGGAAAAGCTCAATATCATCAGTCAGAACAAGGCCACAGGGCTGACTGGGGAATAGATCATCAATTGCTCATATGCAAATTCAAGTTGAGGCTGAAGAAAATTAAAACAAATTAATGTGAGCCAAAACGAACTACCTTGACTATATCACACCTGAATTTGGAGACCATCTCAAGAATAGATTGGAAGCATTGAACACTAAGGAATGAAGACTAGATGAGTTGTGTGGTGACATCAAAGATAACATACATGGAGAAAGCAAAAGGTCATTAAAAAGAAAGAAAAGACCAAAATGGATGTCAGAAAAGACTCTGAAACTTGCCCTTGAAAGTAGTTTAGCTAAAACAAACGGAAGAAATGATACAGTAGAAGAACAGAACAGAAAATTTCAAAGGGTGGCTCGAGAAGACAAAGTAAAGTATTATAATGATATGTTCAAAGAACTGAAGTTAGAAAACCAAAAGGGAAGAACATGCTCAGCATTTATCAAGCTGAAAGAGCTGAAGAAAAAAATTAAAGACTTGAGTTGCAATTTTGAAGGATTCTGTGGGCAAAATACACAGGAAGCTTAAAAAGAAGATGGACGGGATACAAAGATTCATTATACCAAAAAGAATTGGTCATTGTTCAACCATTTCAGGAAGCAGCATATGATCAAGAACTAATGGCTTTGAAGGAAGAAGTCCAAGCTGCACTGAAGCCATTGGTGAAAAACAAGGGACCAGGAATTGACTGAATACCAGCTGAGATGTTTCAATAAACGGATACAGCCTGGAAGTGTGCACTCAAGAAATTTGTAGGACAGCTACTTGGCCAACCAACTGGAAAAGAGCCATGTTTGTGCCCATTCTAAAGAAATATGATCCAAAAGAATACAAAAATTATTAAAGAATATCATTAATATCACATGCAATAAAATATTGATTAAGATAATTAAAAAACGATTACAGCAGTATAGGGAACTTCAAGAAATTCAATCCAGATTCAGAAGAGGACGTGGAATTAGGGATACCATTGTTAATATCAGATGGATCTTGGCTGAAAGTGGAGAATACCAGAAAGATGTTTACTTGTATTTACTGAGTATGCAAAGAAATTCAGCTGTGTGGGACATAACAAATTATGGAAAACATTGCAAAGAATGGGAATTTCAGAACACTTAATTGTGTTCATGTGGAACTTGTACATAGACCAAGAAGCTGTTGTTCAAACAGAACAAGCAGATATGGTTTAAATTCAGGAAAGGTGTGTATCAGGGTTATGTTCTTTCACCATACTTATTCAGTCTGTATGCTGAGCAAATAATCTGAGAAGCTGGACTATATGAAGAATGAGGCATCAGAATTAGAGGAAGACTCATTAACAACCTGCAATATGCAGATGACACAGACTCGTCTGCTGAAAATGAAGAGGACCCGAAGCACTTACTGACGAAGATCAAAGACTACAGCCTTCAATATAGATTACACCTCAACATAAAGAAAACAATTATTCTCACAACAGGACCAATAAGCAACATAAGGATAAATGGAGAAAAGATTGAAGTTGTCAAGAATTTCGTTTTACATGGTTCCACAGTCAACAGCCATGGAAGCAGCAGTCAACAAATCAAATGACATATTTCACTGGGCAAGTCTGAGTCAAAAGACCTCTTTAAAGTTTTGAAAAGCAAAGATGTCACTTTAATCACTAAGGTATGCCTGAGCAAGGCATAATGTTTTTAATCACCTCATATGCATGCAAAAGTTGGACAATGAAAAAGGAAGATTGAAGAATAATTGATACCTCTGAATTATAGTATTGCCAAAGAATATCGAACATGCCATGGACGACTAGAAGAATGAACAAATCTGTCTTGGAAGAAATACAGCCACAGTTCCCCTTGAAAGTTAGGACGGCAAGACTTTGTCTCATGTACTTTGGACATAAGGAGGAACTAATCATTGGAGAAGGACATGATGCTTGGCAATACAGAGGGCCAGCAAAAAAGAGGAAGATCCTCAACAAGATGAATTGACACAGTGGCTGCAGCAATGGGCTCAAACATAGCGAGAATTTTGAAGATGTCACTGAATGCAGTGTTTCTTTCTGTTGTACTTGGGGTTGCTATATGTTGGAACCGACTCAATGGCTCCTAACAATGATGAACAATTAGCAATGTTTTCATTCATCTTAAAAAAACATAAAAAAGTGTACTCTTAAAATTAAAGGCCAGTTAAATTAACACTTACATTATCATAAGCTAGTTCAGTATTCCATCTCATCTTATCAATTATTTTAAACCAGTAGATTTTTTTTTTTTTTTTGCTTATTATTTCATCTAATTATCTGCACTTGAACAAAGTCTTAGTTTTGTTATTGTTGGGAATAAGGTAACCTTTGTGAAAGCCTTTGGTATGTTGGTAAATTAAAAGATTCTCCAGGACTGTAGAGTATATAAATAGTAAGAGTTGTGTTTCAGGTAAGGATTGTATTGAACAGGCAGCCATAGCTTCTTTTAAGCTACTAATGTTATTAGACTTCCCTGTAGAACTCAAGCTAATAGGTCTCACATCACAATGTAATATTCCCAGGGCATTTAAGTAAGCTTTTAATTGGATTAATTTCAATTTGTCCAAAAAGGAATAAAGCCAATCAGTCATGCAATAGTCAGTTTAATCAATTTTTTTGACTATTGCTGCTCGATAGATTCATCAGGTATTGAACCTAAACCATGGAAATATCCGGTTTTATTGCCATGAATGTGATATTTAAAGAAAAAAAAAATTTCATCACTGAAACCACATTTGTACATTCTAGGGTCTTACACAGGCATTCAATTCAGTCAACCAGGTAAAAGTTGATTCACCCATTAAAAAAACCCATTGCCATCGAGTCAATTCCAACTCATAGCAATCCTAGGTGCCCCAATTATATTTCACCTTACATTGAGGAGGAAACTAGAGTTTTCCATCATTCTAGATAATACACAGCTTAATTTAGACCCATTGTGTAAAATTGGGCCACTTTGGAGAAACAGTTTCCTTGCAGTGTTTTCGAGAAGGAAGTAGCTTAACCAGAACATAACATAGCAGAGTTCCTAAACTTTTTGCAAAGCTTATTCCTGATGAAGCAAAGCTTGGAGCAAGATAGTGGGCATCATATACAGAGTCAACTGCTAACACCAGCAATGTGTTATAAATGGGATCTGTCAAAATCTTCCCTGAAGAAGCAAAACTGAAAGACATAACAGATTCTCAAATGTCTAGAAAGATGATTTTTTGTTTCAGTTTCAAAATAACCACTTGGCTTCTTCAGAGACTGTGTATAGGGTCTCCCATGAGGCTTATTCCCTCAGAGCAGCCCACAACACAAGACACGTATTTTACCTAGAGAAAAAGAAAAAGGTTCCTTTATATCCTTTCCTTGACATTTAAGTTCTTCATCTACTTTACAGCTACATTGAGTCATGTGTAATTATGCTAATATTGATATATTGATATACAAAAGCTGCTGTTGAAGAAACATTGTGTAAAGCATAAAACTGATGTATCATCTCATATATAAGCCAATAAAGCTTTTGGAAAATAAACATTTCTGGGTCATTGTACAATAAACCTATAATATATTATTTGCATCTTTTCATTTGTAAGGATTTTAGGTTAGAACTACATTTATAAAGTTTACAAAGTGATACTTAAAACTTTGGGTTCATATTCGGCACTTGTAGGAAATACAGAAAAGTCATTGCTTTTTGAGAGTCTAGATGGAAAACACAACCAGACATCTTCCATTCCCATTTTCTTATGTCCAAATCAAAGCACACTTTATAGAGAAAAAGAAGATAGAAATAGCATTGAAAGCTGGTCTATGAAAGAAGAATTTTCATTTCTATTTTAATGAACAAGTTACGGACATTTATGAAGAAGATGAATAGAGACTATAAAGGAATGATGTCCATGGTCAACCAACACTTCTCAATATTAAGCCTTTGGCAAATTCCCATCTACATGATAGACTGAAGGTTAGCTGGGTCCAGGTGAATTAAATGATCCACGATCAGAAACACAAAAAAGGATGCTGCTTATCAAAACTCCATCGCTCATCATAAGTCATCTAAAAATCACACAATTCAAACAAGCTCAAGGTCATGAGATTGGCCTCACATTCCCCAGGCTAATTAGAAATATGTGTGTATCAGACATTCAGAATGCATGAAGTTCCAATGAACTTCTTACAAACATTTTGTGGGAGAATATTTTTTGCATTATTATTTACAATGAAAATTAGAAACAAGGAAACATTTCTAAAATCAACATTTTAAAGAATACACAACACGATGTGCTACTCATGATGTAAAAATTCCATGCAGAAAGCATCATCAAACTATGTTTATATAAGGACGGTATTTTTATTAAATAAATGCATAAAATGACTGAAAATACAATAGATTTATAATAATGAATTATTCTAGGCCATATGTTTTAAGCAACTTTTTTTCTCCTAATTCTTCTGAGTTGTGCATTTTCCAAAATATCTTTACACAAATATGAATTACATTTGTAAAAACAACAAAACATTAAATATTTTCTATATATAAGTATTAAAACATTCTCTCTCTATATATACAGATACACACACTTTTTTTTTATATAATGTATAATTAGCTACTCTACAAATGCCCAATGAATAAGTGTGTATAGGTGGCTCAGGCAAAACTTATCTTCACGTTTTGGAAAATAAAGAATTAGTTCATCCTAGATTTTCATTTGGGTAGCCATGCTGTATTTTTATTTGAGGGATGGTATTATAATTTTGCCTATTAGTTATCTCTATTAGATATTTTGAGTCAATATATTTCATAATTCATTCTGTGTGTGTTTAAATTATTGATCATTTCTTACGTGTTAGATACTTCCTTGGAACTGAGGATATACTTGTGACAAAGGCAAACTCCCAGCTTTTGAAGAAGTTAAATTCTAGTAGAGTCTGAAAAAACAAGTTAAAAAAAAAACTATATCTACATACATATTTATATATTTATACATGTCTACATATATCTGTTTATGTATTTACTTATATTATTTATTGATCTATTTATCTATTATCTTACCTATCTAATTTTAAGTGTGGTACATGATGAGAAGAAAAACAAAGGAAACTAAAATAATGAAACATGATAGAGTGAGGATGGAGTTAGGTAGGCTGGATAGTGAAGTCATCTCTGGGCTGGTAACAGCTGGCAGAAAATGGAACAAAGCAAGGTAGTTAAGAACAAGAAGGGTTAGAATAAGAACATTTCAACCAGTACTTCAAGGCTCTGAGGTAGGAATCAAGTTAGCATATTCAAAGAAAAAAACAGCCAGGAGGCCATGACTGGTGTTGCAGAGCAAAGAAGTGAGTGATAAAGGCAAAATATTAGAGAAATAGGTAGAGACAAGACTAAGAGTCTTTTAGACAATGTTAAGGATTTAGAGATTTATTCTAAACACTGTGGGTAATAAATGGTGAGGTATGATGTGATAGAAGGAGCCCTGGTGGTGCAGCGGTTAAGAGTTCAGCTGCAAACGAAAAGGTGGGCTTTCGAACCCGCCAGAGACTTCACGTGATTAAAAAACCTGGTGATCTGCTCCCTTAAAAGATTAGAGCCTAAGAAACTCTACTGTGTCATATAGGGTGGTTATGAGTCATTATCAACTCAACAGCACACAACAATGACGTGATGTAATTTATATCTCGTACTGATTTTTTGCCTCTATGTGGAGAATAGACTGTAGACTGGAAAGTATCAAAGATGAAAAGAAAGTTAAAAGGCTTATTTCGCTCTTCAAGAATGAAGATGTTACAGAAACAGTAGTAGAGGTGGTAAAATTTTCTCATTTTTGATCATATTTAAGTATACATTTTATGTGGAGCATGAGGGGGAAGAAAGATGGGAGAATCAACAATGACATGAAGCGTTTTTTTGTTTGTTGGTGTGTTTTTTTTTCTTTTTTTGTCTAAGCATATGGCTTAATGACATAATATTTACCGATATGGAAAAGACTGGTGAAGGACAGCTTGAGGTGGGTTGGGAGGGATCCAGTGTTTTGTGTTAGACTTCTTAATTTTCATATGTCTAATAGATATTCATTCACGTGGAGGACTTTGAGAAGACATTGGAATATTTTTTAGAGCTCAGGAGAGCTCAAAGTAGAAAGACATAAATTTGGAATAAAAAGCATATAAATGGGACTTCGAAGAAATGTTGAAATTAGATAAGAATTTTGTAATATGTAAAGATGTGGCTTTAGGGCATTCACCATCAAAATGCTGTTGTCACTACAGAGGGAAGATACTTGTGAATCAGGAAGGTCAACAGGGTTTTCAAAACAAAGCCAATTCAGCAATGGGAAAATGGGCTATAGCTAGGAAGAAAAAGAATAATAATAACTTGAATTAATTTTCAGTTTTCAACATCTGAAAGCCAAATTGTATAGGCTAACTATTGAGTGAAATCACGGTCTAGCACAGAGTATAACCTGTCCCTAAAATGCATTTATTCTAATGGCATAGCAATTACAGTATATCCACAGAGTAAATTATCTAGTTATTGGCATCCCATGGAATAAAGTAATTTTTAGCAATTGCTTCTGATTGGTGACACTATCTTGCAGATTTTCTAAGCCTGTAAGATGGTTCCTTATCAGATTGCCCCCTAACCCTTTAATTCTTTAGTTGACGTCTATTTTCCAGTTTCTATCTGGTGTAAATCCTTATGCACTTGACTAATATTTAAACATTGGTGGTTCAAACACACCCAGAGGTGCCTCAAAAGAGCAGGCCTGACAGTCTCCTGTTGAAAAGTCACAGCTTTGAAAACCTGGTGGAGTAGTCCTACTCTGCACACATGGGGTTGTCATGAGTCAGACTGACTAGATAGCAGTCAATAACAATATCGTTTTCTCCAAATGAACAACAAAATTTTGTAGAACTGTAAGAGATAATTTTTTTGTTTCCTGTTAAATCTTAAAATTTTAATGTTATCATGAATTATTGCAATTGTTAAAGAGAAGTCATATAGGAAGACTGGAGACAATCTTTTAGGGTGTTTAATCCCACTGAAATTACCATATTAATGTCCAACAGGGAAAGGGGGAGAATGCTGACACATTGCAGAAATTGCAACCAATGTCACAAAACATTTTGTGTATAATTTTTTTTAATGAAAAAATTAATTTGCACTGTAAACTGTCACCTACAACACAACACAATTAAAAAGAAAGAACATTAGGGATAGTCTATGAAATAACTGACAATAATTGACCTGTACCTTTCACAATTATCAAGAGAGAAAAATGCTGAGATTAAAGAAAAATAACTGTATAGAACACTGCTGAGACAATTTAAAAAAAAATGGACATGAACTGTGAGTTAGGTAACAGTATTGTGATTAATGTTAATTTTTCTGATTTTTATAACTATATCCGTAATGTCAGAAAATATTCTCTCTTTAGCGGTAACTGATCATGATGTCACAAGTTTACTCTCAAATTATTTTGAAAAGAAATGTGTACTATATGTAAAAATGCACACGCACACACACACACAGATGCAGACTGAGAAAGAACAAAAGAGGCAAAATGAAAACAACTGGTTGTTCTGGAAAAAAGTATAAGAAATTTCCTGTATTATTCTTGCAAGATTTCTGTTAGATTGAAATTATGTTATAATAAAAAAAGTTACACATACTCAATAAAGCCTTATCCTAAGGCTATTACTACTTTATTGGGTTGATGTATATGCATTAAAACTCACAGAGAATTGGTCATTCTGAAACCAAATATCTGAAAACTGTGTAGATTTTTTTTCTCTTTTCTAAGAGGAGCAGACTAGTTTTCATGAGCGTGAAAGACAAGTCCTGGAAATGAATTTCTTTTTCTGCAGAGGACAATTGCACTAGCCCTGAACCACCTCCGCTAATGTACTTCAACCTTGGCTCTGTTTGCCACTGAAAATGAGAAGATAGTTTTGCTTTTGGGGCCTATTCCATCCTTAGATTGTCTGCATAGACTGACAGCTAGAAGGTAAGTGAATACTGTCTCCTGGGAACAGGGTTGGAGCTCTGATATGCTTCACATGGCCCCCCGAAACAGACCTAGGAAGGTAATGACTTTATTGCACTATTTGTCTAGGCTGAGACAGAGCCAGAGCAAAACTATTTAGCATGAAAATATTGTTTTAATTGCCCTGTTGTGTGATTCAATGCACATTCACTGAGCATCAGCTATAGTCCCAGCCCTTTGCCACATACATTAGAGAAAAAAAAATGAAGGAGAGTAAGTGGTCTCTAATTTTAACTGCTTTAATGTAGTTTGGGAAGAACAGAAGGCATATGAATAAATTAATAATTAATAAACTATACATTTAGGTGTGCTAGGTTGATAACTGAAAGGTTGGCAGCTCTAACCAACCCTACCGTCATACAGGAAAAGAACTGGTGATTTGCTCCATAAAGATTATGCCTGGAAAACTCTATGGGACAGTTCTGTTATATGAGGTCATTATGAGTTACAATCAACTCATGTGCACCTAACAACAACAAAATCAGTTAGCTCACTGAAATATTAGAATTACAGGACACATGAAGAAAAGGATGTTAGAGTAATACGGTAAAGCCCACAAATGCTGGAGCCTTTATAAGTCAAAAACCTATCAGAGAAGGAACAGTCAAATATTTTCCACAAAAACTAGCAAGAGAAAAGGGGTAAGGCTTTGCTGTGTCAAAGGCGAAGAACTTGTGAGACTCAGAAAAACAAACAGTCCCATGTAGTTCCAGCTCTCACAGGTTTCACTGTACAACTACAAGCTTTCTGGTGAGGCTGTATGGTTTTAATATTAAAGACTTTGGTAGGCACAATAGCTCCAAAAAGATGGCTACAACTTAATTACTGAATTCAGTGAATATATTAATTTATGCAGCAAAAGGGACTTTGTAGGCCTAATTAAGGGTGGGTAAAAAAAAAAAAAAAGCGTCTTTTTTTTTCTAATCTAATCAAGTAAGCCCTTAAAACAGAGAACTTCTTCATCTAGAGTCAGGAGCAATGAAGTAGAAGGAGAGGTCAGAAAGAGTCAAAGTATGGAGAGGATTCCACCTACTATTGGTGGCTTTCAGGATGAAGGAAGTCATGAGCCAGGGAGTGTTGGTAGCCTCTAGAAGCTGGTGGCCAGTGATGAATGGGGAGCTCAGTCCCAATCGTATAGCCACATTGAAGTGAATTCTGACAACAACCAGAATGAGCCTAGAAGTGGATTTTCCCCCAAAGCCTCCAGTAAGTACCACAGGCCAGCCAACATTTTGATTTTGGCTTTGTGACTCAGACTTCTAACCCACAGAACAAGGTAATAAATTCTCGTTGTTTTAAGCTGCTAGTGTTTTACGGCAGCAATAGAAACTAACAGAAAGACAATAAGTAACTACAAAAAATTTATTTCTACATGACGTCAGCTTAAGTGGTGGGCTGGACAGGGAATAATAAAGGTCTATAAAGCCTATTGTTGTTGCTATTGTTAGGAGCCATCGAGTCAGTTCTGACTCATAGCAACCCTATAGGACAGAGTAGAACTGCCCCATAGGGCTTCCAAGGAGAGGCTGGTGGATTTGAACTGCTGACCTTTTGGTTAGCAACCAAGCTCTTAACTACCGCATGACCCGGGCTCCATAAAGTCTATTACTGAAAAAAAAGAAACCTAGTACAGTAATATTACTAAAAAATAATAACTTGTGTGAAAAGCTTTAAAAAAGTATAGAAATGGATAGTTTATATTTATTAAGGTCCAATCCACAAATAATATTAAATTCAGGAATCTTTAGGCATCTAACAATATAGTTTTGAGATATGTATTATAAAAAGCAAAAACTTGAACTTCTAAGAGTAATTAAGATAATCCACCAAGCAAAATAAGAAACCCACAGATCAAGTAGAACTCAAGTGAGGATGTGATATAAATTTAAACACAGCAGAGCATATACATGGTTTTCCACAGTTGTGAAACTTCCATAAAAGTGGACTGAGTTAGGCCATAAAGGAAATGTCAACACATCTCAAAAATTTGATGCCTTGTTTGGTACAACAGGGTTAGAAATTGGAAAGAAAAGATTCAAATATCTGGGAAAAATGAAAATAAATTATTTGGAACCGTATTAAAATACATATTAAAAACCTGTTTCATTCAGCCAAAGCAGTATTCAAACAAATAGTTACATCTTTAAATGCAGTCATTTTTTTAAAAAGAGTACATAGGAGAGAGAAAGGAAAAAAGAAAATCTATACATTTATTAAAAGAAAAACAAAAGCCTTTGCCATCAGGTTCCCGGTTTGCTCTCCACTATTAATCTAAAGGTTGGTGGTTTGATCACACTGAGCAGCACCCTGGAGTACTAACTCATGGTGACCCGAGTGTGAAAGAGTAGAACTGCACCATAGGGTCTTCTTGGCTGTAGTCTTTGGAGAAGCAAATTGCAAGGCCTTTATTCCATGGTGCTGCTGAGTGTGATCAAACCTCCAACCTTTAGATTAATAGTGGAGTGCAAACAGTTTGTACCACCTAGGATCTTACACACTTATTAATCAATTAAAAAAACAACTGCAACAACAAAAACAAAATAAATCTAAAGACTGGAAAAGTAAAACAAATAAACAAAAAAACAAGAAAGATATAAGCAGAAATTTTTGAAATAAAGGAAAGAAACAAATTCCTAGAGAGCAGTTCATAAAAAAAAAGCCTCCCCTCAAAACAGCAAAACCCAAACAAAACTAAAAATCCTTGTTTTTTTAAAAATGTAATAAAGGAAGTGGACTATGTCGAGCAACATAACTGTGCACAATTTGAAATAAGGAATAAAATATACGGTAGTTCATTGATTCATTGCCATGTTGCCTTACAGGGAGTCGTTATCAGAATCATTTGGGTTGCTTTTTCAAAATACAGAGGGCTATATTCCTCTCCTGGAAATCTGAATTTAAGACCTGTATTTGGACTCAGATATGCATATAAAATGACTTCTTTCCAAGTTATTCTGATGCACGCTACCCTATATCATAAGGATCAGGTCTACCAGTAATTATAATGAGCTCTAAAGCATTTAAGGGGCACCTGTGGCAACATTAAAAAACAAAAACAAACAATTATGAATGTAAGTTGTTCTTCTCATCAGTTCCAATTAGATATACAGAAACAATAATATAGTCAGTTTACGTAATTGTTAGGCTTTATATGATATTGTCTTGATCACATTTTGATCTCTTTGAGGACAGAATCCTTATAAACCAGAGACAAACCTAACTAGTCTATTTGCTGGAGGTAAGTAAAAGAATGTAATGTGGAAGAGTAAGTATCACAGGTTCACCAAATATTCTAGAGACCCGTTACTAAGGCAGAGAAGTTCTACTATCTGGTGACTATTATCTATATTGGAGCCCTGGTGGTACAGTGGTTAAGAGCTATGGTCACTAACCAAAAAGTTGGCAGTTCAAATCCACCAGCCACTCCTTGGAAACCTTATGGGGCAGTTCTACTCTGTCCTACAGGGTCACTACGAGTTTGAATTGATGGCAACAGGTTTGGTTTTTTTATTATTTATGTTATCTGTATCAGGTGATTTATTATCTAATATCTGGTGGCTGACAATTGTATGTTCAGTCATTTATTCACCATGCTTTAATTGGGTTCCTATGATAAATCTCCCTGGGTAGTGCAAATGGTTAACGTGTTCAGCTGATATCCAAAAATTTGGAGGTTAAGGCCTCCAAGAGATGCAACAACAACAACAACAAAAAAAGGCCCATCAATCTACTTCCAAAAAATAAGCCATTGACAACCCTACAGAGCATGGCTCTACTCTGATGCCCACGGGGTTGCCATGAGTTGGCATCTACTTGATGGCAACTGCTTTTATGATGCGTTAGGTGACGAATTAAAGGTGGATAAATATACTATACTAAACATTGCAAATAAAATAAGCCTGGCTCCTACATTTAAGGATCTTAGTCAGCAAAAGAGTGAGCAGACAAATAAAAGTGTCATTACAGATTATGATGAATGCTTTAAAATCAATTAAATAGGCTACAGTGAATGATCATTAAACAGGAGCATTTGTCAATAATATGGCCCTGATTTCATAATGACACAAAGGATGAAGATGGGAGGAATCGGACACTGAAATACTTCTCTGTAATGGAACTTTTCTTTGTTGTTGTTTAGTTTTTATGAATTCTTACTTCCTTGAAGATAATTTAGAGATCAAGGTTTTGAGTCAACTTTCTTGGATGACATATTTCCACTTTAATTAGGCCAACTGGGACTCAGGAGAGGGCTCATGGTTTAGGGCACTAGTTTGAAATAAAGTATGCTTTAAAAAAAAAAAAAAAATTTTTTTTTTTTTCCTTTCTTGTTACTTTTTTTGGAGTTATATTCATCTTGAGTGTTTATGGTGGTGGTGAGTATCCGGTGGAAAATTCAGAAAAAGGAGATTCTCTCCACATCTCTCTTCAGAAATCTTACTCTCAATTAGTAAACAAAACAAAATATTTATTGTTAGGGGGTCTATGAGATGACAGAATGGCAGAGTAAACAGAGTACAGTTCCCTGTAGGAGTTCAGTGGACTTTACATTTCTGTAAGGTAACTTGGGAAAGATGGGCCATTTGATAGACCTTGGAGTATCAATAGATTGGTGTTAATGAAGCTAAATGATTTAGCTTTGGATAGGGAAAATATTGTTGCCAGCTTAAGAATGTCTTTTTTCAAAACAAAAGAATCCAAATGAGTACGTGTAGGTAATTTAGTGAAAATGTTCTGTCTCACAGCAAGAAGTTCAAAAAGCATGTCTTATTGACAATATAGCAGTGGCATCATTTTCCTGTATGAAATATGGGCTCATTGAATCATTGAATTTTTCTTACTTTTTCTTCTTTTTGGGGGGACCATTGATTTTTTAGGTTGAAATGAGCTCATTTTTCCCCTCATGGGAAGAGTATTTTGTTGGAACAAAAAGAAAAATGATTCATTTTTTACCTAGTAATAAGTTTCCAGCAGTTTTGCATCTGTCAAAGCTTGTCAGTTTATTCTAAAACTTGAATCACAGAAACTCCCAGATAAATACACAATCATTTCTTTACAAGCAATTATTGCTGTTTTCCTACATTCCTGCTTCTGCGATTTATTAATACTTAAAGATCCTCTCTCTACTTTTTCATATGCAGTTGCATCATCAAAATGCAAGGTCAGTTCTTTGAAGTGACAATTCCAATGCACTAGATAAATGGTCAGATGGCAAAGTGCAGGTAATAGATGACCTTGGGAGCTAGGGTCTTGAAACTCTCAAGGAAACAATTATGAATGCTTTATATCATGGCAGTAAGTCATTGCCCTAAAGCTTGGTCTGTAGGCACGTGTTCTTTTCCCAATAATGTAGGAAGAAAATGGAGAACGTGACAGCTGTGCACATGCTTTGCCATAACCCATACTAATAAAAACGCAACTAATTCAAGAGTTTTTTTTTTTTTTTTTCTTTTGTTTTTTTAAATGCCACCTCTTCTTACTCTTCTAAACTTACCTGTGTTGATCTGGGGAGTAAGTTTAGTTTGCATCATGATGATAGACTTATAGCATCTAATCATAAAATGACTCATTATCTTGTGATTGCTGCTATTTTTTATGTTCAGTCATGCCCTTTGGAACCATGATGCAGTTGGGAAAGAAAGTCATTTTACTAAGAAAAGATCTAGAATTACAGGTTCAACCACCAAAATTATATTTATGTTTTTTCTCTATCTCTGGTGTTTTGTCTCTTTGTCTCTCTTTCTCTCTCACATGCACACACAAATATACACATGTAGGCACACAAACAGGCATATGTGATCACTGTTAAGTTAATCTCGTTTTCCTGGTAAACTGATTTTGTAGGTCACTAATTGTGAGCATGAGTCTTTGGCCCATGGTTTAATTCTTCTGATACTTATTTTTATTCTGTGTTAAAAACCAATAATATCATTATGCCTGTCTAAATTAACAGGACTTTTGTTTGTTTGTTTGTTTGTTTTCTGTCTCTGTTGGGCTAGCATGGTGGTCATCAAACTTGTGTCTATCCTAGGGGTATAGAAGACTATATGAAAGATACCTGAGCATGGGGAGTTTTAAGGAAAACAACTACTAAGTCCTCCAATTCCGAACATCACTCTTCTTACAACGGAGAAGTTGCTATTGAAGACTCAGTCAATTCCCGTTTCCTACGTTTTTTTTCCCCCCACAGTCATGTTTTTTCCAATTTATAAAAGAAAGATATACCTTTTATCCATCCCAAACCTAATAATTGGAATTCTGGATTTTCTGCTTTAGGAAAGTTGTGAGAATGCTTTACTTGTGAAAAAGAGAGTAAGCCAAATAATTGGTGGCCGAAAGGATGGACTGTGGTAATCAATACAGAAACTCACCAAGAATTTCCAGAATCCCATCTTTCAAGCACATCATAGAATTGCATGTCTTGCCAATGATTTGGGAGTCAAAATGACATATGTCACTACTCAGATGTAGCATGCTGGTACTAACTTCCCTTTTGCCATGGTGACTGACAAGTTTCAAGATGGTAATTGTTCTAACATCTGAATCTTGGAGTCAGAAGATATGGGCCAGAGCACCCAAGTGATTTACACTGAATATGAAGAGTGTGAAAGAAACAGACTTGTTTGTTTTTTTTTTGTGCTAGGTGTTGAACTTTTCAGGTTGCTAATTACCTCTTCATAGAACAGTCTGTTCTGTCTGAAAGAGTGTTTTATGGATGTATAGATGTATATATCCATTCTAGATGTATAAGAGATAACAAACAAAAGGATGAATAGAACTGATGATGAATAAACAATATTCACCTATGGAGGCAGCATCATTTTAAAATTTAATAATTTTCAAAATTGTAATACATTGTGAATAATTTTATATTAATAATCATATGATATTTAAATTAAAATAAATTTTTAGAACTTAGTAACTTATGGTCATAAAAAACTAAATTTTAATATTGTTTATAATTCATACAGAAATATAATAGGGTGATCGATAATAGGCTTTACAAAATAAATATGTTAAAATTACATGGTGGATATAGCAGAACACAAACAGAAAAAAATAAAGTATATAAAATTTCCAACTCTTGAAGAGTTTTTCATGTATTTTTAAATAAATGACTGAAAGGAAAAAAAAAAAAAAATCCATTGCCATCAAATTGATCCTGACTCATGGAGACCACATGTGTCACAGAGTAGAAATGAGCTTCAGAAGGTTTTTTTTGGCAGTAATCTTCACAAAAGCAGATAGCCAAGCCTTTCTTTTGCACTGTCATTGAGTAAGTTTGAACTGCCAACCTTTAGGTTATCAGCCAATTGCAAACCGTTTGCGCCACCCAGGGACCTCTAAATTAATGACCAAAAAACCAAACCAAACTCGATGCCTTCGAGTTGATTCCGATTCATAATGACCTTTTAGAACAGCATAGAATTGCCCCATAGAGTTTCTAAGGAGCACCAGGTGGATTCGAAATTGCCAACCTTTTGGTTAGGAGCTGTAGCCCTTAACCACTACGCAACCAGGGTTTCCGATTTAATGTCAGTGGGTATCAAATTCCAATGATATTTAGATTCTATTAGATACATTTAATATATACATGTTGTTGTTGTTGTTTGTTGTTAGGTGCCATCGAGTCAGTTCCTACTCATAGCCATCCTATGTACAACAGAACAAAACGCTGCGCTGTCCTGCACCATCCTCACAATTGTTGCTATGCTTGAGCCTATCGTTCCAGCCACTGTAGCAATCCATCTTGTTAAGGGTCTTCCTCTTTTTCAATGACCCTCTATTCTACTAAAGCATGATGTTCTTCTCCAGGGACTGATCCCTCCTGAAAACATGTCCAAAGTGTATAAGATGTAGTGTCACCATCCTTCCTACTAAGGAGCATTCTGGCTGTACTTCTTCCAAGACAGATTTGTGCTTTCTTTTGGCAGCCCACAGTATAGTTAATATTCTTCACCAACACCACAATTCAAAGGCATCAATTCTTCTTTGGTCTTCCTCATTCATTGTTCAGCTTTCACATGCATACGAGGCGATTGAAAACGCCATGGCCCACCTTAGTTTTCAAGGTGATATCTCTGCTTTTTAACACTTTAAAGAGGTCTTTTGCAGCCGATTTGTCCAATGCAATGTGTCTTTGATATCTTGACTGCTACTTCCATGAGTGTTGTGATTCCGATTAAATGAAATCCTTGACAACTTCAGTCTTTTCTCCATTTATCATGATGCGGCTTATTGGTCCTGTTGTGAGGATTTTTGTTTCCTTTATGTTGAGGTGTAATCTATACTGAAAGCTGTGGTCTTTGATATTCATCATTAAGTGCTTCAAGTCCCCTTCACTTTCAGCAAGCAAGGTTGTGTCATCTGCATATTGTGGGTTGTTAATGAGTCTTCCTCCAACGCTGATGTCCTGTTCTTCTTCACATAGTCCAGCTTCTCAGATTAGTTGCTCAGCATACAGGTATGGTGAATAGGTATGGTGTAAAGATACAACCCTGATGCACACCTTTCCTGACTTTAAACAATGAAGTATCCCCTTGTTCTATTTGAATGACTACCTCTTGATCCATGTACAGATTCTCCATGAGCACGATTAACTGTTTCACAATTCCCATTCTCTGCCATGTTATCCATAATTTGTTATGATCCACACAGTTAAAAACCTTTGCACAGTCAATAAAACACAGGTAACAATCCTTCTGATAGTCAATAAAACAAACACAGGTAAACATCTTACACAGGTAAACGTTTTCTGCTTTCAGCCAGGATCCATCTGACATCAACAATGATATCCCTGGTTCCACATCCTCTTCTAAATCTGGCCTGAATTTCTGGCAGTTCCCTGTCCATATACTGCTGCAGCCACTTTTGAATGATCTTCAGCAAAATTTTACTTGTGTGTGATATTAATGATATTATTTGATAATTTCCACATCCGGTTGGATCACCTTTCTTGGAAATAGGCATAAAATTGGATCTCTTCCAGTCAATTGGCCGGGTAACTGTCTTCCAAATTTCTTGGTATAGATGAGTGAGAGCTTCCAGTGCTGCATCCATCTGTTGAAACATCTCAGTTGATATTCTGTCAATTCCTGGAGCCTTGTTTTGCACCAATGCTTTCCTTGCAGGTTGAACTTCTTCCTTCAGTACCATCAGTTCCTGATCATATGCCACTTCTTGAAATGGTTGAACATTGACCAATTCTTTTTGGTGTAGTGATTCTGTACATTCCTTCCATCTTCTTTTGATGCTTCCTGCTGTGTTTAATATTTTCCTGGTAGAGTCCTTTAGCATTGCAACTGGAGGCTTGATTTTTTTCTTCAATTCTTTTAGCTTGATAAATGCTGAGCGTGTTCTTCCCTTTTGGTTTTCTATCTCCAGCTCTTTGCCCACGTCATCGTAATACTTTACTTTGTCTGCTCCAGTTGCCCTTTGAAATCTTCTATTAAGTTCTTCTACTTCATCATTTTTTCCTTTTGCTTAAGCTGCTCGACGTTCAAGACCAAATTTCAGAGTCTCTTCTGACATCCACTTAGGTCTTTTCTTTCTCTGCTGTCTTTTTAATCATCTCCTGCTTTCTTCATGTATGATGTCCTTGATGCTATTCCACAACTCATCTGGTCTATCATCATTAGTGTTCAACGCTTCAAATCTATTCTTGAGATGGTCTCTAAATTCAGATGGGATATACTCAAGGTCATACTTTGGCTCTTATGGCCTTGTTCTAATTTTCTTCAGTTCCATCTTGAACTTTCATATGAGTAATTGATGCTCAGCTCCACAGTTAGCCCCTGGCCTTGTTCTGACTAATGATATTGAGCTTTTCCATCATCTCTTTCCACAGGTATAGTTGACTTGATTCCTGTGTATTCTACCTGGTGAGGTCTATGTGTATAAAAAAAAAAAAAATGTGTATAGTTGTCATTAATGTTGGTGAAAAAAGATATTTGCAATGAAGAAGTCTTGCAAAACTCAGTCATGTGATTTCAGGCATGGTTTCTATCACCAAGGCTATATTTTCCAACTACCGATCCTTCTTCTTTGTTTCCAACTTTTGCATTCCAATCACCAGTAATTATCAGTGCATTCTGATTGCATGTTTGGTCAATTTCAGACTGCAGAAGTTGGTAAAAATCTTCAATTTCTTTATGTTTGGCCTTAGTAGTCGGTGTGAAAATCTGAAAAATAGTCAAATTAACTGATCTTCTTTGTGGGCGTATGGATATTTTCCTATCACTGACGGTGTTGTACTTCAGGATAGATCTTGAAATGTTCTTTTTGATTACAAATGTGCCATTCCTTTTTAATTTGTCGTTCCTGGCATAGTAGACCATATGATAGTCCAATTCAGAATGGCCAATATCAGTCCATTTCAGCTCACTAATGCATAGGATATTGATGTTTATGCATTTCACTTCATTTTTGATGATTACCAATCTTCCTAGATTCCTATTTCGTACATTATTAATGGATGTTTGCAGCTTTTTCTTCTTGTTTTGATTTGTGCTACATCAGCAAATGAAGGTCCCAAAAGCTTTACTCCATCCACAACATTAAGGTCGACTCTACTTTGAGGAGGCAGTTTTTCCACAGTTCTCTTTTGAGTGTATTCCAGTCTGTGGGGCTCATCTTCCAGCACTATGTCAGTCAATGTTCTGCTGCTACTCATAAGGTTTTCACTGGCTAATTCTTTTCAGGAGTAGATGCTGGATCCTTTTTCTTTGTGTATCTTAGTCTGGAAGTTCAGCTGAAACCTGCCAGCAATGGATGACCCTGCTGGCTTTTGAATACTGGTGGCACAGTTTCCAGCATCACAGCAACACACAAGCTTCCACAGTATGACAAACCAACAGACGTGTGGGGGAATATGTACATATATATCATATTAATATGTCAATATTTACAATAGGTCAAGCATTATATCCATGACAACTTGTAACTTATGGCAAAATATTTTAGACATCAACTCAAAAATGTCAAAGGAAATATATAGGTATAAAAAGTTATTTTAGCATGTATGCAAGCCAAACACCTGAAGACCACTGGGATAGAAAAATGAAGCATAAGGATTAAGACATTTAAGAATAAGTGCTTCTAACCAAGAAACTTAAAATCTGAGATATTTAGACTCACAACAAACTCTACACAGCTGTGGTTCTTACTCTATGAGCTCCTAACTTTTATTTACTGATATAGGGAAGGATACAAAAAATGTAATAAAATTTTAAACATTTGGGGGCTTCTAAATTTTGGTAGGGGAGGTAACAAATCTTGATTTATTTTGTTTCATTTATTTTGTTGTTGTTGTGAATATGTGCAACAAAACATACACTAATCCAATAGTTTCTACATGTACAATTCAGTGACATTGATTACATTCTTTGAGATGTGTAACCATTCTCGCCTTCCTTTTCTGAGTTGTTCCTGCCCCATTAACATAAACTCACTGCCCTCTAAGTTTCCTATCTCATCTTTGGAGTTTCTATTGTCAATTTGATCCCTTATAGATGGATCTTGAAAGAGCACAATGTTCAAGGCAGACATTTGTTACTAGTTAAGTTAAAATATTGTTTGGTTTAAGAAGACTTCAGGGAACATTTTTGGTTTAAGGTTTAAAAACTATCTTAGGGCAATAGTTTTGGGGGTTCTTCAGCCTCCATGTCTCCAGAAAGTCTGGAGTCCCTGAGATTTTTAAATTCTGTTCTGCATTTTTCCTCTTTTGATCAGGATTCTTTTACAGAACATTTGATCAAAATATTCAGTAATGATAGCCAGGCAACATCTGGTTCTTCAGGTCTCATGGCAAAGGAGGCAGTTGTTCATGGAGGCAATTAGCCACGCATTTCATGTCCTTCTCCTAATCCTGATTTTCCTTCTTGCTCTGTTGCTCCAGGTGAATGGAGACCAACTGTGCCTTGGATAGTTGCTTGCAAGCTTTTAAGAACCCAGGAACTACGCAATGAACTAGGAAGCAGATTTATTTTTTGTCAACTTTTGGGGGTTCAGGCCAGGAGGGATGCAGCAGAGACACAGTCACAGAGTCAGAGCTGAAGAGCATGAACAGGACTTAGAGGTGGTTCTCTGAATTGAGGGTGGAGATCTCCAGAGACAGTCTTCCTCTATCAGTTCTTTTGATCTGGCTACAAAAACTTTATAACAAAATGATCATAAGATATTTTCAAATACCTTGAACTTCTGCAGCCAAGTTTATACCCTTACTTAGAAGAGTAGCACACTGTATTAGTTTTCGGGGGCTACTTTAACAAACTTTTTTTTACTTTAACAAACTACCACAAACATTGTGGCTAAAAACAATAGAAATTAATCTGTCACAGCTCTGGAGGCCACATGTCCAAAATCAAGATGTCAGCAGAGCTGTACTTCCTCCAAAGGCCATAAGGGGAATTCCGTTCCCAGTCTCTTCCAGCTTCTGGTGACTCTAGGCTTTACTTAGATTGTGGCTGCATCAATGCAATCTCTGCTTCTAGGTCACATTGCCTCATCCTCTTCTCTGTGTCTTCTCCTTTCTGGCTGTCTCAAATCTCCCTCTGCTTTTCTCTTATAAGGTACTTACTGGATTTGGGGCCCATCTAGATAATGCTGGATGATCTTCTCATCTCAAGAACCTTAAATATGTATACAAAGGTGTTTTTTTTAATTCCAAATAAGGTGGCATTCACAGGTTCCAGGTATTAGAAAATGGAAATACATTTTTTGGGGGGTACCATTCAACCCACTGGGAAACCCTGGTGGCATAGTGGTTAAGTGCTATGGCTGCTAATCAAAGGGTTGGCAGTTTGAATCTGCCAGGCGCTCCTTGGAAACTCTATGGAGTGGTTCTACTCTGTCCTATAGGGCCACTATGAGTCAGAATCGACTCGACGGCACTGGGTTTGGTTTTTTGGTTTGGATTCAACCCACTATAGGCGACAAAGGTAGGTAGCCTCTTCCTCTATCTATGAACAAATGGCCATATCTGGAGATGAGGTTCAGCAGCAAAATCACAGAGGAGTGAGAGGTGGGGTAACACAGCTTCTGAAATGATGTGCATGGAACAATTCAAAAGAGGTTCCCAGGTGGTCGCCTCAGGTGTGGCCTGGCTCAAAGGAACCAAGAACAAATTTTCTACAAGGTGATTCTACACCTTGCAGGTGTGCTTAATATGTTCTTTGGTTTGCAGAAGGAGCTCAAATGTTCTCGGCATGCCTCGCCTTGTTCTTAGCTAGTCATCCCCATTTTCAGTTTTTCTCTCTTTCCTCACAATGACTCAGGGTCAAAGATTGCACATTTTACTTCATCGCATTGTTAGAGATGAAGCTTCATTAAAAGAGTAATGGTTAATAAAGAGAATGCTGGCAGAGTGTGAGGAACGTAACCAATGTCAGTAAGAAAGATATGTGTAGAAATTTTGAACGAAAACCTGTTTCGCTGTGTATCCTTTCACCAAAAATATGATAAAATATTAAAAAAAAAAAAATACTAAGTGTATGGAGCCCCAAGGGGATTATTTGCCTCTTTTTTGAAGTCATGCATGGAATTGAAGTGGGTAAAGTGATGTGCAGGGTTTCTCCTACCTGGAAGTTTCCCAGCTGTGTCTGTAGGTGTTATAGCAAACCTGTCTCCCTTTGTCTGGCTTGCTTACCTTTAGTAGATTCCTCAGTGGGCCCAAAGGGGAAAGAGTAAAGACGTCTGTGTATTTGTTTTTTGCTTGGATCAAAGGATAATTTTATAAAGTCTAGCTGAGGAAATTTCATTTAGATTTGGGGCAGAAACCCTGCTAGAAATCAATTGTTTTTTATTTTTGCAGGCTTCATCCTGAAGGCATCCCTCTGAAACTTCAGGCTTGAAGTGAGGCAGGGTAAGGAGGACACGGAGGGGTGGCAGTGGTAAATAAGGATATGAGAATCTAGGACACTGGGTCCTGTAGTCTCTCAATTTCTATCCGCCTTTAATACTATTAACAATGATGACCTTTAAAAGAGCTTTGTTAACCCCCTGAAAAAAATCTTACTACAAAAGTAGTGAAGGTTGGGGAGGAAGGAGAAAGAAAAGTGAGAGAACAAAGGTTAATAAATTGACAACATTTTTGTTTCTTGGAGTTTCCCAAGCATAGTGTGTGTGTGTGTGTGTGTGTGTGTAAAACAATCTAATCCTCAATACATCCTAAGACACTAGCGTTATAATCCCCATTGTACAGGAGAAGACACATAAATTTAGAGATATTAAATATCTTGCATAAGAACATAAAATTCTTCAGTTTTGGGGTTGGAATTTGAACCTGGCTCTTTCACAAACATCAGAATTCATGGGTCAACTGTTATATGAATGTTAGCAGATACCTAGATAGCAGGTAGAATTTATGGTTTACTACCTAAAATTTCTTCATATAAACTAAAGTTCCAGAAAATAAGATCGTTTCTGTATAGCATGTAAAACTAAGGGAAGGGAAAACACCATCTTCTGGAATATTTCAAGAACCATGTGGCTGAAATAATCTTGATGAAGTTATAACTAGTTGTTAATAAGGTATCCACTTATTGACAGAATTCTCTCTGCTCTTCTACTCTCCTATTATTTTTCCCTCCTGAGTTCAATAGGACAGGGAAAGCAAGCTTCTCTCTGACATAAGTTTGTTCCCAGTTTTTGTTCCTGCAAAGTCATCTGCTTTCTCCAAATGCTGGTGGATCTTTAGAGTACAAATCCAAGTTTGTAATTTACACTTACCTCCTCCAAACCAAAAACCATACATTTAAAGTTGTAATGTTATTACATATATGTGTGTGTGTATATATACGTATGTATATGTATTTTTTTTTATATACATATAACAATATATAACAAAAATGTATTTAACTGTACATATATGTTGTTGTCCTTGTTAGGTGCCATCAAGTCAGTTCCTACTCATAGCAACCCTATGCACAACAGAACAATGCACAACAGAACAAAACACTGCCAGCTCCTGCACCATCCTTGCAATCGTTTTTATGCTTGAGCACATTGTTGCAACCACTGGGCCAATCCATCTCCTTCGGGGTCTTCCTCTTTTTCACTGACCCTTTTCTTTACCAAGCATAATGTCTTTCTCCAGGGATTGGTCCCTCCTGACAACATGTCCAAAGTATGTGAGATATAGTCTCACCATCCTTGCTTCTAAGGAGCATTCTAGTTGTACTTCTTCCAAGACAGATTTTGTTTGTTCTTTTGGCAGTCCATTGTATATTCAATATTCTTCACCAACATCTTAATTCAAACGTGTCAATTCTTTTTCAGTCTTCCTTATTCATTGTTCAGCTTTCAAATGTATATGAGGCAATAGAAAACACCACAGCTTGGGTCAGGCACACATTAGTCTTCAAGGTGACATCTTTGCTTTATAACACTTTAAAGAGGTTTTTTTTTGCAGCAGATTTGCCCAGTGCAAAGCATCTTTTGATTTCGTGACTGCTGCTTCCATGGGTATTGATTGTGGATCCATTTAAGATGAAATCCTTGATAACTTCAATCTTTTCTCCATTTGTCACTGATGTTGCTTATTGGTTCAGTTGTGAGGATTTTTGTTTTCTTTACACTGAGGTGTAAACTATATATATACATACACACGTACATACATATGTATGTGTATATATACAAAAACAAAATATTTGCCATTTTAACCATTTTTAAGTGTACAATTCAGTGTATTCTTCATGTTGTACAACTATCACCAATATTCATTTTCAAATGTTTCTTTTCACCCTAAACAGAAACTCCTGAGTCAATTCCAACTCATAGTGACCCCACAGGGCAGAGTAGGACTGCCCAATAGTGTTTCCAATGCTGTCATTTTTATGGAAGCAGATTTTCTCCCACGTAGCAGAAGATGAGTTTGAACAGCTAATCTTTTCATCAACATGACTCCTTAAACAGAAACTCAGTACTTCTTAAGCAATAACTCCTCATTTTCCCATTCCCCAAGTCCCTGGTAACTGCTAATGAACTTTGGTGTCTCTGTATTTACTCACTCCAGATATTTCACACAAATGGGATCATACAATAGCTTTTCTTTTGTTGCTGACTTATTTCACTCACCATAATGTTTTCAAGCTTTATCTCTGGCATAGCATGAATGAGAATTGCATTTCTCCTTATGCCGAATAATATTCCATTGTATGTTTATACTGCATTTTGTTTATCCATTCATTCACTGATGAAACACTTGGTTTGTTTTACCTTTTGTCTATGTTAATAACGTTGTAATGAACATTGATGTACAAGTTTCTGTTTCATTCCCGCTTTTAATCTTTTGGGTATGTACCTTGGAAATGAATTGCTGATTCATATAATTCTATGTTTAACTTTTGGAGGAACTGCTAAACTGTTTTCCATAACAGCTGCACCATTTTGCATTTCCTCCAGCAATAGACGAGGGTTCCAATTTCTCCACATCATCACCAACATTTATTACTTTCCGTTTTTCTGATAATAGTCACTAGTGGGGCTGAAGTGGTATCACGTTGCATTTACCTATTGATTAACAACTTTAAGCATCTTTTCATGTGTTTATTTGTCATTTCTCCAAGTCCTTTGACCATTTTTTTTTTAAACTGGGTTGTTTGTCTTTTTGTTGTTGAGTTATAGGAATTTTTCATCTGTCTCAATATTAAATCCTTATCAGATATTTGGTTACAAAAATATTTTCTCCCATTCTCTGTGTATCTCCTTCCTTTTCTTGATAAAATCCTTTGATGCACAAAAGTTCTTAATTTTGATGGAGTCCAACTTATCTATCTTGTCTTTTTTTCCTGAAGTTATTGGTGTCATATCTTAGAATCCAAATAGCAGATAGGTCTCAAAGTTTAACCCTTTTTTTTCCCAAGAGTTTTATGATATTAGTTTTCATATTTAGATCCTTGATCTATTTAGATTTAATTGTTTTATATGGTATAAGGCATGAGTCCAACTTTATTCTTTTGCCTGGAGAGATTCATTTGTCCCAGCACCGTTTATTGAACAGACTATTCTTTTCACATCGAATAGAATTGCCACTATTCTCAAAAATCAGTTGACCACAAATATATGGGTACGAATCAGATTTTTAAAAATGAGTCATCAATGAGAATTGTGAAATTACTTCCCAGTTTCCTGCTGAACTGCTTCTTCTTCTTTTTTTTTTTTAATAATATTTTATTGTGTTTTTGGTGAAAGTTTACACAGCAAATTCGGTTCCCTTTTAACAATCTCTGTACATATTGTTCAGTGACATTGGTTATATTTTTCACAATGTGTCAACATTCTCATTATTTCCATTCTGGTTGTTCCATTTACATTAATCTAGCTTCCTTACCCCTCCCACTTTCTCATCTTTGTTTTAGGGTAAATGTTGACCATTGGTCTCATATAAATGACTTTTTAAAAAGAGCTCAGTACTCACTGGTGAATATTTTATGATCTAGTCTGTCATTTAGCTGGTAGGTGATCTCCAGGACTGGATTCAGTTCCAAGTTTAAAGGTATCTTAGGACAACAGTCTCAGGGGTTTCTCTAGTCTCTACCAGTCCAGTAAGTACGGCCTTTTTTAAGAATTTGAGTTTTGTTCTATGTTTTCTCCCATCCTATCTGGGACCATCCCTAATTAGAATGGTCAGTAGTGGTAGCCAGGCACCATCTAGTTCTTCTGTTTTGAACTGCTTCTTGATTCAGAATTCACAGAATTTTATTTTACATTCTACTGAAACACAAAAGGAAATTTAAACCAGAGGCTACATGGTATGAATTTAAAGACCAATTAGAAAGCAGGAACAAAAACAGTATCAAAATAATAATCTAAGAATTTCTGTCCAATGAACACATGTGTGTTGACAACATTGTATCATTTTAAAACCACTGAAATTAATAATGGTAGCAAAGTATAATAGCTGTCATTTACAGAATGCTTACTGTTTGGCAGGACAGATTTTTTTTTAGATTTTTTTTTCTACCTTTCCCATTTAACCTATAAGTTAAGCGCTAGTGATATTTTTATTTGGAAGATGATGGTAGTAAAGCACAGAAAGGTTGTATAGCCTGTCTGGGATCAAACAGATAGGGATGGATAAGAATGAGTCATAGAGTGTATATCCATGCTTACAGATTTAAATTCCTTCTATCCATAGAGAGTGTGTGCATGTGGACGCACACCCCCCCCCCACACACACATTCACTAAGATAAAACATCTATAAATTTGTTTTTGAATGGAACAAATCAATGGACTTATATAATATTAATATTACAGAGGTAGTTATTCTAGCTAGGTGTAAAGCTGTGTTTAGCTAGACCTATAACAATGTAAGTATAGCATCTTTATATTTCACATGGTGAAATATTATTAGTTTTTAAGTCTATAAGCTTTACTGCTTTATCTTTGACAAGGTCTGAAATAGTACACTGGTGACATTTTTAAAAAATTAGTCTTCCGCATTTAAAGACCATTCACTATTGCCATCTATCATTGTTCTGGAAATGTCACATTGATTTTATCCTCCTTGCAATAAATGGTAACATCCAAAAAAACAAATAATAGTCTGACACTTCAAAATCAGCTGCCAGTCTTGGGTAGGGCAAAAATAAATAAAAGGACAATTTTACTTGAAGGACAGGGAAAGAGAGTGAAAAAGAGAGAGAGAGCAATGCTCTATCACACACAGGCAATATTGACAATGGTCCAAAGTAATCTAAATTATAATATTTTGACTTTCCTATTTAAGTGATGTCATATAAATGGTAAATATAGCATGTCAAACCATAGGTCTATTAAATTTTTCAGATCACGGTAAATTTCCTGAAAATAGATTTAGATATAAAACCATAGTGAAGATTGAAAATTGAAAAATCAATGCACATGGAAAGCAAATTACTTCTAGATAACATATTCTGGAATTCTCATGGATTATGTGGAATTAATGATATAAATCAAAAATAGGGTGGCAAAGTTATTTGGTAATGTATTAAAATATTCTGATGTGAATAAACTGAATTTGATTCCTTATGAGCACTGAATGGATTGAGAAATGTACTGGAAATGACCACTGAACAAAGAGTCTGGATCTTTGGATTTCATTGGCATCTTTTCCAGTGATGGTTGTCAACTTCAGACAAATAAGTTGAACCATCTGCATGATTCCTTCATCTGTTGATAGCAATAGAAAAAAAAAAAAAATGGATGCCTTGACCATATCCCAAAATACTGCCTGTGTGGGATTGTCCTGAGGAATTGTATGCTATCAAATTCCCTAAATGGTTTTGTTAAATAGCAAGGTTTGGAAGCCTCTGTTTCAGAGTCCCTACTGTGGCAGCTGCAGGCAGGGAGGAAGCTATTCAATGTACCAAATGGACACGGACCGTGTCTCCTATGTCTCCTATGTCTATGTTATTATACAAATCCAAGTTGTATAATAAGCAAGGACATGTGTAGAAAAGACACGTGTTCTTTTCTCCCAAAATATTCTCTAACGCTTATATGGGTCTTTCAGTCCAGGAGGGTGAGCATGTGGGGATAGGAGAGCAAGAGTGTGGTGGTATATGAGAAACAGAGTACAAACACTATGAGAAAGAAGGGGTTGGATATCTTTTCTATCTCACATGGTAAAGAAAGTTTGAAGTCAGGGGAATCACTCATTTACTAGAAAAGAAAAATGTTATCCATGTTCCATCAAAAAATAATTCACCATGAAATTGCTGTGGTAAATTGCAAAAATAGTCACAATTCTTTGCAGCTTCCTCCATTAAGTAGCAGAATAAATTTCTCCATTCTTGCATTTGGGCTGACTTTGTGAATTACTTTGATCAATGGAATGCAGTAGAAGAAATGTATGATTTTGAACTCTGAATCTTTGAACATCAAGAGGATTTGTATGCTTCTGCCTTTTCTCTTGGAACCCTGCAACCACCATAATCATTCTGGGTCAACCTGAAGGAAGACGAAAGACCATGTGGAACAGATTCAAGAGGACACAGCTGAGATCCTTTCCTGACCACTCAGTCCCAGTTGACCTGGAAGCTGATCACAGACACATGAGTGACCACAAACAGGAGCCCAGAGAACCTACCTAACTGAAAAGAACCTAAAGTGTTAACTGATATAATTTTTGGTGTTCTCGTTAGAAGCCGTGAAGTCAGTCCCAACTCATAGGGACCCTATGTACAACGGAACAAAACACTGCTCAGTCCTGCACCATCCTCACAATTGTTGTTATACTTGAGCCCATTTGCAGCCATTGTATCAATCCATCTCATTAAAGGTCTTCCTCTTTTTCACTGACCCTCTACTTTACCAAACATGATGACCTTCTCCAGGGACTCGTTCCTCCTGATAACATGTCCAAAACTTGTGAGATGTAGTATTGCCATCCTTGCTTCTAAGATGGTTGCACTTCTTCCAAGACAGATTTGCTGTCTTGTTCTTTTGGAGGTCCATGGTATATTCAATATCCTTAGCCAAGAACACAATTTAAAGGTGTCAATTCTTCTTCAGTCCTCCTTATTCACAGTCCAGCTTTCACATGTACATGAAGCAACAGAAAACTTCATGACTTGGGTCAGGTGAACCTCAGTCTTCAAGGTGATACCTTTGCTTTTTAACCCCTGAAAGAGGTCTTATGCAGCACATTTGCCCAGTGCAATGTGTCTTTTGATTTCTTGACTGCTGCTTTCCATGAGTGTTGATTGTGTATCCAAGTAAAATGAAATCCTTGGCAACTTCAATCTTTTCTCTGTTGATGATTATCTTGCTTATTGGTCCAGTTGTGAGGATTTTTGTTTTCTTCATGTTGAGGTTTAATTCATACTGAAGGCTGTGGCCTTTGATCTTCATCAGTGTTTCAAGTCCTCTTCCCTTGAGCAAGCAAGAATATGTCATCTGCATAACACAGGTTGTTAATAGGTTTTCCATCAATCCCGATGCCCCATTCTTCTTCATATAGTCCAGCTTCTCAGATTATTTGCTCAGCATAAAGATTAAATAGGTATGGTGAAATGATACAACCCTATGATGCACATCCTTCCTGAATTTAAACCCTACAGTATCCTCTTGTTCTGTTTGAAAGCCTACCTCTTGATCCATGTACAGGTTCCTCATGAACACAATTAAATGTTCTGGAATTCCCATTCACTACAATGTTATCCATAATTTGTTATTATCCACACAGTCAAATGCATTTGCATAGTCAATAAAACACAGGTAAAAATCTTTCTGGTATTTCCTGCTTTCAGCCAGGGTCCATAGGACATCAGCAATGATATCCCTGGTTCCATGTCCTCTTCTAAATTCAGCTTGAATTTCTGGCAGTTCCCTGTCCATATACTGCTGCAGTCCCTTTTGAATGATCTTCAGCAAAATTTTACTTGACTGTGATATTAATGATATTATTCTGTAAATTCTGAATTTGGTTGGATCACCTTTCTTGGGAATAGGCATAAATATAGATCTCTTCCAGTCAGGTCACCAGGTAGCTGTCTTCCAAATTCCTTGGCATAGACAAGTGAGCACTTCTGTGCTGCATCCGTGTATTGAAACATCTCAGTTGGTATCCCTCTGATTCATGGAGCCTTGTTTTTTGTCAAAGCCTGAAGTGCAGCTTGGACTTCTTCCTTCTGTACTACTGGTTCTTGAAATGGTTACATTCAATCAAGTTCTTTTTGGTATAGTGACTCTGTGTAGTCTTTCCATCTTCTTTTGATGCTTCCTGTGTTGTTTAGTATTTTCTCCATAGAATCCTTTAATATTGCAACTTGAGGCTTGAATTTTTTACTCACTACTTTCAGCCTCACAAATGCTGAGTGTGTTCTTTCCTCATATAATTATTAACTAAATAATTGATTGTTTTTATAAGTCCCTAAATTTTTGGAATTGTTTGTATTACAGAAAATGCTAAATGATATAGGTACTATTCTTCAGGTAGCTGAACATTCATCCAACAAGAAAATAAAGCTACAATGCAGTTTACATTGATAAAGTAAAAATTGGTTAAGAGCTACAGCTGCTAGCCAAAAGGTCGGCAGCTAAAATCCACCAGGAGTTCGTTGGAAACCCTATGGGGCAGTTCTACTCTGTCTTATAGGGTTGCTATGAGTTGGAATTGACTCGATGGCAGTGGGTTTGGTTTTTGTTTTTTTATTACAAAAAACCCTAAACATATCATTTTCTGTTGCTTTCATCCCATAGAAGCTCAGACACAGAAGATTAATAAAAAGTTTCCACAGAATAAATTCTCAGAGCCCAGCTCCCTTCATACACACACATATACAAACACACATACATACATATATAAGTATATAATTCCATAAATACATAAGAAATTATATACAGGGAAGTGAAAAGAAGAAATGAAGTTAGTATTATTTGCAGATAACAAAATTGTATATACAGGAAGTTCAAAAGAATCCCAGATAAACTATTACACTTAATAATGAACGTCCACAAGTTCACTCAATTCAATATTAATATTCAAAAGTTAATTCTATTCTACATACTGGCAAGAAACAATTCACAAATTAAGCTATAAAATGATACCATTTGAAATAGGATTAACACTGAATTCCTACAAATAAATCTATCGAATCACAAGCTAGACCAAAAAATAGAGACAAGCAAAAAATCTTACTGGAAGGTACTCAAGTTTATCTATAGTAACAGAAGGATATTCCATTTTTTGGATTGGGAGATTACACACTTTGCAGACAGAAGTTTTGCATATAGACACAGTATAACACCAAACAAAACCCAAATATTTTATTGTTATCAATATTATTACATTGTTTTTTATTATTGTTATTACATGATATAATTTAGTAGGCAGATTTTAAAATGATGACAAGGCAAAGTGCAAAGATGTTAAGGCATTCTTAAAGAAAAAACAATATCATTGGACTTACACTACCAGCCAGTAATGCTTATTATAAAGCTATAGTAATTGAAACAGTGTGATTATTGCTCAAGAGTAAGCAAATAGACCAATAGAATGAAATAAAGAGCCCAGAAGAAATGAATTCATTTAGAGAAATTTGATTTATGACAAACACGATAATGAAGATAGTCTTTTACAATTCTGGAAACAGTGTACTTACATGAGGGAAAATACAACAACAAACTGGAAACTTAAAAGTTCATACTAGCCATCTCAAAAATATCAATTTGAGTTGGATTTTAGACTAAATGTAGAGTAATCAATAAACCTTTTAGAAGTTAATAAAGAAATATTCACAACTTGGACCACATCAAAATTAAGCATTCGACCCACAGAATAAGAGCAGACATTTCCACATTTTAACCAATAAGTAGCACATACACAGAATATATATATATAGGAACTCAAAATTAATATGATAAAGAACAAAAACCCAATTTAAAAAGTGTGAAAAAACTAGTTAATTGAATAGGTACTTCACAGAAGAGGAAATTCAAATGGCTCTTCAAGATACTCAAACCCATTCCTGATTATAGAAATGCAAATAAAACCCCACAATGACCCACCAATATATGTGCATCAGATTGGCAGAAATTGAAATGTCTAAGCAAACCAAGAAGAGCTGGTGGTGTAATGGTTAAGTGCTATGGCGAGCTTAGCCTGCTAACCAAAAGGTTGGCAGTTCAAATCCACCAGCTGCCCCTTGGAAACGCTATAGGGCAGTTCTACTCTGTCCTATAGGGCCCCTGTGAGTTAGAAATGACTGGACAGCAATGGTTTTTTTTTTAAGCAAACCAAGTGTTGACAAGGCTGTAGAGCGACAGGATTTCTTATACATTGCTATCAACAATATAAACTGGCAAATACAGATGTAGAAAATAGTTTACATAATCTGCTAAAAGTGACACTATATATATATATATATATATATATAGTGAAGTTAGAAATCCCATTCATAGTTGTTTTCCCTACAGCAACGCATACTTAGGTGCATCGGCATGCATCAGTAAGAGTTTTTATAGTAGCATTGTTTGTAATGCTCCCAAACTGGAAACCAACCAAATATGAATAAACAGCAGGATGGGTAAAAGTGGTCTATTCATATAATGAAATACTGTACAGTAACACAAGTGGATGACTAGAATACAGGCCATATTATAGAAAAAAATTCAAAACAAAAATTTAAACACAATAAACCAAATTTGTATATATCACCAGTTATATAACATCTCCAAACAGGGAAAAATGTTTAGAAACTCATAATCATCTGGTAAAAGGAATTTAATATATGTTTTATTAATGGCTACTTTCCAAAGATGGGAAGCATTTAAGGATGGGGAGGGGGGCTTCTGGGGTACAGAGAATAGTTTTTATCTAGGGTGATGGTTATATAGAGGTAACTTGAAGAGATTAATCTGAACATTAATATTTCATTAAATTTTCTATATATATGTTCTATTTCAAATTATATAGGTCATATAGTAGACTTTAAGAGTGGACTTTAAGTTCAGAAAACTTATAGTAATTTCATCTCTTCTGTTTTTTGGCTGTATTGTAGACAATTGCTTACTCAGTCCTAATGCTGAAGTGTCTTCCACTGAGAAATGGTGATGATAACATCTATTTTTAATGTTATTATGAGGATTCAAGATGCATGGTTATACAGCACCTAGCCAATATTGTTACTGTGTTGTTAGCTGTCCTCTAGTCACCTCTGACTCATGACGACCCTATGTATAACAGAACAAAATGTTGCCCTATCCTACACCATTTTTACAATTATTGATATGCTCAAGACCATTGTTGCAGACGCTGGGCATTTGGACTGTCTTCCAACTTAGGGGGCTCATTTTACAGCACTATACTAGACATTATCTCTTGTGGTCCACAGAATTTTCATTGGCTGATTTTCAGAAGTAGGTCACCAGGCTAGTCTTCCTTGTCTGTCTTGGCCTGGAAGCTCCACTGAAACATATCCACCATGGGTAACCCTGCTGGTGCTTGAAATAGTGGTGGCATAACTTCCAGTATCATGACAATATGTAAGTCACCATAGCATGACAAACTGACATCTGGGTGGGAGAGTCAATGCTGTACCTAACACTTATTAAGTGTTTGCAATTGCCACCGTCCAAAGGGTTGTTTTTGTTGTTAGGTGTCGTTGAGTTGGATCTGAGTTATACCAATCATATGTACACAGAATGAATCACTGCCTGGTCCTGCACCATCCTCAGAGTCATTGTTATGCTTGAGCCCATTGTCGCAGCCACTGTGTTAATCCATCTCATTGAAGGTCTTCCTCTTTTTAAATGGCCCTCTACCAAGAGTGATGTCCTTCTCCAGGGACTGGTTCCTCCTTATAATACATCCAAAGTACAGGAGACAAAGTCTCATCATCATCACTTCCAATGAGCATTGTGGCTGTACCTCTTCCAAGAGAGTTTTGTTCAATCTTTTGGCAGTCCATGGTATATCCAATATTTTTCACCCACACCATAATTCAAAGGTATCAATTCTTTTTCGGTCTCCCTTACTCGTGATCCAGCTTTTGCATGCACATGAGGCAATTGAAAAACACCTTGGCTTGGGTCAGGTACGCCTTAATTCTTAAGATGACACCTGTGCTTTTTAACATTTTGAAGAGGTCTTTTGTGGTGGTTGCCCAATGCAATACACTGTTTGATTTCTTGACTGCTGCTCCCGTGGACATTGATTGTGGATCCAAGTAAAATGAAATCCTTGACAACTTCAGTCTTTTCTTTTTTATCACGATGGTGCTTATTGATCCATTTGTGAGGATTTGTGTTTTCTTTATGCTGAGGTATAATCCGTACTGAAGGCTATAGTCTTTGATCTTCGTCAGTGTCCAAAGTACATGCATTAAGTCAATCCTCACATCCACCACTCCAGACAAGGTATTACTATTATCAGAATTTCCCTATAACAATGACCCGTTCATTCATAGTGTAACTTCTCTGAGAGCAGCGATCCCATCTATCTTGTTTACTATTAATTCCAGTACCTGTACATGGATGAATATTTTTAAATTCTCTCGTCAGGGTAAGCTTCTAACTAGCAACAGATACAAAAAACAAACCAAAGCCACTGCCATTGAGTCAATTCCAACTCATAACAACCCTATAGGACAGAGTAGAACTGCTCCACAAGGTTTCCAAGAAGTGGCTAGTGTATTTGAACAGTTGACTTTTTGACTTGCAGCTAAACATTTAACCACTGCACCACAGGGCTCCAATGGATACCAAAAAAAAAAAAAAAAAAAACACATTGCCCTGGGGTTAATTCTGACTCATACAATACAGGTCACCATAAACTATCTGCCAAGGCCCACCAATTGTTTGTCTAAAAAAAAAAAAATTGTTTGTTTAGGCCAGAAAAATTACACTTCAATTGAAGAAAAAAGAGTTCTCTAGGAACGGCACAAAATGAATGCAATTCTACTCTCTTACCATCTCATAAATTCCTCTGAGGAGGAATACAGACTTTTTGTTGGAACAAAGTCCTGATTAGAGCAGGTGAGTCCTTGGAGGCAAAGAAGTTGATCTGGCATGCACATTTTGAGAAAGGGATTGAAACTATTGTACAGGAAGCAAGAAAAAGGATATAGTTGCTTTTGAGAACAGGGGGAGAGGTGTGAAGTGGGGAGAAATCAAGGAGAAGGGAAGCAATGTGAACTTCCCTGTGAATCTGAAGATTTTCAATAAAGTTATTGAAGCACACAAAATGCTTAATGTGGTGACCGGAAATTTTTGTGAAAACCATTTGAAGAGCTGAATTTTTCACCATGACTGCGTATGAGGCAAAACAGTGTGTGGATATAGAAACGGGATAGAACATTTAATAAGAAAGCAAAAACTTCAGAATTTGAGGAGTCCTAGGGGAGGAATTTGGTCTGGTCTCCACTATGGACTTAGGAGCCTGAGCTGAGATCACCAAGGTATCCAAGTGATAGGGGGGCCTGAACTCAACGCTGGGTTTAGAAAAACAAAAGTTAAATGACAAACATTAGCTCACAGTTGTTGTCATTAGTTACCACAGAGAAGATTAGGACTCCTAGTGACTATTATGTTACAAAGTAGAATTGCTCATAAGATTTTCTTGACTATAATCTTTACAGAAGCAGATCACCAGGACTTTTCTTCTGTGGTACCAGTGGGTGGATTGGAATTGCCAACCTTAATATTAGGACTTGAGAATAAATTGCAGGAAAATCTGAAGGCTTCATGGGGGAAGTGGGCAAAAATATTGCATTTTACATGGAAAAAAAGAAGGTAACAACATTGAGCTTACTTCCAACTGCAAGGGTTGAGGGCTTTCATAATAAACTTAAAAATAAATCTACTACAATCCTTATTTCCCTGGGAATGGTCCCTGGTAATAGGCCCTAGAAAATGACAGAAGGACAAACACAGGATGCTGAACCCACCTCCCCCATCTACAGTACTAAGACTTCTCTTGGAGGTCACACACTTAGCTTGGAACTCCTGGGATTATTAATGGCAGCAGCCAGCAGAATAAAAATTCCATAGGTAGGCAGTAAATATTTGAAAAGACCTTTCAGTTTGGGGAATGGTTTATATTGTTGCTTAAAAATGTAGTTTGAGAGCCATGGGAGCCTCTGATTGGGTGAGGCATGTTTTACAAATGATACCCATTTGTCCTGAGTGAGAAACATTCCACCCTGTAAATGTCAGTTTTGCAGTGACCAGATATGATGAATGAGTCCTCTGGCTCCTATTAATATGGAGGTCACACATTTAGGAAAAAAAAAAAATTGGAGACCATTGCAAAATTAATTCTCCCTCTCCAGGTGGCTAAAATGATAGGGAAGAAAATGGGGAGAGTAAGTTTGCAAAAATATGAAACATCAAGTTTCTCTCTCAATGCCTCTCTGAGCCTCCAACTTCATAAAGGAATTATCTTAATCACATTGGAAAAAAAAAAAAAATGAGAGGCTTTGAAATACGATCTCAGATGGAAACTCCGACACAGGGAAGTATAGCATAAATTTCTAGGCACTCAAGCCTGGGATATTGCAGGCATGATTCCATAGCTCAACCCCTGAAAGGAATAATAATTACTATTTGGCTATTTGTCAAGGTAAGGGTTCCACTAGAGGGAACGTCTTATTCAATTTGGGAGCTGAAATTACACAACTGGCGAGATATTAAATAACAGCACAAAGCTGAAAAGGGAAAGAAGGGGAGCTAGTCACTAAATTGTAAGTGAGAACTAAGTAGATAGAAAGAGTAAAGGCGGCCTGAAGGAGAGGATGAGAAACTTCTCTGGTGCTAATTTAAGGCTTAATCTGACTATACGCAAATTCACATGATATGATATTTGTAATCCATTTGTGTGTCTGTTAAGGACAAATGATGTCATTTGCAATTAGCAGGTGTGGTAAGTCAATTAATCAACCAATAAATATTTATTAAGAGCCAATAGCCAGTGCCGAGTGTTATAGGGGTACACATATAAATTCCAGTCCCCCTTGTAATTTACTTGAGGAATAAGGCTGTACTCAAAGAATTTAGCAAAAAATTGTTAGTTGAGATCCAGTTGACTCCAAATCATGGTGGAAAAATATGGCAAATGAATGGTGCTTTATATGCCACAGAATTTCACAGAGGAAAACTATCTACTTGCTGAGGAAGAGTTCCTGTAGGTATAGATGAGGATAGGTCACAGACACATAATCGCTGTACATTTGAGCTTTGAGGATCTATTTCTTTTTCCTTCTTTGAACATGAATTTACAAGGATGCATAATCTGCACTTTCAATGTTCTAGGAAAGGTACTCGGTATTGGACCCACAAAACAGGTTTTGTATCTGTCCTCCCATTTTTATTATCTCAAATTAGGTAAAGCATTTTCCCTTGCTTGGTTTGGCAGACTCAGGAAGGTCAGCCTCTGCCTTTAGACAAGAATCAGTCCATTACATAGGGGAAAATGGTTCCCGTGTATCATGACATGTTTCTTGGTCCTTTGGCTTTAAATATAAACCTCTAGTAAACCGAGAAGGGGCCAAATTGTAGCAAATACATGTTAAATATTAAAGTCTTTTATTTGAAAATTGGTATGTGAATGTTGGGAGCTGATATTATTCTCAAATACACTTAATGAAAAGACTGGCTTATACATAAGTCCTGGCAAAAATATTTAGGTGTCACCATGTGTTATGAAGGAGGCCCCTGAAATCCCTGAGTAGGGGATAGAGCAAGGACAGGCACTTTTTCTTGACAAAGGTATTAAAGTATCCATTATAACCTCCTGACCATCAAATCACTCTCTGTTTGTCATACCGTTTTAAATTTACATGGTACAAGGGCCTTAAATGTCAGGATTTCTGTTATAACTTAGACTCTAGTGTCTTTAATTAATGCTTCATGTTCCTGTTATGGTTATTTAGAATTTGCTGAAATCCCCAGAGCCATAAATTTCTTTTACAGGTCTTTGCGGTATGAACTTTAACAAAACAGCTATAAAGGGGTAATAGGCAAGGGCAGTATATCACAGAGCAGCAGCGGCAAGATGGGGGAAAGGAAGAAATCTTTTGCAAACAGATTAAAAGATTTTGTTTTTGTCGAGGGGTTTGAAACTGGAACAAATTGGGCATAAAATTTAGGCTAGAAAGCATGATCTCCTTTAATGTTTTGAGTAGGTACACGTTTCCGCTTTTCACAAGGTAGACAGTTTCACTTAAATATTATTAAATGGAAATCAATTTCATTCACCTGAACACGTCTCTGAATGCCTACTGTGTGTCTACTATTTTCTTGCTGCTATAGAAGTTACACAGAAAGGCAAAGGTAAGTTCCTGTCTCATTAATCATCAAAAACTAGTTTTGGAGGCAAGGTTAACATATAGGAAACAATTACAGACCATTACTAGACAGGACATAAATCTGCCAAAGTGTATAGGCCAGTCTGTGAATTTTGAGTGCTCTGCGTCTCACAGAAAAAGATCAATGGAAACTAGGATTATCTTGTGATTCACCATACAGTAGGGGACATGAAAAGCTTCTTGTAATATAGATGGCCGTTGGAATGTGAAGTCACAGGGGAAGGCCATTCCAGAGTAGAGAATGCCATAAGGAAACTCACAAAGGCATATTGAAATACACTACCTCGTATAGGGCCACTATGAGTCAAAATTAATTTGATGGCAGTGGGTTTGGTTTTGGCTTTGGTATAGGGGACAAGAATATGATTTCAGATTCAGAAAGACCTAGTTGTGAATAATTTACTGTATTACTTTATCATTTGTTTAAGAAAGAGAGGACTAGTTGGGAAGAAATGTATTATTTAGGATTGGGAGCATGCATATATCTCAAGATGAATTTAAAATGATTGCAAGTGGAATTAAGATCTCTATGGAGGGCAATTTCAAATGTAAAGTGCTTGTATGATATTTGATGACAGATTAATATGCTAATTTTTTTAGAAATTTTTTTTATTTCATCTCTATTTCTCTCCAAACTTCTGATAGCTTCTCATTTTCTAGAAGGCATAAAAAAAGAAAGACTGGGCAGGTGAAGAATGGAACATAACTCCCATTTCTTTTTGGATTTCAAAGTTGGGAAAGGAAAAGGAAAAACAAGCTTTAACTTATTTTGTAAGATAGAGTACATAGAACTGAGCTGGTCATTGATCTTGCTTTTTTTAAAAAGCTCTAAATCTGGGAATGTTAAGAACCTTGGTAATAGTGACAGATAATTTCTGAAAACAGATGGTTTGCATATCAATAATTATTTTAGAGATCACTGTTTTCATATTCTATACAAAATGTCGATTTTCTGGTATATGGCAATCGATTCTTAACCAAGAATTAGTTTTGTAGACTTGTAGTAAACTTAAATTTATTCATTCTGTAAATACTTGTTAAATGTTATATAATTTAAGCCAGGCAAGGTTACAAAAAAAAAAAAAAATTTTTTTTTTTTTTTTAGGTTACACTGCAGTACCAAACACCACAATCCCTTAAAACACCACAAGTTTACATTTTTGCCCAAACTATATGTCCATTCCAGGTTAAGAGCATTCTGGGTAAGTAGAACTTATTCTGAAAAAGGAGACCCTGAGTGGCACAAATGGTTAAATGCTGGGCTACTAACTGAAAGATTGTTGGCTCAAGTTTACCCAGAGATAGCTCAGAAGAGTGACCTGGCTATCTACTTCCAAAAGATCACAGCCATTGAAAACCCTGTAAAGTACAATTCTTCTCCGACACACATGTGGTTGCCATGACTCAGAATTGACTTGACAGCATTTTTTTTTTTTTTTTTTAATTTCAGGATATAATATTGAGAGAGACTCTGCCATCTGGAAGGTCTTCAGTTTCTGTGAAGGGGGAGAGAACATGGCAAATTGCACACAGATTTTTTTTTTTTTTTTAATTTTTATTGTGATTTAAGTTAAAGTTTACAAATCAAGTCAGTCTCTCACACAAAAACTTATATACACTTTGCTACATACTCCCAATTGCTCTCCCCCTAATGAAACAGCCCGCTCCCTCCCTCCATTCTCTTTTTTAGTTTCTATTTCACCACCTTCAAACTGCCTCTACCCTCTCATCTCCCCTCCAGGCAGAAGATGCCAGCACAGTCTCAAGTGTCCACCTGATTCAAGAAGCTCACTCCTCACCAGCATCCCTCTCCATCCCATTGTCCAGTCCAATCTGTCTGAAGATTCAGCACTGGAAATGGTTCCTGTCCTGGGGCAACAGAAGGTCTGGGGGTCATGACTACTGGGGTCCTTCTAGACTCAGTCAGACCATTAAGTATGGTTTTTTACGAGAATTTGGGGTCTGCATCCCACTGCTCTCCTATTCCCTCAGGGGTTCTCTGTTGTATTCCCTGTCAGGGCAGTCATTAGTTGTAGCCAGGCACCATCTAGTTCTTCTGGTCTCAGGATGATATAGTCTCTGGTTTATGTGGACCTTTCTGTCTCTTGGGCTTGTAATAACCTTGTGTCCTTGGTGTTATTCATTCTCCTTTGATCCAAGTGGGTTAAGACCAGTTGATACATCTTAGATGGCCACTTGCTAGCGTTTAAGACGCCAGGCACCACTCTCCAAAGTGGGATGCAGAAAGTTTCTTAATAGATTTTATTAAGCCAATTGACTTAGATGATGCCTGAAACCATGGTCCCCAAAACCCCGTCCCAGCTACGCTGGCCTTCGAAGCATTCAGTTTATTCAGGAAACTTCATTGCTTTTGGTTTAGTCCAATTGTGCTGACCTTGCCTGTATTGTGTGTTGCCTTTCCCTTCACCTAAAGTAGTTCTTATCTACTATCTAATTAGTGAATGCCCCCTCCCACCCACCCTCCCTCCCCTGTCTTGTAACCTTCAGAGAATATTTTCTTCTCTGTTTAAACTATTTCTCGAGTTCTTATAATAGTGGTCTTATATAATATTTGTCCTTTTGCAACTGACTAATTTCATCCAGCATGATGCCTTCAGATTCCTCCATGTTATGAAATGTTTTGCATTTCATAATGCATATATTCCATTGTGTGAGTATAACATAATTTATTTATCCATTCATCCGTTGATGGGCACCTTGGTTGCTTCCATATTTTTGCTGTTGTAAACAGTGCTGCAATGAACATAGGTGTGCATATATCTGTTTGTGTGAAGGCTCTTATTTCTCTAGGATATATTCCATGGAGTGGGATTGCTGGACTGTATGGTAGTTCTATTTCTAGCTTTTTAAGGAAGTGCCAAATCGATTTCCAAAGTGGTTGTACCATTTTACATTCCCACCAGCAGTGTAGAAGTGTTCCAGTCTCTCCACAACCTCTCTAACATTTATTATTTTGTGTTTTTTGGACTAATGCCAGCCTTTGTGGAGTGAGATGGAATCTCATTGGGGTTTTAATCTGCATTTCTCTAATGGCTAATGATGGAGAACATTTCCTCATGTATCTGTTAGCTACCTGAATGCCTTCTGTAGTGAAGTGTCTGTTCATGTCTTTTACCCATTTTTTAATTGGGTTGTTTTTTGTAGTTGAGTTTTTGCAGTATCATGTAGATTTTAGAGATCAGGCGCTAATCAGAAATGTCATAGCTAAAAACTTTTTCCCAGTCTGTAGTAATCTTTATAATGTTTTGGTGAGGTCTTTGGATGAGCATAGGTGTTTGATTTTTAGGAGCTCCCAGTTATCTAGTTTTTCTTTTGCATTGTTAGTAATGTTTTGTATATTGTTTATGCCATGTATTAGGGCTCCTAACGTCGTCCCTAAATTTTCTTCCATGATCTTTATTGTTTTAGATTTTATATTTAGATCTTTGATCCATTTTGAGTTAGTTTTTGTGCATGGAGTGAGGTATGGGTCTTGTTTCATTTTTTTGCAGATGGATATCCAGTTATGCCAGCACCCTTTGTTAAAAAGACTGTCTTTTCCCCCATTTAACTGTTTTGGGACCTTTGTCAAATATCAAGTGCTCATATGTGGATGAATTTATGTCTGGATCCTCAATTCTGTTCCATTGGTCCATGTATCTGTTGTTGTACCAATGCCAGGATGTTTTGACTACTATGGCAGTATAGTAGGTTCTAAAATCAGGTAAAGTAAGGCCTTCCCGCTTTGTTCTTCTTTTTCAGTAATGCCTTATTCATCCAGGGCCCTTTTCCCTTCCATATTTTTATGAAGTTGGTGATTTGTTTCTCCACCTCATTAAAAAATGTCATTGGAATTTGGATCAGAATTGCATTAAATCTATACATTGCTTTTGGTGCAATAGATGTTTTTATAATGTTAAATCTTCCTATCCATGAGCAAGGTATGTTTTTCCACTTATGTAGGTCTCTTTTGGTTTCTTGCAGAAGTGTTTTGTGGTTTTCTCTGTATAAGTCTTTTACATCTCTGTTAAGATTTATTCCTAAGTATTTTATCTTCCTGGGGGCTACTGTAAATGGTATCGATTTGTTGGTTTCCTCTTTGATTTTCTTTTTGTGGATATAGAGGAATCCAAGTGATTTTTTTATGTTTATTTTGTATCCGGATACTCTGCTGAACTGTTCTATTAGTTTCAGTAGTTTTCTGGAGGATTCCTTAGGGTTTTCTGTGTATAAGATCATATCGTCTGCAAATAGAGATTCTTTTACTTCTTTCTTGCCCATCTGAATGCCCTTTATTTCTTTATCTAGCCTAACTGCTCTGGCTCGGACCTCCAGCACAATCTTGAATAAGAGTGGTGATAAAGGACATCCTTGTCTGTTTCCCGATCTCAAGGAGAATGCTTTCAGGATCTCTTCATTTAGCTGTTCATTGGCTATTGGCTTGGTATAAATGCCCTTTATTATGTTGAGGAATTTTCCTTCTATTCCTATTTTGCTGAGAGTTTTTATCACGTATGGGTATTGAACTTTGTCAAATGCCTTTTCTGCATCAATTAATAAAATCATGTGATTCTTGCCTTTTCTTTTATTTATACGATGGATTACATTAATTGTTTTTCTAATGTTGAAGCATCCCTGCATCCCTAGTCTGAATCCCACTTGGTCATGGTGAATTATTTTTTTGATATGTTGTTGAATTCTATTGGCTAGAATTTTGTTGAGGATTTTTGCATCTAAGTTCATGAGGGATATAGGTCTGTAATTTTCTTTTTCTGTGGCGTCTTTACCTGGTTTTGGTATCAGGGATATGGTGGCTTCATAGAATGAGTGTGGGAGTATTCCGTCCTTTCCTATGGTCTGAAATACCTTTAGTAATAGTGCTGTTAACTCTTCTCTGAAAGTTTCATAGAACTCTGCAGTGAAGCCGTTCAGGACAGAGTCTTTTTTAATTGGGAGTTTTTTGATTACCTTTTCAATCTCTTCTTTTGTTATGGGTCTATTTAGACGTTCTACCTCCGTTTGTTTTAGTTTAGGTGGGTAATGTGTTTCTAGGAATTCATCCATTTCTTCCAGGTTTTCCAATTTGTTAGAGTACAATTTTTCATAGTAATCCGATATGATTCTTTTAATTTCAGTTGAGTCTGTTGTCATATCGCCCATCTCATTTCTTATTTGGGTTATTTGCTTCCTCTTCTGTTTTTCTTTTGTCATTTTGGCCAGCGGTTTATCAATTTTGTTAATTTTTTTCAAAGAACCAGCTTTTGGTCTTGTTAATTCTTTCAATTGTTTTTTTCTGTTTTCTGTTTCATTTAGTTCAGCTCTAATTTTTATTATTTGTTTTCTTCTGGTGCCTGAGTGTTTCTTTTGTTGCTCTCTTTCTATTTGTTCAAGTTGTAGGGATAATTCTTTGATTTTGGCCCTTTCTTCTTTTTGAATGTGTGCATTTATTGATATAAATTGATCTCTGAGCACCGCTTTTGCTCTGTCCCAAAGGTTCTGGTAGAAAGTGTTTTCATTCTCATCAGATTCTCTGAATTTCATTATTCCATCCTTAATGTCTTCTATAATCCAGTCTTTTTTGAGCAGGGTATTGTTCAGTTTCCAAGTGTTTGATTTCTTTTCCCTGCTTTTCCTGTTATTGATTTCCACTTTTATGGCCTTATGGTCAGAGAAGATGCTTTGTAGTATTTCAGCGTTTTGCATTCTGCTAAGGCTTGCTTTATGACCTAATATGTGGTCTATTCTAGAGAATGTTTCATGTGTACTAGAAAAGAGGGTATACTTGGTTGCTATTGGGTGGAGTGTTCTCTATATGTCTATGAGGTCAAGTTGGTTGATTGTGGCATTTAGTTTTTCTCTGTCTTTATTTAGCTTCTTTCTGGATGTCTTATCCTTCACCGAAAATGGTGTGTTGAAATCTCCTACTATTATTGTGGAGCTGTGTATCTCATTTTTCAGTGCTAATAGAGTTTGTTTTGTGTATCTTACAGCACTGACATTGGGTGCATAAATATTTCATGCAATTAGATCTTCTTGGTATATTGTCCCTTTAATCATTATATTATATAGTGTTCTTCCTTCTCCTTTCTGGTGGATTTAACTTTAAAGTCTATCTTGCCAGAACTTAATATTGCCACTCCTGTTCTTTTTTGATTGTTGTTTACTTGATATATTTTTTTCCATTCTTTGCATTTTTGTTTGTTTGTGTCTCTAAGTCTAAGGTGTGTCTCTTGTAGGCAACATGTAGATGGTTCATGTTTTTTAATCCATTCTACCACTCTCTGTCTTTTTATTGGTGGATTTAGTCCATTTACATTCAGTGTAATTATGGATAGGTATGAATTTAGTGCTATCATTTTAATGTCTTTGTGTGTGTGTGTGTGTGTTGCCGACAGTTTCTTTCTCCCACTTAATTTTATGTGCTGAGTAGATTATCTTTATATATTGCCCTTTCCTCATTTTGTTGTTGATCTTGTTTGTGATGAGTCTCTGTTTTTTTCCTTGTGTTTTCTTTTGATGTGTTGGATAGTTTGTCTTCTTTGTGGTTACCTTATTATTTACTCCTATTTTTCTAAATTTAAACCTAACTGTTGTTCACAGACTCTTAAAGATTTCCTTCTCAAAGTGACAACTCAATTCTGTTCACATGGCCATGCTTGACTTTAAGCTTGTGACAGCACACAACATGGGGCAGGGAAAAGAAGAAGTAGAAATATGGAAAATAGCCCTAATGACTCCCACAATTAGTGCTGAGGCTTCAGGAGAGGAAGGCACACAAATCTCGTAACCTAAGGTGCCACCATAATTGTTAAAGGAGGGAGAAGATTAACATGTAAACAAATAATATAATATCAGAGTAGTAAATGACATGAAGGAAAAAAAAATAAGACAATATAAAATAGAAAAATGGACTTCTGGCCAACATGGCACCATGGTCAAAGCACCATGGAGTCCCTCTACAGCAAAGATCCAAAAAACTAAGTACATCAGAGACAGATGTCATCCCTGGAGCCTGAAGTGCCAGATAAAGAGAGAACTCAGCCAAGCACTGAATGGAATAGGAAACTGACAGAGGATGGAGAGAGAGGAGAGATACATGCAGAGGGCCCCATCAGCTAACACAGCACAGATCTGCCATCTTGGACTCCAGCTGGAGGTCAGTAGACAGGGAGTATAGGAGAGCAGCGTCACAGAATTCCCAGCAGGAGATAGAGCACCCGGTAACCCACAATGCACAATTTCCTCCCCCCCATTCTCTCCTGGCTGACTGTGGTGACTCCGCAGGGCAGGAAGTGCAGTGTCCTTCCTGCTTGGATTCACCCCACCCATGTCAGAGATCGACAGACAGGCAGTACGGGAAAGCAGTTTCACGAAGTTCCCAGCAGGAGACAGAGCACCAGGTAACGAGTGATATACACTTTCCTAGTCCCCCCCTCTTCTTCCTTCCCTCTTCTGCCTCTTCTGCTTCCCACCAGCTGAAGTTGCTTGGCTGGGAGGAAACTGCTTTGGCATTGGACTGCTTGGATTCACCCTGCTCACACTGGCCGGGCCCCTAAGCTGGTGTTGGTTCTTTCCATCTCTTTTGGTTTCTTCTGTGCCTCCTACCACCTCCCCCTCCTTTTGCTGAAGCATCTGGCTCCGGGTGCCATCTTTCCTTCTTCTTGAAAGACTGTGAGGCTACACTTGGCTGGGGAACCACTGGCCCAACCCACGATGCTGGTGGGATCTCTGGGGCTAATTTTTTTTTTTTCCTTGTTTTGCTTTGTTCTGGTTTGTTGTGTTTCTTTGTTTGTTTTCTTTTCCTTCTCACAGCTTGAGAGCTCCTTTTAACCAGGCTGCACTGCACAGCTTAGGACCCACTCCCCCAATCTGCACAGACACTTAGGTGGGATCCTTGGGGGCATTTCTTTTTGTCCTCTTTCTCATTTTTTTCTCTTTTTCCCTTTCTGTCTGTCTTCATTTCTCAGTTCTCATCTCTCTACACTTTTCTTCTTTTCCTGTCTCCTGAGTACCTCTGCTGTGTGACATCTGTACCCCCTCTAGCCAGGCTATGCTGTGCATCCTAGGAGCTGTTTCCCTGGTCCTAGCCAGTGGAACTCCAGAACTCCTGGGGGCTTTTCTTTTCCAAATTTTTATCTATTTTTTTTCTTTTCTTTTCCTTTTTTATTTTCTCCATTTCTTAGTCTTTCATCTCTCCACTCCAATGGTAAGTTCCCTTAGCACTTTTTTTTTCCTCTTTGTTTGCTTCTTTGTTTTTGGCTTCTGTTTTTCTCTCCTCTCGCTCCTCTTTCCCACATCCCTATTAGCTCCACACATCAAAACCTCCCCCCTTTTTCCTGCCTACCTGCACCGTACACTGAACATCACACCTCCAAGCAGCATGGGCATGGCCTACTGGAACCTGCCCAGCACTGATTCCTGGCCATCCCTTTAGGCCCTAGTACATGCCACAAACAACCCATTCCACCCTGTCTCCTTAAGCTTGACCTGTCCTGATGCACCATAGCTCAATGACTGGCTCTACCCATTGGACAAGGAGGTGAAAACTATTGTGACTACAGACAAGCAAACAACAAAGAAAACACAGCCTGCCTGCTCAGGCATAGCCAAATAAAACAAAAAATCAGAGCAAAACAAACAAATCTACGTTCAAGAAGTGACGAAAATAACTACTGAATGTCCTGAAGACAGCAGACAATATCAAAACATTAAAAAAAAAAAAAAAAAGGGCAGGATGAGTCCAGTAGGTATCCAAAATGAAACACTAGATGACTTTGCAATAGAAGAAAAGGCACTAAAACTACCTGACAGGGAATTCAGATCTCTAATATTCAGAGCAATCCAAGAGTTGAAGCAAAAAGCAGACAAAAATGAGGAAAAAAGTAGACAAATTTTTGGAAAAGGCAGAAAAATTCATGGAAAATACAGACAAAAAAATGGAACAATTCAGGAAAATAATACAGGAACCAACTGCCAAAATAAATTCATAGCTAGAAATCATATAAAAACAACAATTAGAAATCCAAAAGGTAAACAAGACTTCAGAAATGAACAGTGTCATAGAAGGGCTGAGGAACCAGTCTGAAATGACAGAAAGTAGAGTCAGTGAAATTGAAGACAAACACTTGGATACAACTCTGTTTGTGGGAAAATCAGAAAAAAGATCTAACAAAAATGAAGAAACACTGAGAATTATGTGGGATACAACCAAAAGCAAAAATTTTTGAGTGATCGGAGTTCCAGAACAGGGAGAGAAAACAGAAAACACAGAGAGGATCGTTGAAGAATTGCTGACAGAAAACTTCCCTGATATCGTGAATGATGAAAATCTGACCAACCAAGAAGCTCAACAAACCCCATATAGGATAGACCCCAAAAGAAAAGCACGAAAGCATATCATAATTACGCTCATTAAAACCAAAGACAAAGACAAAATCCTGTGAGCAGCTCGAGAAAAACAAAAAGTCACATACAGAGGAGGAACAACAAGTCTAAGCTTTGATTATTCAGCAGAAACCATGCAGGCAAGAAGGCAATGGGATGACATATATATAAAACCTTGAAAGAAAAAAATTGCCAACCAAGAATAATATATCCTGTAAAACTTTCATTCAACATGATGGTGAAATTAGGACATTTCCAGATAAACAGAAATTAAGGGAGTATGTAAAAATCAAACCAAACTTACAAGAGTTATTAAAGGGAGCCTTTTGGTCTGAGAACAAACAACATTAGACCACAGCCTGAACCTAGGACATGAAATTGTACCAGCCAGATACCAACCTAGGAAATGAACTCTCAAGGACTATCCAAAACCAAAAGAATTGCAACACGGAGCCAGAGAGGTTAATATGTAAATGACAAAAACGTCAGAACAATAAAAGAGGGAATAAATGGTATAGGTATAGAAGTCTCTAATGGAGAGGAAGGCAAGGCAATACCAAGTGATAATAGACTGGGTCAAACCCAGGAAGATAAGGGTAAATTTCAAGGTAACCACAAAGACAGTTAACAAACCTACTCATCAAAATAAAGGAGAAAAACTTAAAGTCTCGATAAAAACAAAATTTAAAAGAAATGAAAAGGAAATCTACGAACAAAAGCAACTCAGTGCAGGACATTATGCTGAGTGAAATAAGTTAATCACAAAAGGACAAATATTATATGAAACCACTACTGTAAAAACTCATGAAATGGTTTACATACAAAAAGAAAAAATATTTGATGGTTATGGGGGAGGGGAAGGGTGGGGAGGGTAAGACAGTATACAATACAGGGGAAGCCAGTGCAATCTGTACAAAGCAAGTCCTTGAAAACTCCATAGACGCATCCAAACTCCCTGAGGGACCAAATTGCTGGGCTGAGAGCTGTGGGGACCATGGTCTCCGGAAACATCTAGCTCAATTGACATAACAGAGTTAATAAGGAAAATGTTCTACATTCTACTTTGGTGAGTAGCGTCTCGGGTCTTAAAAGCCTGTGAATGGCCATCTAGGACACTCCACTGGTCTCACCCCTTCGGTAACAAGGAATAATGAAAAACTAAAAACACAAGGGAAAGATTAGTCCAAAGGACTAATGGACCACATCTACCACAGCTTCCACCAGACTGAGTCCAGAACAACGAAATGGTGCCTGGCTACCACCACTGACTGCTCTGACAGGGATCACAATAGCGGGTCCCAGAAAGAGCTGGAGAAAAATGAAGAACAAAATTCTAACTCAAAAAGAAAGACCAGACTTGCTGGCCTGACAAAGACTGGAGAAACCCTGAGAGCATGGCCCCTGGACACCCTTTCAGCTTAGTAATGAGGCCACTCCTGAGGTTCACCCTTCAGCTAAAGATTGAACAGGCCCATGGAACAAAACAAGACTAAAGGGATGCACCAGCCCTGGGACAGGGACTGGAAGGCAGGAGGGAACAAGAAAGATGGTAATAGGGAACCCAGGGTTGAAAAGAGAGAGTGTCGACTTGCCTGGGGTTGTTAACCAATGTCATACAATAATGTGTGTACTAATTGTTTGATGAGAAACTAGTTTGTTGTGTAAACCTTCATCTAAAGTTCAATTAAAAAAAAGAAAATAGAACAATGGAGTAAGGGAATTGTTTAGCTAGGGTAGTCAAAAAGGAATTCCTCCCAAAGTTGAATATAGACCTGAAAACTAAATGATTAAGAGCCAACTGTGCAAAATTCTGCCAAAATATCACTTTAGGCATAAAAGAAAAAAAAAAAAAAATGCATAGGCGATGGTAAAGAAGAAGTCCTGAACTACGAATGAGATGAAGTAGGTTTTATAAGGCAAAGTAAAGCTGTTTTGATTTGATTTGATTTGGATACTTTTCATCAGGCAGTGATAGATGTGAATGGCATCTAACCGTTGTATGGAGAATGGATGGTTATGAAAAAAGGGCAAACAGAGAGAAACCATTCAGGAGACCAGCAATGGAAGACTGTGTCTAGAACTAGAATTTGAGAGTCAGTTTTTGTGAGATGAGGATGAGTTGGAGATACTAGATGTAGTGTTTTACAAGGTACATGCATTGTATGGGTGCAAAAGAGGAATTACGATTACTCTCATGTTCTGGATATGAACTACAGGCTAGAAGATGGTCTCATCTATCAAGGTGGACAGAACTGAGGCGGAAACATGTTTTGAGGTAATGTGGTGGCAAAGTGGTGGCTTAAGGTTTCTCTTTTGTATATATTAAGCTGCTACTCCTTTCTTGCTTCTATGGCTTCTGATAAGAAATCTGCTGTCATTTGAATTGTTGTTCCCTAAAGCAGTGGTTCTTAAAAAAAAAAACAAAAAAAAACCAGGGGCAATTTTGGTTTTCCTAATCAAAAGGGGGCTGGGTGCTACTGGCATCTAGGATTCAAGCGGATAGAGGCTAGAGATGGGAATGCACAACAAAGAAGTAAGTGACCCAAAATGTCAACAGTGCTGAGTTTGAAAACCTTTGTTCTATAGGTCATGTAATTTCTCTCTGGCTGCTTTCAAGATTTTTTTTTTTTTCTCCTTTGTCTTTAGTTTTCAGAAGTTTGACTCCGATGTGTCTGAACATTGGTTTCTTTGAGTTTATCCTATTTTGGATTCAGTGAGTGTCTTGAGTCTGTAAATTTATGTTTTTCATAAAAATGAAAGGTTTTAATCTTTATTTCTTTAAATTTTTTTTTAGAATTACATACTTTTACTTCTCCTAAAATTCCATTGTTAGAACTTTTTTTTTTTAATTGCCCCAATGATCACTGAGTCTCCTTTCTTTTTTTTTTAAATTAATTTTCTTTTTGTTGTCCAGATATTATTTCTACTGATGTATCTTCAAGTTTACTTTTTGTTTCGTCTGTCATCTCTATTCCCTGTTGAGCCCATTCAGTGAGGTTTTTGTTGTTGTTCCATTTCATTTTTTTAATTAATTGCATTTCTCATTTCTGAAATTTCCCTTTGGCTCTTCATTATGTGTGCCATTACTTTGCTGAGATTTCTTTTTTTTCTTCTTTTCATTTGTTTTGAGAGTATTTGTAATCACTTATTAAAGCATTTTATGGCATCTGCTTTTGTATCCTTATCCAACAATTCCAGCATTAGTTTCATCTCAGTGCTGTTGTCTATTGACTGTCCTTTCTAATTTGAGTTGAAGTCTACCTGATATAACAAATAATTTTGGACAGAATCTTCACCATTTTGGGTACCTAAAGACTCTGGTTCATATTTAAGTCTTGCATTTTAGCAGGTACTCCCCATGCTTTAGTTCGGAACACACATCCTGGCTCACTTTTGTAGGATATGGTTCCAATGCAGTATATAAAGCATCTGCATTGCTATTCCCATCTGCCACACTTTTCCTATTTAGATAACAGGACTGTAACCCACAAATTCCCAATCACTGCTTAGGGAAGAAGAGAAATGCTGCCTAATCACTTCAGGGTAGGAATGGAAGTCAAGTTCTTTCCCACAGTCTCCATGAGAAAGGGGCTTCTCGTTACCACAGGAGGGGAGTGGAAGTCAGTGTTTTGCCCACAGACTCTGTTGGGGAGGGTACTGCCTCTTTTCTGCAGAGGTGGTGGAAGACAGGGCTCTGTCCAGGGACTCTGCTGCCTCAGCACCCATTGGTGTTCACCTCAAAGACAAGCTGTTTCTGACTTTTTATACCATCCTTTTCCTGACAATCTGGCTAAAGATACAAAATTTTCATGAGGTTATATTTTGATTGTACCCATTGGTATTTCTGATTTGTTGGCTTTTCTCTAGTATTGTGGTCAGAATATCTAGAACACAGGAAAAAAAAAAAAAAAAAAGAGTGAGAGAGAAAGAAAGAACTCATCACTAAGTCATTCTTCAGTCCCCAAATTTCCTGAATTATATACCACCTTTTCTCCATCCTTCTGAGTCTTCCAGTAGGAGACATATTTTGTCCAGGCTTTTTTGTTGTGATCATTGTACGAAGTAAAATGGATTGTGTTTCACTCTACCTAATCATGAACAGAATGTTCCCAAAATGCAATTAAACTGGAAATCAGTAGCAAAATGATAAATAGGATATTTGTATATTTTCTAAAGTAATAAATGCACTTCTAAGTAGGTCAAAGAAGAACTCACAGTGGAAGCCAGAAAATACTTTAATTAAAAACTAAAGAAAATACTGTACATCAAAATATATAGGCTGCAGCTAAAGCCATTTTTACAGAAAAATATATTGCCTTGAATAAATACATTAATAAATTATTAAAAATGAAATCAGTTAAGCATCTACTTTAAAAACAATTAACTAAACAAAAGGAAGTAGCAGGAAAAAACTGATACAGGCATAAGTAGATATTAACAATTAGAAAACAAAAATAAGATCAAAAATCAATAAAGTTAAATATTGATCTTTGAAAAATGAATAAAATAAAAAATTCCTGAGTGAATATGGTCAAAAAATAGCCCAAATCACTAATTTCATAAATAAAAAAGCAAACATGAATACAGATCCTTCACATATAATAGAATGTTATGAAAAACAATATATTTGAAGGTTCAGGTAAAATAATCTTTTTGAAAATATAGAATATGTTGAAGAAGAAAAGATGTGGAGGTTTATAAAACTATTAAATACATGACGTATATAACAAAAACCATCTTACAAAGAAAACACCAAGTATAGATTGCTTCACCAGTAAATTCTATCAAACACATACAGAAAAAATAACACCATTCTTACAGAAACTATTCCAGAAAAATGGACACAAGAAATGATCACTCATCCATTTGTAGGTTTGAAAAAACCTAGTTACCAAAACCTGACTGTCTTGGTTATCTAGTGCTGCCATAACAGAAATACCACTAGTGGATGGCCTTAACAAAGAGAAATTTATTTTCTCACAGTCTAGCAGGTTACAAGTCCAAATTCAGGGCATCGGCTCCAAGGGAAGGCTTTCTTTCTCTGTCGGCTCTGGAGGAAGGTCCTTGTCCTCAATCCTCCCCTGGTCAAGGAGATTCTCAGGCACAGGGATCCTGTGTTCAAAGGATGCACTCTACTCCTGGTGCTGCTTTCTTGGTGGTATGAGGCCCCCAACTCTCTGCTTGCTTCCCTTTCCTTTTATCTTGAGAGATAAATGGTGGTTCAGGCTATACACCGGGAAAACTCCCTTTACATTGGACCAGGGAGGTGACCTGAGTAAGGGGGTATTACAATCCCACTCTAATCCTCTTAGCATAAAATTAGAATCACAAAATGGAGGACAACCACACATGGCCTAACCAAGTTGATACACAGATTTTTTGGGAGGACATAATTCAATCCATGATGCTGACAATCATATTTTTCTTCTAAAAACAAATTACTTGGCAAAATGACCAATTAACTTTTTGAAAATCCCTCTATCATATATTAACATAATGAATCCAACACCATGTACTTAGGAGTGGATAAGGGTCCCAATCTCCCTACATCATGGCTAACATTTTCTGTGTGTTTTTTTTTTTTTTTTTTTTTTTTTTGATTAATGGCATTTTAGCAGGAATGAGGTGGTATCTCGTCATAGTTTTAATAATGGTTAAGGGGAGCCCTGGTGACACAGTTAAGAGCTCAGCTGTTAACCAAAAGTTTGGCAGTTTAAATCCACCAGCAGCTCCTTGGAAACCCTATGGGGCAATTCTACTCTATCTTACAGGGTTGGTATGAGTCAGAGTAAACTCAATGGCAAAGGGTTAGGTTTGGTTTTGGTTTTATGAGCAGTTTTACCATTAAGATGGTTGGATAAGAATAGGGTTGTAGCCAGAGGGGTACAGTGATCAAGATATATTTTTAAGAAAATTCAAGTTAAAGAATGTTTATACACTGATAAGAGTTCCTGGGTGGCACAAAAGGCAAAGTCCTGGACTATTTACTGAAAGACTGGCAGGTCAAACTCACCCGGAGATGCCTTGGAAGACAGGACTTGCGTTCAGCTTTCAAAAAATCACAGCCTTGGAAACCCTATGGAGTAGTTCTACTCTGCACATATGGGCCCCTATGAGTTGGAATTGACTCACAGCAACTAACAACCACATACGCTGATAATAATCACCCATGGAACAATTGAAATGCTGGTTGTTGAGAGACATTTTGGAACAGGTGAGAAGGGGTGTGATATAAAGTACAAATAGAAGAGTTATTATTAGATAGAGTAGATGTAAATCTTCCATTACAAAATAATAGGAGTATTATGGGGTTCTAGATTCAGAAGTTGTGATGGATTTGAAAGTGAGAAAATGAATTAATATTCAATTAACTGAGTCTATTTCCTGAACACAATATAAGATGAGGTTACCAGATAAGCTAGAGAAGGAGGGCAAAGGGTTTGAGGAGAAAGAAAATGGTATGAAATAGTCATCTTGGAATGTGGACAAGTATTTTTTCTTGGGAAACATATTTATTAGGCTTGTCTTAACAGTGTTAAATGCCCATTTGAGATTTGTGGCCATCTTGGAGTTTGTTCGATTAATGAATCTTAGAATAGTTCAAGGACTACAAGCATAGAAGATTAATGGTGGATAACTACTGCGGTTCTTAATTGTGATTTTAAATGGTTGAATAAGGTTAATATGTGGAAATTAATTAACTAATAGTTTTCATATGGACCAACAAAACCAAAAGCTGAGTTCTTAGTCTGAGTTACCTACTTTTAGTCTCAAAAGAAATTGTGATAAAGACATATTAACAATATATTTATCTATATATTCTTTCAAGTGTTTATTGCATTTCTACTGCTTACAAGTCATGGGGAAAACACATTAGTGCATAAAACTAGGCATCATTTTCCCTGGTCTTCTGAATCATCTATTACAGAAGAAAAAAATATATATTATTAAGTTCTAAACTCAATTTTTCTGTGATAATTTATAAAACTACTTTCAGAGGTTCTTTGCAAATTAGATTCTTAAAGTGAATGATAATATTATTGTGATTTTCTTCCTGAACAACCATATTTTTTCCTAAAATTTAAAAATTAAAGGGAAATGGATCACAAATAATGATTTGGAAATAAGAAAACATGGAAATCATAAAGCAGTAAATCAGTTCACCAATTATACCAACCTGGAGTAATAATTTTTTAAAACAAAGTAAATCCACCTTAATTTTCTTTTTTATTTTAGCATGAGAGAAGAAGCTCGTTTCTTTGTTAGTTTTTTTTTTTTTTTCTAAATGGACAATCAGTAGGACATTCTAAGAATTCAGAAGACTAGATTGTGAACTTAAGATACTTGGGTTATTTAGAACCAAACACTCTAATGTTCACTTTAGTTTACAGGAAATATGCTCAACTTCAATGTGGGAAAGTAAAGGAGAGAAAAGGATGATTTATGTGCACTGTAAAATACTATAATGGAAGAAATTTTTTTTGACTCAAAAACCATACCTTCTTATGAAAAAATAAGGAACTTCAATTTGATACCTTTGTCAATCACAATGTAAATTTCACAAATTGTTCTTCTCATTAAGAAAAATGTAGGTAACAATAATCAACAATTCATTTTCTTACATTATGTTCAATAGGAGAATCAAAATTTGGTAGTTCCAATTGGGCTATCGTATATCCCAATGATAGTTAATTATACACCTAACGTACTGTATCAGAATCTTAGCTTGATTTAATCTATTAAATTGTCACATTTGACAAAATTAAATGTCTAGTGGTTGTATCTGCTCCTCGATGTTAAAATAAACAAATACAATTGGTTAAAATCAGAAGTTAGTACTCTGAAAAATGTCATACATTCTACTTTGGTGAGTAGTGTCTGGGGTCTTAAAAGCCTGTGAGAGGCCACCTAAGATACTCCACTGGTCTCACCTTTCAGGAGCAGGAAGAATGAAGAAAACTAAAGATACAAGGCAAAGATTAGTCCAAAGGACAAAAGGATCACATCTACTATGGCCTCTACCAGACTGAGTCCAGTAAAACTAATGGTGCCTGACTACCACCACTGACTGCTCTGACAGGAATCATGATAGAGGGTACAGGACAGAGCTGGAGAAAAATGTAGAACAAAATTCTAACTCAAAAAGAAAGACTTGCTGGTCTGACAAAGACTAGAGAAACCCTGAGAGTATGGCCCCCGGATGCCTTTTCAGTTCAGTAATGAAGTCACTTTTAAGGTTCACCCTTCAGCCAAAGATTGGACAGACCCATAACATAAAATAAGACTAAAGGGGCACACCCTCCCAGGGGTAAGAACTAGAAGGCAGGAAGGAACAGGAAAGCTGGTTGAGAAGGAAGAGTGTTGACATGTTGTGGGGTGGTTAACCAGTGTCATAAAACAATATGTGTACTACCTGTTTAATGAGAAACTAGTTCTGTAAACCTTCATTTAAAGTACAACAAAAAAAGGAAAAAAAAATGTGTAGACAATATGAACAGTTAACAGGAAAAAAAAAGCAAATTGTCTTTCAACATATAAAAAGAGATGCAAACTTGCTTTATATAAGACAGATGCAATTAAAACTATACTAAGATACCATTAGGGAGCTATGATGCAATGGACTGCTTTTATATGGCCTTTCCCACCATGATCTTGTATCTCCCACAAAATGACTGGGTGGAACTATGCAAATGAGGCACTTGTGGCCCACCAAAGGGATTGGATAGCTTGCTAATAATACAAATAAGGTACTTGTCACAGTGACTAGTGGATTTGAACTGCTGACCTTTTGATTAGCAGTGAAGCTTTTAACCAGTGTGCCACCAGGGCTCCATCTTGTAGGGGTGGGACCATGCAAATAAAGTTATGGAACCCTAATGAGGGGATTGGTCAGTTTTATCATCCCTCTAGGCTTAAAATGATCCATGCCAGAGGCAGATGGGGTAGGCCTCACTACCATCAAGAAGAAGAGAAGGGAGTGGAGCCTGTCCTTTGGACCCAGGGTCCCTGTGTTGAGAACTGCCTAGACCCAGGAGACGAAGAAAGCTGTAACATCAGAGACAGCATAAGATGGCAAGAAATGGTGTCAATAGAACCAGAAGACTAGCATGAGACAGCACAGTGAGCTTCCCAGTCCATGGAACAAGACAGTTACAGTGAACGTGTCAACCAAAGGAGAGAGAGAGTTGAGCACTTTCAGGCAGGAAGCTTCCTAACAGAGTGGGGTGCCTCCAGGCACTTGTTGGCAGAGCTAGGCTTGCCCACCCATGGAGCAAGAGAGCTGAGTGCCTTTGAGCCGAAGCTTACTGACAGAATGGGGTACATCTAGGCATTTATCAATGGAGCTAAAGAGATCTGTAACACTTAATTCTGAATATAAACTGTTACTTCCATAATAAACCCCATAATCATTGAAAAACAAAAAGAAGTTAGTACTTTGATACCTAGTAATTCAGTGAATATTTCTTAGGCTATCACCTGATGAATACTGAACCAGTTGTTGGGTAAAACAACGGTGGAGATAGGCTCTATATACAATTTGTTCGCAATTTAGTGGGGAAGAAATACATGTAAATAAACTTAATTTTGTTCTTGTTGTTGATTCAGACTCATGGTGACCCCATGTATGCAGAGCAGAACTGCTTCACAAGATATTCAAGGATGTGACCTTTTGGAAGCTAATTGTCAGGCCTGTCTTCCAAGGGGAAACCCTGGTGCCATAGTGATTAAATGCAACAGTTTTTTTTGTGTGTGTCTTCCAAGGTATTCTGGGTGTATTTGAACCACCAACCTTTCAGCTACTAGTCAAATACTTAAACATTTTTAGCATATGCACTTGAAATATAAAATCTGAATTTCATCTCAAGACATTCAGTGAGGGAAACGTGTAGATTCAGAAAAAGAGGAATAAACAATCCAGCAATGTAAAAAGTAAAAAGTAGGGAATTAATAAATTTATTAGATTTCTGACCACCAAAAAGGGGATGGATAAGCACTGATATTCTGATAGGACTAAGAGTCTACTGGTTAAGCTTGGAAATTAGGGCTGTTTATTTTCAAAACTTGTAAGTATTTTTTTACAATATTTTTTAGAGAAAATTTCATATTCCAAAGTAGAGATCATGATATATTAAATGCTCATGTACCTGTCACCAATTTTCAATGACAATTAAAGCCTGGACAATCTCATTTTGCCTAGACACTTACACATATTTTAGAAATGTTTTTATTGATGAGAATGGTTAATAAGAGAAATAATAAATGTATTTATTAAATATATGGGGTCTGTGGGTGGTACAAACAGTTAAGAGCTTGGCTGCTCACTGACGGGTTGGCAGCTTGAATATACCCACAAGGTGCCATGGAAGAAAGGCCTGGCAATCTACTTCCATAAAATGGAATATGGAGCACAGTTCTATTCTTACACACAAGGGGTTGCTGTGAGTCAGAATTGACATGACAGCAACTGGTAATATTAAGACTATGTTGTCAGTGTGCCAATTTGTATGTTATATAATATTTACAGTGATTTAGAAATGCAGAGATCACCATCACCATTTTATAGCTAAGCTATAAAAGCTGTGTAGAACTTAAAGTCCTCTTGGGCTCACATATCTTTACTTAATTTGTTTAAGCTGTTGCCTCAGCTTTGCCCCAGTTTTGTTTGAGCTTTCACGTAGATGCTATTTGACAGAGCCTTACTCCATGCCCATGCTTTGGGCCTTTTGTCCCTTTCCCATGCTTCCCTGTCGATGACTCTATAGGACCTTAACTGGAACCCACGCGTTCACAATCAGAAAATATACAGGCAAATTTTTGAGGAACAGCAGATGTGATATGGGTAATCGTCCTTCTTGCTCCTCTTTGATAAACACATGAGATGTAGTTTACCTTCCTCTCTGGGGCCAATCCCATGAGACTGGGCAACTGGTTTCACTTAGTGGGAACTGCCTTGATAATGCATTTTCCTTGTGGCTCTCCCTCCTACCCGGCTTCATTCTCCTCATCTATCACTCTTGTTATCTGGGCTAGCACTCCATAATGAGATAAGAGAATATAAACCCTTGGCCTGAGGCTCTGCTCTCTGTGGAACTTTGGGTTAAACAGCAGCTGAATGAATTTAAGAATTTTATCCAAGTTTACACAGCTACTATGTATCAGAATTAAGATTCAAACTTAATTCAAAGACAGTGCTCTTTCTCTATAATATTTGGGCTCATGAGTGACAACTGTGTTGTTAACTAAGGTTGGCACTGATAATGTGGCCTACTTCCATGAGAATTTTTCACTGAATCTTAGGAAATTTATAATATGAGAATGTAGTGGTTACTCAGTATGGAGCTGTATTAAAGGATTTTTTTTTCAAATATCAGGTAATCCTTGAATATCCATTACTATTTAAGAGTGGTAATAAATCACTGTCTGGAAGCTGTTTTGTGTGGTCAGGTCTTGTTGACTGGTGGGTTTCACTGTTGGATGAATATAAAAGGACCTAGTATTTTATTGGAAACCTTCAAATATTATTGTAGGTCCTCCTCTCCTCAGGGCCATTCAGTTTCTCTGAAGTTATGCCCTCCAGCACCCAGCCTGACAACAAGAATCATGGTAGCTGAACAGGGAAAGAGAGCCGAGAGATTTACTGTTTGTTCCAGATTTTCACATGAAAACTTTGTTTCAATGTAGAGTCCCACCACCCCCATCTTTCCTGTGCTTGCTATACCCAAGAGACTGGAGTCAGTCTGGTTGGATTACTACAGAAGACAAACCACTTGTCTACTAGAAGGGTATGGAAAGGCTAACTGCTTAACTGATTGGAATGGTGAAGGGGACACGGATGTGAAATATCCAGAGTTTTAACTAACACCCTGTTTTTAGTTCCATACTTCACTTTCACTGTTTGAGGAGTCTGGAGCTTCCCATTCCTGAGTTACCTCTGGCTTGATTTACTTTGGAAACTCCTTCTGGCCATACAGACAAATTTTAGCTCTTTGTGCTCTGCCAGATAAATCTATTAAAAACATCTTATCCCCTTCCATTTGCTAAAACATAGTTGACGTCTCTCATCTATTCTTATTTCTTTTGTACTTATGAGATTAAACTTTTTTTTTTTTTAATTGCTCTATAGTTATTATACTATAATAATTGACGGCACTGGGTTTTTCTATAGTTATTAGGGAGGGCATTGGTGGTTTGGGGTAGAATTCTCATCTTCTGTTAGTAAGAGCTGAATTCTATTCCTGGCCAGTGCACCTCATGCACAGACCATCCATCTATCTATGGAAGCTTGTGTCAGTGGAGCTTCCAGACTAAGATGGACTAGGATGAATGGCCTTGCAATCTACTGAAAATCAGCCAATGAAAACCTTTCGGGTCACATGGTCCAATCAACAACCAATCATGGATGGCACAGGACTGGGTAGTATTTCTTTTCATTGTGCACGGGGTTGCCATGAGGCAGGGGGCCAACTCGGTGGCAGCTAACAACAATATATTGGACTTTGAGATAAAGTAGATAAAAATGCATGTATTTAATCCATCATAGTTGACTAAAAGTTCAACGTTGTCTATTCTATAGTGTATTTTCTACTTCCTTTTTTAAGCTAATTCTCTCATATTTCCCCCAGCAGTGTTTCAAAGATTCAGAAATTACAATATCTCTAAGCTGATGTTATCTAGCCCAAGTTTTCCCTCAGGGGAAATCTGAGATTCAACTCACTGGAGATGCCGTATGGGGGATAAAAACTTGACAGAAAACTGGAATAGATCAATCAATTAATACACATTAATTTTGTAGTAGGTGCTGAGTTTTAGGTGCGTAGGAGTGAAAAGAATAAATAGGAACATCACGTGTTGAAAAAAATTTAAAGACTGGTTGACTCCGGGAATTGTAAGTAAAGTTATAAGGTGGATTCCCAGAGCAAATGGGATCGTTCATTTTTGTAATCCAGGCTAAACACTGGCTTTATTCTTAACAGAGTAGAAAGCTATTGAAAAATTTTAAGCAAGAAGGGAACATGAGAGAATTTATATTTAAAAAAATAAATATAATAATGGACAATGGATTGAAGTTTCTGACAGAGAATACTCCAATACTACTTAAACAGTTATTATATAAAAATAATTGTATCTATATTAAATACTTTGATATCATCTATGGTTTTTGTAAATAGGAAGCATTACCTTAGATATTTATTTTTCTGCTGAATTTGTCATGATTTTGGTGATCGATGATAAGGATTTGGAAATAAAAAAAGGTAGATTGGCAGTAGAAAAGGTGACTGATTTGAGATATATTTTAGGAATAAATCTTACAGATTTTGGTACAGATTGGATATGAAGAGTGAAGAACAATTTTTCCATTAATAATGACTCTTAGTTTTGTTCCTTTGATGGAGAATAATAGCCTTTTCTAAGATGGGGAAGGAGTGGCAAGAGTTTAAAAGAGGTGTTGGCAGAGGTGATTAGGATTTTTTTAGTTTGTGATATGTTAACTTTGTTATTATTACCATGAGATATTCATGTGATGATGTCAGGAGGGAGTTTGGGTGTTCAAGTCTGAGGCTAGAAATATAATGTTCAAAATCACCAGTGCATCAATGGCAGTTAGTTAGATTTTCTAAAAGGGTTCAAATGGTAGGGAAAAGGGAGTGCTACATTTTTTAGATCTCTGGTGGAAGAATACTGGTCAACAAAGAATTCTTAGAAAGAGTAGTAAGAAACAAACAAAAAAAAAATATGGTACCCAAGAGACAGTGCTTCGATGTGGAGACAGTGGTCAATACTGCTTAATGGTGGTGAATAATTTAGACAAATAAGGGACAAAAATGCCTATAGGAACCTTGGCAAGAGGCAGTGAAAGGAGTAGTAGGAGCAGTAGGCAGAATGAGAAGGGTTGACAAAGATACTAGGGGTAAGGAATGGAGATATTGGTGTGGACAGCAATATTAGGAAATGTGTATTGTCTTTTAGATGTGAGGTACTACAGTGTATTTGTTTGTCAGTGGTGATTATCCAGATGACAGAGAAGATAAAGATGCTACAGTGGAATAACTAAAGGAATGAATCTGTTGAGAAAACAAAGTCCACATTCAGAGAAACTGAACTCTGATGAGAGCAGGGTCATTTTTTGGTTGTATCAGGGATAAGAAGGGGAAATTGGAGTTGGTGGTGGTAGAATGATGAGCTTCAGTCTCATGGATTCTATTTTTTCAGTAAGACCCTTCATGCAGTTATTCAGCTTGTGCAGACTGGAGGAACTGAGAAAGATGCAAAAGCATTTCCAATGGTGAGAGAATAAATTTAGAAAATAAATTAGTAATATAGTATTGTCATGTAGTTATATGACATTTGAACTTGGTTATAATGAATAATAGAGTGATACCCTTCTGACTGAATGAGCTAGAATCTCTAGCAATTCTCCACTGAGCACATGAGTAGAGATGAAAAAGGCAGGTGAATGATTTCATATGTGGATCATTGTATTTATTAACTTTAACATATGGGAACAATAATTAGGGAAATAAAAAAGGGTCATGGAGGGGTGATGGATATATAGAAAGGAGTGAAGTGAAGCTCAGGTTATGCTGAAAAAAGATTCCAGAGCAGATCCTTGATCAAGTGAGTTAAAAGGGTAAGTGACATTGTAAAAGAGTAGGAGCTTATTCTCCTTATTTTAAGATGTGGTGTCTGGTCCTGATAAGGTTTGGGCTATGTCCATGAGAATAAGTAAATGAAGTGAAATAGAGGAAGAGGCGTGGTAGAAGAAGAGGTCAAAAAAGTGAAAGTCTAGGTGTTGGATCCATGTACATGTTGACTATACTAAACGTGGTGACTGGTGTTGGGTGGAAAGGAAGGCAGTGAGATTGGTCTAAATAACTGGCTTAATCCTTCCCAGTTGTGAGATTAAAAGTTTCTTACTATTTAAATATACTTTTACTTATTTTACTCACTTTGATTTACTTTTTTAAATTTATTTTATTTTTGTTATCGTTGTTGAGAATACACACAGCAGAACATACACCAATTCAACAATTTCTACAAGTACAATTCAGTGACATAGATTGCATTCTTCAAGTTCTGCAACTCAAAAAATGGGCAAAGAACTTGAATAGACATTTCACCAAAGAGGACATTCACATGGCCACCAAACACATGTGAGGTTGCTCAGTGTCACTAGCCATCAGAGAGATGCAAATCAAAAACACAATGAGATACCATTTCTCTTCCACTAGAATGGCTATTACAAGTCCCTCATGAGCATAATTAAGCGTTCTGGAATTCTTATTCTTCACAATGTTACCCATAATTTGTTGGGATCCAGTCAGCTGCCTTTGCATAACCAATAACACACAGGAAAACATCTTTCTGGTATTCATCTGACATCAGCAATGAAATCCCTCATTCCAAGTGGATTAAAGTCAGGAAAGGTGTATGTCAGGATTGTACCTTTTCACCACACTTATTCAATCCACATGTTCAGCGAATAATCTGAGAAGCTGTACCAAATAAAGTGACATCAGGATTGGAGGGAGACTTATTAACAACCTGCGATATGTAGATGATACAATCTTGCTTGCTGAAAGCAAAAAGGGCTTGGAGCACTTACTGATGAACCTCAAAGACTACAGCTTTCAGTATGGATTGCACCTTTTAGCATAAAGAAAACAAAAATCCTCACAATTTGACCAACAATCAAGATCATGATAAATGGAGAAAATATTGAAGTTGTCAAGGATTTAATTTTACTTGGATCCACAATCAACACCCATGGATGCAGCAGTCAAGAAATCAAATGACATATTGCACTGGGCAAATTTTTTGAAAAAGATGCCTTTAAAATGTTAAAAAGCAAAGTTGCCACTTTGAGGACTAAGCTGCACCTGACCCAACACAAGGTATTTTCAGTCAACTCATATACATGCAAAAGCTGGGCAATGAATAAGGAAGACTAAAGAAAAATGACACCTTTGAATTATGGTTTTGACAGAGAATATTGAATATACCATGGACTGCTAGAAGAATGAAAAATCTGTCTTGGAAGATGTATGGCCAGAATGATCCTTAGAAGCAAGGATGGCAAGACTTCATCTCACCTAATTTGGACATGTTATTAGGAGGGACCAGTCCCTGGAGAAAAACATCATGCTAGATAAAGTAGAGGGTTACTAAAAAACAGGAAGACCCTCAAAGAGATGAATTAACACAGTAGCTATAACAATGGACCCAAGCATAACAACAGCTTTGAGAATGGCACAGCACTGGACAGTGTTTCGTTCTGTTGTACACAGGGTCACTATAAGTTGGAGTAGATTAAATGGTACCTAACGACAACAACAAGGATGGCTAACATAAAAAAATAAAGCTGGACAAAAACAGAAAATAACAAATGTTGGCAAGGCTGTGGGGAAATTACAACTCTTATCTGTTGCTGCTGGGAATGCAACATGACATAGCTATTGTGGAAAAGAGTTGGATGGTTCTAAGGAAAGTTAAAATAGAACTACTATGTGACCCAGCAATTCCGCTTCTAGGTATATACCCAAAAGAATTGAAATCAAAGACTCAGATACTTGTACACCCATGTTCATTGCAGCACTATTCACAATAGCCAGAAAAGGTGGAAACAACCTAAGAGTCCATCAACGATTACACAAAATGGTTGCATACATACATGCGACAATATGGATGGAGCTTGTTTTACCTTTTAATAAAAAAAAAAAAGATACAATAAAGATATTTTAGGAAGGTTATGACTAGCAATTTCTCATTTTATTGAAAACATTAGATATAGGTTTGTGAAAAAACATATAAGAAATGTATCTTAAGTTATCAAGAGTTGTCATTTCATGGAAATCCTATATGAACAAAAGTATTTATGAAATACTTTGAAATAATCCAGATCAACTGTATACAGGAAGCATTATTCCCACTGGAGTAATTACCTTTGGTATTTATTTTCTGTTGAAATTGTCACGTTTTTGAGAAATAAAAATGTATATCATGCTACATACACTCAAAGACTAGGCAATGTGCACTATTTTTAATTCTCTGTTCTCCTGTACTACTCAATTTATAGACTTAAAGTGGCAGAGAAAAGATGACCTGCTTCTTATGCACGAGATTTGGCTCGTAGAAAAAGAAGCCAATGACACTGGCTCTTTATTGCAGGTTATACAGTATAATGCAATATAGCAGAGCCACCTTCTCCAGATGAAGTTTCTGTGTCCTCACTATTATACATATATTTTAAAAAAGTACTTTTAAATAAGTTAGCCTTTTGTAGACATTTCAGTGTATGAAGTTGTTCAGAGAAATTCTAGACAAATGCTTTAAATGATTCCTTTGACCGTAGCTATGCTGTTTATGTGAAGGATAAGCAAATATTTTTCTTCACTGTGGAGCAAAACTGAAGGTATAATTTCTTTTGTGTTTACACTTTTAATCCAGTTGTTATGACAGCGTATATATCTACATTTCATTTCAAAAGTTATTGTTCTCAATTATACCCAGGCTGATCTTGGAGCTGTCTGATTATAATTAAAGATGATCTATAAAAATTTGTGGATAAAATTGTAAATCCAATTATGCTGCAAAAATATGTATAATTAATATTTTTTTTTAATTCTAAAGCCTAAATTGGCTGAGGACTGAGAATATGTGCCAAATATATATATATATATATATATATTAAAAGGGCTTTAAAACATCTGTTTGGATGGAAGGAACAAGGGTCAGATAGAATTATCCATGAAAAAGAGAAAGCAGAACTACCCTTTTGCATCATTTGTTTTGATGTGCCACATAACTTTTGTGGATTCCAATTGCCTCTACTCATTCTTCCTTTTTTTGAAGAGTTTTTAGCAGCTGTCTTATACAGTTCTACAAACTAGTCAGTTCAGCTACCACATGGTACCACTGGGCATTGTTATTCTTCAGTACAGTTACCACTTCTCCAGCCATAGCATCACGGTGCCAGGAATCACTGCTTCCACTAAATTCGCCAGGCAAGGTCATATCAAGCTAACATGACTGACAAACAATGCTAAGTCCATTTTGTTCAACAGTGTATATCCAGAAGGTTAGCACAGTACGTACAACACCATCATACCTTCAAAAAATTGTTTTTGTTGTATGCAATATTCAATATACAAAGGAACAGAAACTGACAATGGAAATGATAAATTTTGTTGTAACCTAGTATTAAGAGCCATGTTGTGGCTAGTCACTGACAGTCAGCGAATCAAAAGGAATTCATAAAACAGAAATTAATTTTGGAGTCACTAGGAAACTGTATGCTTTTTATCAGCCTTCTCCTACCTGTTTCATCTGGCTCCAATCTTATTTTTTTACTGGTGCAGGTTTTTGTTTGCGACCCTTAGATATGGCCATCTCTATTTCATTCATTGGCTGAGAAATTCCTTTCCACTTGAACTCCCAGTTTCCTCTTTACCTTTCCCATGGCTTCTGAATCCTATTTATCCAGAGAAGCAGAACTCTAGTGCCTATAAAGGCCAGACAGTGAAAGTGGACAAAGGGAGAATCTGGGAGGGGCTGTGGTGTATAAGAGGCCTTGTCAATGTCAAGCAGTACATGCTCTCAGCTACAGTTAACTTGTTCCTCTGGAGATCTTTGTTCCAATGCTGTTGGACCTTCTGCATTTCAAGAGTACTGAAATTTCTTGCTACTTTTATATAACAACAAATAAATTCCCCAAATCGACAACAGTTATGCATCATTGGAAGCCAAAAAAACACATTTGTGACACACCATTCCAAGGGTCATCCAGTTGGAGACCTCTGCATCCTCTTTGGCATCTCATCTCCAGGTTACCACCCCTTCTTGGGCTTATTTTCAAACTGTAAACTCCATAGAGTTTCCTGACAAATGGTACAGGCCCATCTGAAATGGGTGGCAGAGAGATCAAGAGGTCTTCACCGTGGTTGAGCTCTGTGATGGTACCTGTGAAATAAATATCCCTTCTTCTCAAGCCAAGTGGTAACGACATCTGTCACTCCTGTGCACGACATTTCTAAAACCATAATTTGTCTCCTTCTCTTTTTGTGGCCTGGCTTGCAGTTTCCTTCTAGAAGAGTGAAGGGGATGAAAAAAGGTACATACAGCTTTCTCTGTGAAAAGGAGATCAGTGGAAGCACATGGATGAGGCACCCACACTGTCTAGGGAGGGAAAATACTGACCAGGATAATTGTTTCCTAAGAGCTAGTGAAGTTTCTAATTCTTTTAATTTTTATTGTGCTTTAAGTGAAACTACTAATCAAGTCAGTCTCTCATACAAAAATTTATATACACCTTGCTATATACAACTAATTGCTTTCCCCCTAATGAGACAGCACACTCCTTCCCTCCACTCTCTCTTTTCATGTCTCTTCAGCCAGTTTCTAACCCTTCTTCCCTCTCATCTCCCCTCTAGACAGGAGATGCCAACAGAGTCTCATGTGTCTACTTGACCCAAGAAGCTCATTCTTCACCATTATCATTTTCAATCCCATTGTCCAGTCCAATCCCTGTCTGGAGAGTTGGCTTTGGGAATGGCTCCTGTCTCGGGCTAACAGAAGGTCTGGGGACCATGAACTCCCGGGTCCTTCTAGTCTCAGTCAGACCATTAAGTCTGGTCTTTTTATGAAAATTTGGGGTCTGCATCCCACTGCCTTCTTGCTGCCTCAGGGGTTCTCTGTTGCGTTCCCTGTCAGGGTAGTCATCAGCTGTGGTTGGGCACCATCTAGTTCTTCTGGTCTCAGGCTGATGTTGTTGTTAGGTGCCGTTGAGTCGGTTCCGACTCATACTGGCCCTATGCACAACCGAACGAAACACTGCCCAGTTCTGAGCCATCCTTACAATGATTGTTATGCTTGAGCTCATTGTTGTAGCCACTGTGTCAGTCCGCCTCGTTGAGGGTCTTCCTCCTTTCTGCTGACTCTGTACTCTGCCAAGCTTGATGTCCTTCTCTAGGGACTGATCCCTCCTGACAACATGTCCAAAGTATGTAAGACACAGTTTTGCCATCCTTGCTTCTAAGGAGCATTCTGGTTGTACTTCTTCCAGGACAGATTTGTTCATTCTTTTGGTAGTCCATGGAATATTCAATATTCTTTGCCAACACCACAATTCAAAGACATCAATTCTTCTTCAGTCTTCCTTATTCATTGTCCAGCTTTCACATGCTTATGATGCAGTTGAAAATACCATGGCTTGGATCAGGTGCACCTTAGTCTTCAAGGTGACATCTTTGCTCTTCAACACTTTAAAGAGGTCTTTTGCAGCATACTTGCCCAATGCAATGCGTCTTTTGATTTCTTGACTGCTGCTTCCATGGCTGTTGATTGTGGATCCAAGGAAAATGAAATCCTTGACACCTTCAATCTTTTCTGTGTTTATCATGATGTTGCTCATTGGTCCAGTTGTGAGGATTTTTGTTTTCTTTATGTTGAGGTGCAATCCATACTGAAGGCTGTGGTCTTTGATTTTCATTAGTAAGTGTTTCAAGTCCTCTTCACTTTCAGCAAGCAAGGTTGTGTCATCTGGATAACGCAGGTTGTTAATGAGTCTTCCTCCAGTCCTGATGCCCCGTTCTTCTTCAGATAGTCCAGCTTCTCGGATTATTTGCTCAGCATACAGATTGAATAGGTATAGTAAAAGAATACAACCCTCACGCACAACTTTCCTGACTTTAAACCAACCAGTATCCCCTTGTTCTGTCCGAACAACTGCCTCTTGATTTAAGTAAAGGTTCCTCATGAGCACAATTAAGTGTCCTGGAATTCCCATTCTTCTCAATGCTATCCATAATTTCTTATGATCCACACAGTCGAATGCCTTTGCATAGTCAATAAAACACAGAGAATACCTTCTGGTATTCTCTGCTTTCAGCTATGATCCATCTGACATAAGCAATAATATCACTGGTTCCACATCCTGTTCTTAAACCAGCCTGAATTTCTGGCAGTTCCCTGTCGATATAGTGCTGCAGCCATTTTTGAATGATCTTCAGCAAAATTTTGGTTAAATTTTGGATGTGTGTGATATTGTTCTGTAATTTTCACATTCAGATGGATCACATTTCTTAGAAAAAGGATAGGCATAAATATGGATCTCTTCCAGTCAGTTGGCCAGGAAGCTGTCTTCCATATTTCTAGGCATAGACAAGTGAGCACTTCCAGTGCTGCATCCGTTTGTTGAAGCATCTCAATTGGTATTCCATCAATTCCTGGAGCCTTGTTTTTCACCAATGCCTTCAAAGCAGCTTGGACTTCTTCCTTCAGTACCATCGGTTCCTGATCATATGCTACCTCTTAAAATAGTTGAACATCGACTGATCCTTTTTGGTATAATGACTGTGTATTCCTTCCATCTTCTTTTGATGCTTCCTGCTTCGTTTAATATTTTTCCCACAGAATCCTTCACTATTGCAACTGGAGGATTGAATTTTTTTTTTTTTTTTCAGTTCTTTCAGCTTGAGAAATGCCAAATGTGTTCTTCCTTTTTGTTTTCCATCTCCAGCTCTTTGCACGTGCCATTATAATACTTTCCTTTTTCCCCTCAAGCTGCCCTTTGAAATCTTCTGTTCAGTTCTTTTACTTTACTAATTCTTCCTTTTGCTTTAGCTGCTCGATGTTCTAGCGCAAGTTTCAAAGTCTCCTCTGACATCCATCTTGGCCTTTTCTTTATTTCCTGACTTTTCTATGACCTCTTGCTTTCTTCATGGATGATATCCTTGCACAACTCGTCTGGTCTTCTGTCACTAGTGTTCAATGCGTCAAATCTATTCTTCAGGTGGTCTCTAAGTTCAGGTGGGATATACTCAAGGTCATATTTTGGCTCTCATGGACTTGTTCTGATTTTCTTCAGTTTCAGCTTGAACTTGAATATGAGCAATTGATGGTCTGTTCCACAGTCGGCCCCTGGCCTTGTTCTGACTGATGATGTTGAGCTTTTCCATCATCTCTTTCCACAGATGTAGTCTATTTGATCTCTGTGTTCTGTCTGGTGAGGTAAATGTGTATAGATGCCATTTATGTTTGTTAAAGAAGGTATTTGCAATGAAGAAGTTGCTGGTCTCCCAAAATTCTATCATTTGATCTCTGGCATTGTTTCTCTCACCAAGGCCATATTTTCCAACTACTGATCCTTCTTCTTTGTTTCAAACTTTTGCATTCCAATCGCCTGTAATTATCAATGCATCTTGATTGCATCTTCAATCAATTTCAGACTGCAGCAGCTGATGAAAATCTTCTATTTCTTCATCTTTGGCCCTAGTGGTTGGTGCATAAATTTAAATAATAGTCAAACTAACTGGTCTTCCATATAGGTGTATGGATATTATCCTATCACTGACAGCATTATACTTCAGGACACATCTTGAAACATTCTTTTTGATGATGAATGCAACACCATTCCTCTTCAAGTTCTCATTCCCAGCATAGTAGACTATATGATTGTCCAATTCAAAATGGCCAATAGCAGCTCACTAATGCATAGGATATTGATGTTTACATGTTCCTTTTCATTTTTGAGGATTTCCAATTTTCCTTGATTCATACTTCATACATTCCAGGTTCTGATTATTAATGGATGTTTGCAGCTGTTTCTTCTCATTTTGAGTCCTGCCACATCAGCAAATGAAGGTCCTGAAAGCTTTACTCCATCCATTTCATTAAGGTTGACTCTTCTTTGAGGAAGCAACTTTTCCCTAGTCATCTTTTGAGTGCCTTTGAACCCGGGGGCTCATCTTCCAGCAGTATATCAGACAACGTTCCTCTGCTATTCATAAGATTTTCACTGGATAGTACTTTTCAGAAGTAGACTTCCGGGTCCTTCTTCCTAGTCTGTCTTAGTCTGGAAGCTCAGCTGAAACTTGTCCTCCATGGGTGACCCTGCTGGTATCTGAATACCAGTGGCATAGCTTCTAGCATCACAGCAACACGCAAGCCCCCACAGTATGGCAAACTGACAGAGGAAGATAGATGCCATGCCATATGAAGATCACCAGAGAACCAAGAAACAGAAGCTGAAATGAAACAAGGACCTTCCCCCAGAGCTGTCAGGGAGAGAAAGCCCTCCCCTAGAGCTGATGCCCTGATTTCAAACTTTTAGCCTCATTACTGTGAGAAAATAAATTTCTGTTCATTAGAGCCACCCACTTGTGGTATTTTTGTTACAGCAACACTAAAAAAGTTAAGACAGCCACCAATCCTATCATTTAATTATTAAGAAAGAAGAAAACATGATAGCATGGGTGAGGATGAGACCCCCTTCACTGAGTAGTCCAGAAGAGGGTAGCATGTAGTACAGGCTGATGTAGTCTCAGTTTATGTGGCCCTTTCTGTCTCTTGGGCTCAAAATTACCTTGTGTCTTTGGTGTCTTTCATTCTTTTGCTCCAGGTGGGCTGAGGCCAATTGATGCATCTTAGATGGCCACTTGCTAGCATTTAAAACTCCAGATGCCACTCTCCAAAGTGGGATGCAGAATGATTTATTAATAGATTTTATTATGCCAATTGACTTAGATTTCCCCTGAAACCATGGTCTTCAAACCCCCACCCCTCTACGCTGACTTTAGAAGCATTCAGTCTATAAAGGAAAATTCTTTGCTTTTGGCTTAGTCCAGTTGTGCTGACCTCTCCTATATTGTGTATTGTCTTTCCCTTCACCTAAAATAGTTCTTATGTACTATCTAATTAGTGAAAACCACTCTCCCTCCCTCCACCCTCTCATCAAAGAAAATTTTCTTCTTTGTTTACACTATTTCTCGAGTTCCTATAATACTGGTCCTATACAATATTTGTCCTTTTGCAACTGACTAATTTCACTCAGCATAATGCCTTCCAGATTCCTTCATGTTATGAAATGATTCAAGGTTTCATCATTGTTCTTTATCAATGCACGGTATTTCATTGTGTGACTATACCATAAGTTATTTATCCATTCATCCAATGATGGGCACCTTGGTTGCCTCCATATTTTTGCTGTTGTAAACAGTGCTGCAACGAACATGGGTGTGCATGTATCTGTTTGTGTAAAGGCTCTTATTTCTCTAGGATATATTCCATGGAGTGGGATTGCTGGACTGTATGGTAGTTCTATTTCTAGCTTTTTAAGGAAGCGCCAAATCGATTTCTAAAGTGGTTGTACCATTTTACATTCCCACCAGCAGTGTATAAGTGTTCCAGCCTCTCCACAACTTCTTCAACATTTATTAGTTTGTGCTTTTTGGATTAATGCCAGCCTTGGTGGAGTGAGGTGGAATCTCATTTTAGTTTTGATTTGCATTTCTCTAAAAGGTTTAATGATCGTGAGCATTTCTTCATGTATCTGTTAGCTACTGGAAAGTCTTCTTTAGTGAAGTGCTGCTCATATCTTTTGCCCATTTTTTAATTGAGTTTTTTGTCTTTTTGTTGTTGAGTTTTTGCAGTATCATGTAGATTTTAGAGATCAGGTGCTGATCAGAAATGTCATAGCTAAAAACTCTTTCCCAGTCTGTAGGTAATCTTTTTACTCTTTTGGTGAAGTCTTTGGATGAGCATAGGTGTTTGATTTTTAGGAGCTCCCAGGTATCTCATTTCTCTTCTGCCTTGTTAGTAATGTTTTGTATACTGTTTATGCCATGTATTAGGGCTCCTAGCATTGCCCGTATTCTTTCTCCCATGATCTTTATCATTTTAGATTTTATATTTAGATCTTTGATCCATTTTGAGTTAGTTTTTGTGCATGGTGTGAGGTATGGGTCTTGTTTCATTTTTTTTTGCAGGCGGATATCCAGTTATGGCAGCACCATTTGTTAAAAAGACTGTCTTTTCCCTATTCTGACTTTGGGCCTTTGTCAAATATCAAGTGCTCGTATGTGGATGGATTTATGTCTGGATTCTCAATTCTGCTCCACTGGTCTATATATCTGTTGTTGTACCAGTACCAGGCGGTTTTGACTACTATGGAGGTATAATAGGTTCTAAAATCAGGTAAAGTGAGGCCTCCACTTTGTTGTTTTTCGGTAATGTTTACTTGTCTGAGGCCTCTTTTCCTTCTATATTACATCCATGATCTGTTTCTCCATCTCATTAAAAAATGCCATTGGAATTTAGATAGGAATTGCATTAAATCTATAGATCACTTTCGGTAGAATAGTCATTTTTACAGTGTTAAGACTTCCTGTCTATGAGCAAGGTATGTTTTTCCACTTATGTTGGTCTCTATTGGTTTCTTCCAATAGTGTCTTGTAGTTTTCTTCATATAGGTCTTTTATATCTCTGGTAAGATTTACTCCTAAGTATTTTGTCTTTTTGGGGGCTACTGTAAATAGTATTGATTTGGGGATTTCTTCTTCGAAGTTCTTTTTGCTGGTGTAGAAGAATTCAACTGATTTTTGTATGCTTATTTTGTATCTTATTAATCTGCTAAACTCTTCTAGTTTCGGTAGTTTTCTTGAGGATTCCTTAGGGTTTTCTGTGTATAAGATCATGTCATCTGCAAATAGAGATACTTTTACTTTTTCCTTGCCAACCTGGGTGACCTTTATTTCTTTATCTAGCCTGTTTGCCCTGACTAGGACCTCCACCACAATGTTGAAGAAGAGCGGTGATAAAGGGCTTCCTTGTCTGGTTCCCCATCTCAAGGGAAGTCGTTTCAGACTCTCTCCATTTAGGATGATTTTGGCTGTTAGCTTTGTATAAATGCCCTTTATTATGTTTAGGAATTTTCCTTCTATTCCTATTTCATTGAGAGTTTTTATCACGAATGGGTGTTGAACTTTGCAAATGCCTTTTCTGCATCAATTGATAAAATCATGCAATTCTTGTCTTTTATTTATATGATGGATTACATTAATTATTTGTTTAATGTTGAACCATCCCTGCATCCCCAAACCCCAGTGGTATGAATCCCACTTGGTCATGGTGAATTATTTTTTTTGATATGTTGTTGAATTCTATTGGCTAGAATTTTGTTGAAGATTTTTGCATCTAAGTTCGTAGGGATATAGGTCTGTAATGTTCTTTTTTTGTGGTGTCTTTACCTGGTTTTAGTATCAGGGATATGCTCGCTTCATAGAATGAGTTTGAGAGTATTCCATCCTGTTGTATCCTCTGAAATACCATTAGTATTAGTGGTGTTAACTCTTCTCTAAAAGTTTGGTAGAACTCTGCTTTTAAGCAGTCCGGATCAGGGCTTTTTTTTTGTTGGGAGTTTTTTGATTGTCTTTTCAATCTCTTCTTCTGTTATGGGCCTATTTAGTTGTTCTATCTCTGTTTATGTCAGTTTAGGTAGGCAGTGTGTTTCCAGAAATTCATCCCTTTCTTCTAGGTTTTCAAATTTGTCAGAGTACAGTTTTTTGTAGAATCTGATTCTTTTAATTTCAGTTGGGTGTGTGGTAATATCGCCCATCTCGTTATTCAGGTTTTTTTGCTTCCTCTCCTGTTTTTCTTCTGTCAGCTTGGCCGCTGGTTTATCAATTTTGTTGCTTTTTTTCAAAGAACCAGCTTTGGTATTGTTCATTCTTTCAATTTTCTGTTTTCTATTTCATTTAATTCTGCTCTAATTTAGGTTATTTGCTTTCTTCTGGTGACTGAGGGTTTCTTTTGTTGCTCTCTCTCTATTCGTTCAAGTTTAGGGGTAATCTTTGATTTTGGCCCTTTCTTCTTTTTGGATGTGTGCATTTATTGATATAAATTGACCTCTGAGCACTGCTTTCTCTGTGTCCTAAAGATTCTGATAGGAAGTGTTCTTATTCTCATTGGATTCAATGAATTCCTTTATTCCATCCTTAATGTCTTCTGTAACCCAGTCATTTCTGAGCACAGTATTGTTCAGTTTCCAAGTGTTTGATTTCTCTCCCTGCTTTTTCTGTTGTTGAGTTCTACTTTTATGGCCTTACAGTCAGAGAAGATGCATTGTAATGTTTTGATGTTTTAGATTCTGCTAAGGCTTGCTTTATGACCTAATATGTGATCTACTCTAGAGAATGTTCCATATGCATTGGAAAGTATACTTGGCTGCTGTTGGGTGGAGTGTTCTGTATATGTCTATAAGGTTAAGTTGGTTGACTGTGGCATTTAGATCTTCCGTGTCTTTACTGAGCTTCTTTCGGGATGTCCTGTCCTTCACAGAAAGTGGTGTGTTGAAGTCTCCTACTATAATTGTGGAGCTATCTTACTTTTCAATGCTGTTACTGTTAGTTTTGTGTATCTTGCAGCCCTGTCACTGGGTGCATAAATATTTAATACGGTTATATCCTCCTAGTATATTGTCGCTTTAATTATTACATAGTGTCCTTTCTTATCCTTTGTGGTGGATTTAACTTTAAAGTCTATTTTGTCAGAAATTAATGTAGCCACTCCTGTTCTTTTCTGATTGTTGTTTGCTTGATAAATTTTTTTCCATCCTCTGAGTTTTAATTTGTTTGTGTCTCTAAGTCTAAGATGTGTCTTTTGTCTGCTACTATCTGTCTCTTTATTGGTGCATTTAGGCCATTTACATTCAACATAATTATGGGTATGTATGAATATTTTTTTTTATTATATAGTGCTTTCATTTTGATATCATTTTTTGTATGTTGTTGACAGTTACATTTTCCCACTTAATTTTTTGTGCCCAGTAGTTTATTTTTATATATTGCCCTTTCCTCATATTTATTGTTGACTTTGTTTCTGCTGAGTCTCTATTTTTAGTGTGTGTTTTATTTCGATGTGTAGGATAGTTAGTCTCCTTTGCCATTATATTAACCCCTATTTTTCTAAGTTTAAACCTAACTTTTGTTTCTTTATAGCACCTTGTGCTCCTCTCCATACGAAATCTCTGCGGCTACATTTCTTAGTCCCTCTTTATTGTTTTAATGTTGTCTTCTTTTACATAACGATATTGCTGTTTCCCTGTTTTGAGTGTTTTTTTTTATCCTGATTTGTTTCTGTGATTTTCCTGTCTGGATTGACCTCTGGTTGCTCTGTCCAAAGTTCTAGTCTTGGGTTGATACCTGATATTATTGATTTTCTAACCAAATAACTCCCTTTAGTATTTCTTGTAATTTTGGTTTGGTTTTAATAAATTCCCTAAACTTCTATTTATCTGGAAATGTCCTAATTTCACCTTCATATTTGAGAGACAGTTTTGCTGGATGTATGATTCTTGGCTGGCTTTTTTTTTTTTCCTTCAATTCTTTATATAAGTCGTCTGATTGCATTCTTACCTGTGTGGTTTCTGCCAAGTAGTCTGAGCTTATTCTTATTGACTCTCCTTTGTAGGCAACTTTTTGTTTATCCCTAGCTGCTCTTAAAGTTCTCTCTTTATCTTTGGTTTTGTAAGTTAGATTATAATACGTCTTGGTGACATTTTCTATAAAATCTACCTTATGTGGAGTTCGATGAGCATCTTGGATAGATACCTTCTCATCTTTCACAATATCAGGGAAGTTTTCTGCTAACAAATCTTCAACAATTCTCTATTTTATGTTATCCCTCCCTGTTCTTGTACTCCAATCACTCGTAGGTTATTTCTCTTGATAGAGTCCCGCATGATTCTTGAGGTTTCTTCATTTTTTTAAATTCCTTTATCTGATTTTTCTTCAAATATATTGGTACTAAGTGCTTTCTCTTCAAGCTCACCAATTCTGCCTTCCACTTGCTCAGTTCTGCTTCCCTGACTTTCTATTGAGTTGTCTACTTCTGTAATTTTATTGTTAATCTTCTGAATGTCTGATTGCAATCTTTCTGTGGATTCTTGCAGCTTATTAAATTTTTCCTTATGTTCTTAAAGATACTTTTTAATTTCTTCAACTGCTTTATCTGTGTGTTCCTTGGCTTGTTCTGCACATTGCCTGATCTCCTTCCTGATGTCTTGAAGAGCTCTGTATATTAATTTTTTGTATTCTGCCTCTGGTAATTTCAGGAAGGAACTTTCATCTAGAAGATTCCTGGATTCTTTGTCTTGAGACCTTTTTGAAATGATAATGATCTGTTTCTTTATGTGGTTTGATATCGACTGTTGCCTCCAAACCATCTATCAGTTATTATATTAGTTTATTTTATGTTTGGTTACTGTGTCATAGCTTCTTGCTTTGTTTTGTTTTGATATGCCCAAATGGGTTGCTTGAGTGAGCTAGCTTGATTATTTTCACCTTTGAAGCTCTGAAGTCCTGTCACCAGATGGCTAGAGCTGTTATCAGGTATTTCAGTCTAGGAGTCCAATTACTTTTCTTGTATGAATTCAGCTCAGGTGTCCAGGCAGCTGATCATCAAGTGTGTGGTACAGGCTCTGTCCTATAGTCTTAGAAGAACAGGGATGATTGGTGTAGGTATCAGTATCTGGTTGCAGCAGGGTGTCACACTCTAAATAAGGCAGGGGGCTGAGAATCGTCCCCCCAGTGTCTCTGAGGATACAGGAGGGTAGGTTCTGCAGATGGACCATGAGCCCCCAGTGCTTTTGGTTGTAAGGACTGGAAGTTACCAGTTTTTCTTGGACCCCTGTCGCTGGTGGCTGGGTGACCTTAGTGGAGCCACCAGTCCTTAGGTGCCTGACGTGGGTAGGTGAGGACCTTGTTTAGTAGGCAAAGCAGTGTTAAACATCAAACACTCACCTCTCCATCGCACAGCTGAAACTTTTGCAATCTGCCAACAAGGGCCTATTTTCCCAAAATAGGCCCACACAGGTCCATGTAGGGGAGAAAGGTATTCTATATCCATGGACCATTCATGCCTGGACAGGAGGTGCTTCTGTCTGGAGCTCTCCAGTTTAGTGGAGTTGGCAAATTATTTCTTCCCGCAATTGTGAACTTATTCCTTCTCCAAGGCCAGGAGAATAGCTCAGGATGTGCAGCAGGACCTACGTCAGGCCCAGGGAAATGGACAGCCACTGAACTGGTTTGGGGGCTGGGGCAGGGGGGTGGTGGTAAAATATACACAAGTACTTAGCTTTTGCAGAGAGCGACATTGTTCTTTGGTTCCGAAGGTGTGAGTAGGCTGTGTGGTTGGCTGTTTCTCCCTGAGGAAACTGTGGCCAAACGCTACTACCAGCCCACTGCAGTCACTCAAGGGAATAGTGCCTGAGCGCTACTGGCGATCCTGGTCTGGCAACTCCCCTCCATTTCTGAACCATCTCTCCCTCCCCCTTCTGCTCAGTCCATTTTCTAACTTTGCCCTTGATGTCCAGGGCTCCTAGCTTGTCACAAATATAATCGTTTCACTTATTTTTTGGAATCTTTGTTGGAAAAGGGATTGCTGTGAGCCTCTGGCTATTTGGACATCTTAGTCTCACCACCCCCCCCCCCCCCCGCCAAAGTTCCTAATTCTGATGTATTCAAGCAGAGGTCAAATATCCCTTCATGGAATCGTTCAAGATTACTTTATAGAATGGAGCTTGAATGTATCATAGCTAGCACATCTTTTGGATCCCTTTTAATTCTAAGAGTTTATAAACAAAAGAAACTGATTCTTCTTTTGTAGGTCTTATTCTAGAATGTTTCTTACACCTAGCTTCTAAATATGATGTTTTAACTTTCTGAATAGTACGAGCCTGAAATAATTCATTGTCTTCTGTTTATTAGTAGTATTTTGATATTATTTCATGGCCTTGTTTTGTAAGATTTTAAGCACATAGTACTTTATAAATAAACACTTGTAAAATCAAATTGGATTCCTGTCTGCAGGTTTGAGTCTACCACGATACACATACAGACTTAATTTATGTTGGAGTCAGAATATTTAAGAAGAGATTAAATTAAAACCAAGGGAAAAACAGATTAAAAAAAATTGATACAGGAAGTGAGAATGTTAAGTGTTGAGGATAAAGAACAGGTTTTATTGAACCCAGTTTAATTCAGCAGGTATTTAATGAGTGTCTAGTCAACTCAATGGCATTGGGCTTGGTTTTTGGTTTAGTGAAAGGTTTCTTTCTTCTTGGATCAACAACCAATGCCCATGGAAGCAGTAGTCAGGAAATCAAATGTTGTGTTGAATTGTGGGTAAATCTCCTGCAAAAGACCTATTAAAGTGTTAAAAAGCAAAGATACCACTTTGATGACTAAGGTGCACCTGACCTAAGCTGTGGTATTTTCAGTCACCTCACATGCATGTGAAAATTGGACAATGAAAATGAAGTCAAAGGAAGAATTGATGAGTTTGAATTGCAGTATTGACAAAGAATATTGAATATACCATGACTGCCAGAAGAACAAATAAATCTATCTTAAAGGAAGTATGGCCTGAATGCTCCTTGGAAGTGAGGATGGTGAAGATTTGTCTCGTTTATCTGGATGTGTCATTGGGAGGGACCATTTGCTGGAATTAAAAAAAAAAAAAAAAACGTTCTTGGTAAAGTAGAGGGTAAGCAAAAAAGAAAGTGACTTTCAAAGAGATGGATTGTCTCAGTGGCTGCAACAATGGGCTTAAATATAACATCTATTGTTAGGATGGTGGAGGACTGGGCATGGTTTCATTCTGTTATACATAAGATCACCATGAGTCAGAGCTGACTGGATGGCACCAAAAAACAACAACAGTCTGAAAAGGTTTTGCACTAGGTGATGATGTAAAGATAGTTAAGCACAGTCCTAGTCTAAATAGTTAAGATGTCTATTATCTCCCTTTTCTCCTTGTCAGCGCAGAAACCGCTAATATAGTGCTCATGGGACAAGAGCTTTATGAGGACATTCAAGTCACTGCATTCATATTTAACCCATTTAAGGCAAAAGTAATCATAGCAGCTGTCTTTCAAAAGTATAGTGTGGTTTCCATTAGTGCTTTCACCAGTTTAGAATTGTACTCAGTGCTGAACCCTAGAGGTATGAAGTGTCTGAGCTAAATGGAAGAATGGTGATGGTAATTGCGCCAGGGAATTCTGAGAAGTCACATGAGATGAGGCTTTCAAAGTCGCCCCTTCTTAAAGAATGTAAGATTGATTAAATGTTAGTCTATATCTTCATATCATTATTGTTGATAGGTGCCATCTAGTCGATTTTCAACTCATAGCAACCCCATGTGACAGAGAACTGCCCCATAGGGTGTTCTAGGCTATACTCTTTACAGAAGCAGTCTTCCAGGTGTTTCTCCTGCAGAGCCACTAGTGGGTTTGAATCCCTGACCTTTCATTAGCAGGTGAGCACTTAACTGTTGCATCACCAGGTCTCCTTTTCTTTGCATCATAACAGCCCAGAAGCATGACCTTTTCATATACAGGAAGGAAAGCATTCCTTCCTACCTATGCATGGGGCAATCATTCCTAAAACTATTTGCCTCCAAAGAAGGACTTTTTATTTCAACCCATGGACCCAAGGAGTGTGGAGATTTAACCTTGTGTGGGGAACCCTGATATGGGAAGAAGTTTCTGGTGCTACTAGAGGTGTTGCTTTGGGCACTGATGCATGGGAGCCAGATACAGTGGAAAGAAAACAATGAAAAATGCTGATTAGGAGCTCAGAGAAAAGAAAGGAACATTTGTGCTCAATCTATTTTTTGGCTGTCCTTACTCTGTACATTTTTTAAATACACTTTTTTTTCCTCATTTAGCTCCATATATTATATTTTCTCCTTTCTCATCACTTTTCCAGTTTTGACACTGACATTAATTGTGAATAGATTCAACTTTGCAAGGGTCTGAATATGAAATATAATATCATAATCAAGAGAATCAATGCTTTTTGCTCCACATCCAATCAAAATTGTTAGCTATGGATAGTGCATATAAGAACCATCCCCAGCAAAACTTGGGAAAGTTTCACTGTCAATGCTATGCCCAGAATTCCTGAATTTTGAGGGTAATTTAAAGGAATGTCTCATGCTGTTAAATGTCCATGCCACAGATTTAAATATGAATACATATATATGTATGTGTCTGTGTATATATGTGTATACACATATATGTATATACATATATATGTGTCCAAAATATAACAGATATTACACATGAATGCATATTACACATGAATGATTCTTAGTTGATCATCAGTGATGTTCCAATTGACTTATAAACAGAAGTTCTCTAATTTGAAAAATCAGAGAAGCATTTTCCCCAATATTAAACCACATTCTTTTCAATTTATTCATTATCTGTATCCCTTGCTATGTGTAATATCTCTTTTCCTCCTTCTTACTTCCTTCTTATGCCACTTCAGCATAATGGAAAATCTTGATGCTACATCCTACCCTCCCAACTTAAGTTCAGATATGTTAACCATTCTCCTTTGCTGTTTCAACTCTCTATTCCTTTAGTACTACAAGGCAATATATTTTATTTCATGTATATGTGCCCTTTACTCTTCATAAAAACATGAATATTTGACATTTTAAAACAGCGTGTGTACCTCATCATCTTTTTTGTTTGTTTGTTTTGTTTAGGTATCTGATTCATTTTTACAATTTGCGACTTTAGTATATCTAGGTTCCCAAATACCATCTCCATTTTTGCAAACTAGAAAAATCTGCCTGCTATTGGTAAAGATGTAGCCAATGTTGATCTCACTGGGTGTGAGATCCACATTATGGGATGAAGCAGCATACTTTAGCTAGTGAGGCTAAGCAGACTGACATTTGAGGGTTGAGGAGGCAAGGAGAAAGACTATTCCATAAACTTTCCAACAGAGCAAGCTCTTTGAGGTACCCAGGCTACAACTGACCAAAATAAGAACGCTTAAAACCTGATTCCCCAGGATATGAACCTCCTTTTCCAACACAACCCATCCTCTGAGGAAATAAATAAATGAGCCCAGGCAGGGAGGACATGTGGCCAAATGCCACGAGGTGCCACAGCTATCAGGTGGCACAGATTTAATCTCCAGGCGCAGAGCTGCTGATTTGATTTAGGATAGCAGTTGTTAAGAGCAGAAGGAGCTGCTGGCACAAATGGCAGTCCTCTCGGCCAAGCATGCCTTCCAACTGTCCTGGATTTAGGAGGAAGGAAAAAAAGAGCCGCAAGAGGGAGAGAGGGAGGGAGAGAGAGTGGTAGCCGACCTATTGAGGAGTTAGGCTGTAGCTCACTCGGAGAAATTCCATTAAATGAACTCATCCGTCATCTTGCTTTTTATTGATGAGTGGCATTGCTTGGTGGCAAGTGACATAGCAGAACAAATAGCATCAGAGTCCTGGCTCCTGTTCCGTCGCACACACAGGCATGCGGGCCCCCAAACAATGAGTCATTACTTATTACATCCATTATTAACTCAGCTCAGCCTCATTAGGCTTAGAAATTGAGGAGAGGAAGAAAAAAAAAAATCAGAAGCTAAGTAACACCAAAAACCCACACATTTAGTGGGGGGGGGGGTGGTGCAGAAGAGATACTGAACAAGTGAAGGGCAGTTAAAACCAGCAACTCAGCAGTTGTGACATTTTCAAATCCTGAGGGTCATAGATAGTTGATTGCATGCTTTCCCTTCCCTGACATGATTGTGTTGAGGACTACATTTTAAAGCAGTGGGGCTGAAGTTGAAGAATATAGGAAGTACATCATTAGCTCACAACAACCTTTCAAGATAAAGTCTATTAGGAGTGGCACAGTCCCTTGATTGGTGGACACTTGGAGGTTTCTATATGCTGAAACCCATACATATGATCACATTTTCTAAAAGAACTTCTAGAAGTAACAGAGACAATTTATTTCTGCTCTAAGACAGTATGCCTATTTACAATACTGCAGGAATGTAGAGGAATCCTTCTTCTTGTTATTACCCCTCACACATCTACCCATGCGCTCTCAAAGTTGGCTACCGCACCTAAAAGTAGACATGTTTTGGGGAGTTTCAACCCTCTGGTACAGAATCCATGTAATCAGGACAGAAAACTACTTCCATATTTTAGCAGTGCTACATAATGATGGAAATAATACAAAAAAGAATTGGAATTAGTTCTCTGGAAAGGACTGCCTTTTGGGGCAAAATAAGAACTCAAGTTTGGAACACTTACAGAAACATCTCTTCTTTTATTGTTAACCATGAGTAAAAATAATGTTTCATATGGCACCACGTGGGGCTAACCGATCAACTCTGTTGGCTAAATTTCCTAGTTAATTAAGTCAAAATATTGCCTGTATTTTCTTCTTCTCGAATATTAATAAAATTAACTGTTTTGCCCATGTGGCCATGACTTCCCGATGCTGAATATATAATCAGTAAGTTTCTCAGGTTTTCAAATACTTTCTGCCTGAACACAGTCTTTAAAGATTTCAATCTTTTAAGAGAACATAAGAATACATTTCTTGAGCACTCTCTCCTGTTTGAGCTGCTAAAACCTTATTTTCTATGAATCATTTGAAATTTATTATATCTTGTCATAATGTTTACCTTGCATCACATGCAGAGCAGGTTATTTAATCAATGTGTGTTGACTGATGAATAGTTGCTATGTCCCAAGGCTACCAGGAGAGGAAAAGAAAGAAAATATTTAGTGTTTAAGGAAAAGGTTGAATTTCTCACTTTTGTGGAATTATTAATTTGCTACAATAAAATTTTGGACAGCAAACAAAAGCAACAGTTATCAATCAAAATAGGTAAAATGTACAGATAAATAAATGAATACATGTTCATGCTTTCTTTTTGTGGCTTTCTATGCCAACATTTAATAATAAGTATGGAAAAATATTTAATGTCTTTAAAATGTGTAGTTAGATACCCTAACAGATTGAAAGATACTAAGTTTGATTACACATATTTTTGGCATATATTATAACATCTCATAAAAATCATTGATTTATTCAATTATGCATTCATCTAGCTCCCCAATACAGCCTTATTTCATGCCCAATGTGATTATGAAATTATGAGCAGTAAATGGAAATGAGCAATATTTCTCACTTGGCACTAGAAGAAAAAGTAGAAGAGGAAGAAGTAAAGAGAATAAGGAGATGAAGGAGAAAAAGAAGGAAAAGAAGGAGCTGTACCTAATTTTTACTATGTCCTGCTAATTTTGAAATTAAATTTTCTGATTATTAATAATGCTATCATATGACAAAAATGTATTTATTCTCTATTGTAATAGATTAAGCAGTTATCTTTCTGTCATGATTTAGGTGAAGGCATCTAGGCTGAGAAGAGTCATTCGAAAATAGATGATACCTGCTTTTTGTTTTTGTTCTTGAGCCACTTCTACTTCAACATATATTCTTAGGTATTCTCTCATTTGGGCTTTCTATCACTCTTCGAAGTAGATAGATTAGATCTATCAGTTTTATACACCTGAAAATATGCATTGAAATTTCTTCCCCCGCCCTCTGAAATAACAAAATAAATCTACCTTTTCTACCTAGCAGTCTATTCCAAGATAATTTTTATGTCTCTTACCATTCTTTTGTTTTTCAGATCATGCACACTCAGTAACTTTTACTGTACTTCATGAAAGAATCATTTCAGGCCAAGTCAGCACAGGGGCATCAGAGTTTACCTGTAGTAGCAACATAGTAGTAACTCCCTGGCTTCATCTGCTCCCCACCTACTCTCCTTCCGGGTGAACAACTCAGTGGGCTGCACAGGAGGCTTCTTCATCTCTATACTTATGGTTCAAAGCAGTTAGGCCCACAGGATAGCAATCATGAGTTTGCAAAATTTTGTCTTATTGCACAGCTGCTTTTCCAATGATGGGGTCATGCACTGTAGAGGCCAGTGTCATAACTGACAAAATATCATTGCTATAGCTTGATGTTTCTCTATCAAAGACCCTGGCTTTTGCCCAATCCATCTTATTTTTCCATTGAAAATTACCATGGTATTTTTCTTTCTAATCTAGCAAAATTTTCTAAGGCTATTGAAGAGAAATGACCTTCTCCCACCAAGGGTGCCTTATGCTACAGAGCAGAACTGACACATGACCTCATTTTTCACACATAAACTTCACTAGTATAGATTTTCATATGATTCTCTTTGTTACACCATCTTTTTCTTAGACTCACCCCGGCCCAAAGAAGGCCTAGGCAAAAAAACAAAAAAAAGTAAGTGACAATTTAACACTGTGTAATCAATAATCCTCCACGTCTGACTCAGAACCATGTCTCCCATCAAATTTTAACCCAAATCTTACTCTTGAAGGTGAACTTGCCCCCATCTAAGATATTACCAGGGACATGCGATGCTTGCTCATGTTTCTCACAGACTTGTGGAGCTTAGTGTTTGTGGATTCTCCAAGCAAAGATATAGTTAGTGAGACTTGACTGCCAGCCTTCTTTGAAAACTCCACGTCTACGACTTCTGAATTTACAAAACATACACAGCTTAGGCCCATTCCACTGAAAACCCTTCCACATATCTGACATGGTTTGCATACAATTTGGCTTCAAAAATTCTAGGAATCCTTTTGGCAAACAGTCTTCTATTTAATGAAGAACTCTCTTATACTGTACACTTCCTGGCAGAGTTTTTCTAATAAATTGGCTGTTGTGTATATGTCATTAGCGTCCCAACATCTGGGTCCAGTAGGAGGCCCATCATTTGGTGCAATGCACCCAGTTCAATTAGATTACCTTTTTGTGCATATCACTGTCTATCTGAACTTTAAATTTACTACCCTGACTGTATAGGTTGAACTTGTGTCACTCAGCCTAATGAAATTCAAAGCTTCTCTACTTTAAATGTATTTTCTCTTTACTTTCCAGATGTCAGGGATGATTTTTGGTATAGAAAATTTCACATCTTCTCTTTCTATAGGGAACTGCTTATGGAAAAAGCAAAAGCATGCACCCACCCCAGTAGAGAGCAAGGGAAGTATAAGGCAAAGAGAGATTCAGCTCCGTGATTGAGTGGGTTTTTGAATGGGACTTAGATGTGTTATAGGATTAGCCACAAGCATGGGCTAAGTAGGCGCTTGTCTTCTGGTCTGATTGAGGGGTGACAGGTAATCTCACTGCCCAAATACATGCATATCCTCCTAAACTGTCAGGCTATTATTAGGGAATCATTCCTTTGGGTATTATTTCTAAAACATCTCTGTAAAAATGCAAATACTTTACCTAGAAGTAATGGAACATTAAGCCATTTATAGTCATTTAAATTTTAGGAAGCCTTATAACACAGAGTTAGAGTGAATCAAGGAAAATAAAAAGGTGTATAAAAGAATTCTTGACTCAGTAGAGGTAAAGTAGTACCTCAAGGAAGGCTCTGGAAAGTTGAAGATGGGAGACAGCTGTCCATTAGCAACAATACCTCTGTAAGGCAACTCAAGAATCCATAGGAAGGAAGAGGAAGTGAAGCAACGTCAAAGGTAACCTTTCCATAAAATACCATTTTATCAAGAGCTGACCCTGACTTTATGTGCCAAATCAAACTGGTAACTTTGAGCATTAAGGCTAAGTTAGATTTGGTTGATTGTTAACTGAAAAACAGCCTAGGGAATATTGATTGTTAACTGAAAAACAGCCTAGGGAATAGGAACCTCAAAACTTAAATTTGCCCTTAGTTCCCTGAGAGTAAACCTGAGTTCCCTTTATTTAGTGGAAATTATATTAGTGGATATTTTCCCCAAATATTTGTTATTATCATTGCTATTATTATTATTTTTATTATTATCTTCCTTACTCTGCAAAGAGAGATCCAGATTGTTAGTCTATCATTTCTATGTTTATATATATTTTATATAACTTTCCCACTTGATTTTGTTTGGGAAACCTGTAGTTTAGCCAAGCTAAGCTCCATGCTAGCATGATGGCTGATAGTCACATAATGTACTTCTACTTCCATGATTTTCCTTAGAAATAGTGAAATTTCTTTTAGAATTTTTTTTTTTTTTTTACTGCTGGCAACAATCTGCTTCCATGTTCTTTAAGCCTAGCTTTAGTTCTATCTCCTCTCTGGATCCTACCCTAAACTCAAATGGAATTATTTCCTCTGATGAGTAATATCATTTGTGGATGCATCTTTTCTATCATTCTAAATATACTGAGGGATGGAAACAGGGAAGCCGACTTTTCTTGTTCTTCTCTGGGCTGGTTGCCACGGTTTCTATGTCACACGAGACTAAGGATACTGTTTCTACATCCTGGAGCTCCTTGTTGACATGCTTCCAAAGTAGAAGATGGGTACTACCTAAATGTGTCAAGTGATATGATTGCTATCCACACCCCACTTTCAAGAATACAATCACAGACTTTCATAGAGTTATTCCACAGGCCCCAGTTGATAGTCTCGGGCCTGTTTTCCACTACTTCTGAACAAGTCATCTTTTCCACTTTGACTCCCTTTTCTTCTCTTCTTAAAACCCATGTGATGCACCTCTCGCACTCTTCTTGCTCATGCTCACGCTCCTGACTGAGTACCCATCTTCCCCCTATACTCATTATAACTACTGTTTATGGAAAACCCTTCCTGTGAAATGTGTGGTCAATCTTTTATACACTGAAGCATTCATTTGTATTCTTTGCAATCACCTTGTGAGACAGGCATTGTTATCCTCTTTGTACAGATAAGGAAACTGAGATTGAGAAAAATTTGTTACTTGTTCATTGCCTGCAACTTGTGAGGGGCAAAGTCAGGACTAATCTCCAACTATTCTGTCATGAAAACTCACTTCCCACTGCATGTTTCCCACCTACCAACACAAATCCTATTCAAGGTAGCATCCAATTCAAATCTAGCTTCTTTTCTGACCACCCAAGTCTTACAGGTCTTTTTTCTTTGAATAGCTAACGTACTTATATTCTATCTTCTTTGTTTGCAAACCTAGCTCAGTGCATCATAAAATCATTTGCTTGTCATTTACACGTAAATCCCATTTTCATGGGTACTGCACTTTGTTATGCCTTCTAGGGGGTACAAAGTTGAAAAAGATATAAAACCTCCCTGTAGATGGAGAGAGGATCCATGGTTAACAGCTTGGCTGCCAACCGAAAGTCAGTGGTTCAAACCCACCAACTTCTCTGATGGAGGAAGTTGTGCCAGTCTGTTTCCATAAAGATTTAAAGCCTTGGAATCCTTTGGTCAGTTCTGCTGTGCCCTATAGGGTCACTGTGAGTTAGAATTGACTTGTTGGCAACAAGTTGGTAGATGGGGAACTCTCTGATGTCCAGGATCACTTGCTCAATGACTCCCTTAGAATTATCTCAGAGCGAGAAGGTTGCAAGGCACATTATGGTTGCCCAAGAAAGATTGGCTTATGACAGCCTCAAATGAGGAATTTTGGCTTACAGGTTGCTGACTTCTGATACCATAGTCTCTGTAAGACATCCTACTCACTGTACAGTGGTGGTTCAGTGGAAGAATACTCAACTTCCATGTAGGAAACCTGGGTTTGATTCCCAGCCAATGTATCTCAAGCACAGCCACCATTCGTCTGTGAAGTTTTGTATGCTGGTATGGTACTGGACAGGTTTCAGTGGGGCTCCCAGACTAGGACAGATTAGGAAGAAAGGCCTGGAGATCAACTGCCAAAAATCAGCCAGTGAAAACCCTATGGGTCACAATGATCTGATCCCCAACCAGTCATGGCGATGATGCAGGATCCATTGTGCATGGGCTTACCATGAGTTGAGAGCTGACTCAACACCAGCTAACAACAACAGTTACTGTATGCAAAGAAATTAAAACCAATATTGAGGTAATTTGTTCAGTGTAACACACTCTTTTATTAAACTCCCAACTTTAGAAACTTACAAAATAAAAAGACTGGGAAAAGAAGTCTAACTCTACAACATAATGTAATCAAGCACTAGAGCTTGTTACCCAAAGGTTGAAATGTAGAAGTAGGATCCAAAAGCCATTGATCAGAGGTCTTCAATCTATGAAACACATACCAGGTTTATACAAAATGAAATGATAATGACTAGGAATGATTTAAAGATGGCCTTAGCCTTTCTAGGTCAATGTTTTGGAGAAAAAGTATTTACTTCTCATAATGATCTTTTCCATAGACACCATTGCCCCTATCAGAAACAAAATTCTGATTGGCTTCTGTTATATGTGTATAAAATAAATACTCAGTCTCTCTAAATAGTTTGATACTCATCAGTAAAAGAATGTGAACATGGAATAGCTATGAAATTGATATACATTTATTGTGTGTATATACAGAGAGATTATATTTTATTAGATTTGGTTAAGCTTTTTCTCTGTATCCATAATAACACTTACATTTATAAAGTGTTTTTTTGTTTGTTTTTTCAAATCTATCATATCATTTAATTAGGTTTTTTTTCCTTTGCTACAAAATTGAACAAAAAAAGACACTGCGCCTCTTTTACAGCTGGGACTACAGAGCTGGCCACTCTGAACTTGATATCACTAAACACCTTAGTCTTTTTGAGCCTTATGCATCTCATTTTTTAATTTGGTTTCAAAACATTAATCTTTATCCCAAACCCAAGGAGAGTCAATGACAGTGGCACAAATGGTGCTGGAAGGAATAGACTAGAGGAAGACAGGTTATAGAAGGGTAGGTCCCAATCTATCACCCTCTGAGAGGCTGATTTCCAAGTTCTTCTTGGCAAGAGAGCATTTGAATGCTTCACAATGCTAATTAATTCTGAAAAGAAAAGTAGAAGAAAGTGGAATTGCTTGACAGCTGCCCTGCACATCAAAGTGTCAATGCCAGTTAATAGATGCCACTGATCAGCTGCTTTCAACTTGTTTTCACAAGTCCATTCAGCAGAACTGCAGGAACTTTTTTAGTTCCTTTCATGAGTTCAGACTTAGGCAAAACAGAACTTCCTTTGCACAATCTACTTTGAATATTTTGCACTTTCTTGGCCATTGACACTTTTGCCAGTAGAAGCTACAAAACTTACTATGTGCAAGAATCTATGCTGAAAAGGCAATAGTATAAAATGATGTACACAACAATTTTACTCTCAAGGGGCTTAAAATCTAGTATACAAAAAACAAAGTAACCCAGTGAAAACCCAGTGCTGTCGAGTCGATTCTGATTCATAGCGAAAAAACAAAGTAGTAACAAAAATATAGGGCAGCACATACTAAGCACGAAAATAACATTCACAACAACAAGAATTAATGCACTTAAAAGTGAGACTGTAATGGTAGACTTTTACAAATTCTGTTATTTTCCCCTTGACTGTTTTTCTGTCTTAATACAATATTCCAACATACCTGTTAAAGCCAGAGTGCTGCTCCTATAGGGATATTAATCGTAGTTAATTAAAGAGGCTCTACTTTTGGCCTCAAGCTATGAGAGTCGATTTTGAATGAAAATGTCCTACCTGGAAAGGGACTGGACAGATTGCATAATTCTTGCAGGTTAAATTGGAAGGCAACTTGTTTTAAGAATTTTATTAATACTGCTATAACACACATAAAAATGTGGTAACAACAGTATCTTATTTTTTATTATTCTTCATAGTTTATAAAATTTGCATCGTTCCATACAATCATGTGATTCTGATAGAAACTCTTCAGGGTAGCCAGGAATTGCTCTCCTCCTTTTAGAAATTAGGCAATTGATGCTCTAGATTGACGTTGCAACGTTAGGGGTGAGGATCAGAATCTACTATGTTTTCACTCTGACCACTGTCCATTTTGAACCACTGCTCATTATCAAAGGTATCAAGACCCAAAAGCATATCTACTGAATGAAGAATGAGTTCTGAGAGCTTGGGGATCACAACAGAGACAAGTCTGGCCCACTTCAGATATACTTGAGAAGGATCCTTTTTTCATCATTCTTGATTCCTATTATTCCATTTTCCCTACCATCCAGCCCTTGATCTTCCACTGTGACAGTTCTTCAATCCCAGCTGCCACCTCCCTCTAGGTGGAGGGCTCATTTATTGCTCAATAGTTCTTGGTAGGGGCCATATAGAAGATGAGATATACAAAAAGGAATAACTGTCTGATACTATTTTCACATAGCTGCTGTATCTTTGTACATAATCCTTTTGGTCTGGGGTTAAGTTTAGGGATGACAGTGAATTATATTCATCTCCAGTACTCCCCTGGAGTTACCTCTTCTTGGGAACTTCCCAGAAGCACACAGCAAGAGTAGGCCTAATTTCCTCCATACTATGGTAGCACCTTGGTCTTATCTCTATTCCAACAAAGTGTGTTGTAGTATATACTATTTCAATCTTTTGATTTTGTATCCTCGCTAAACGCAAGAGCTTTTAATAAAAAGTTCTATCCTCTGTACTTTTATCCTGAGTGCCAAGTATAATACCAAGTATATTGTAAGTGCACAGTAAATATTTGCCAAATGATAGAATAAATGAAATGAGATGGAATGACATTAGCATGCCCTGCGTATTCAATTTCCCAAAATTTCTTATAATATCTAAATCAAAATGCTAGTCTGTTTGTTAAGAAATTCACATGCATTCTTATTCTTGGAAAGGGCCCCTAGAAAATCTCTCTTGATCACATGGCAAAAGTAAACAGATTAGTCAGAGACTCGAAGTTGCAAAGAAAATCTTAGCCAATGACACATAACTCCCAAATCAAAGTGTAGGGGAGAGTATTCATTTCTTATCCTAATCACTCTGGAATGTGCCTAGGACCAATAAAGAAGATAAACTGTTTCTGTCCAGATGTAGTTATACTTTAGAGCTGTTATTTTAAGATACCTTGGTATAAAATGAACTAGATGCACATACTAAATTATTAACGGGCTAGTTTTATAAGGTGAAAACGGTTGAGAGACAAAAGCTATAATAAAACCCTAAAAACCAAACCCAGTGCCGTCTAGTGATTCGGACCCATAGCGACCCTATAGGTCAGAGTAGAACTGCCCCATAGAGTTTCCAAGGAGCGCCTGGCGTATTCGAACTGCTGACCTTTTGGTTAGCAGCCGTAGTACTTAACCACTAAGCCACCAGGGTTTCCGGGAGATAAAAGGATATGATTTGATCAACACCTTCCCAAAAGCCTTTGAGGCTCCCCTTTGCATCAGGGGCCTTTTAGTTGCAATTAGAATTAGCTGAGTTGAAGCAGTAGTTATACCACTTGGAGGCAGACAAAGTGTCATTGGTTCAGGCCCCGAATACATCTAATTTGGCTTGATTTATTTGGGTGGCAGGGCGTGTTTTTTCTGAGGTTCATTTTAGCGTCCGCTCTAAGACCTATGCCACTCACCCTTCCCCCTCCAACAACTCAGCCATTAGAAACTGATTTCAAATCAACTAGATCCTTCTAAATGTAATTAAATGAATCAATAACAGTGAGAAGCTTTTTCTTTTCTTCCCATGGTCAATAAATCTCAGATTTGGAAAAAAATGTCTCCTAAGTTCATAACACTTAGCCTAATGATTATAAAGTTGGGAAACTTAACCTTACAGAAAAGAAATTCTGTAAATTTTGTGTTTATATATTATATTTAGAAATTGTCCTCATTACTCTCACAACAGCCTTGTGAGGTAAAAGATACATTATCACACCCATTTTCTATCAGCACAAACTCAAGCTTATTGGGATATATTATCAAACATTCATGATAGTAGGAGCCACCTAGGAACGAAAAGGGAACAGGGAAGTAGGTGTTTATTTTTTGGGATAAGACAAATTATAAAAATTAGAATTCTGGTTATATTTTTAGGCACGATATTAGAGGAACGGAAACCCTTGTGGCTTAGTGGTTAAGAGCTACGGCTGCTAACCAAAGGGTTGGCAGTTCAAATCCTCCAGACGCTCCTTGGAAACTCTATGGGGCAGTTCTACTATATCCTGTAGGGTCGCTATGAGTTGGAATCGACTCCATGGCAGTGGTTTTTTTTTTTTTTTTTTTTATTAGAGGAACATTGAGACCAGGGAATTTACTGGGATTGCAGGATGGGGTTTTAGGCAATTTATGAAATAATGTACAAATATTCCTCACTTATATCAATGAGGAATTGACAGAAAAATGTGAACTGGTTACAAGCTCAAAACAGTTTTCTTCCCATCTGGCACTAGGCCCCGAAATAAGAAAGGCAGGTGATCAGGAGAGAATGATAAACAGTGAAGTGGGTGGAGGCAAGGACATACTGGAGCCCTCAAGGAAGGACTCGAGCCCGTATTTCTCTCTCACCACTTCCAAGCCTACAACTTCAGGGATGATGTGAGTGATCTTAAAGAGAAGCTGGTATCCTTCCACATGGAGTAAAACACATACTGGTCTGGCAGTCAGACAAGCTAAACTAAGAGCCTGTGAGAGCAAAAGAAGCTACAGACTTACCTAAGGGTCCACTCATACCAACTAGAAGAGTCTGCCCGCTGATAAAAGTCAGTATGTGAGAGTTGCAGTAGTGCCTGGTTTCCCTACACTGACCTTCTAAACTTTTTACCTTCCAAATCTCAAAATGTTGCTTATCGCTCATGGAATCTCAGAACTATGCAAGGAAAGGAAATCTGGGAAGTAAAGATTCAGTTTATTTATACTGAAGCAATACCTTTTTTTTTTTTTTTTTAATACAAATCTAGGACACTACCATCAGCAGGGTGTGTGTGTGTTTGTGTGTGTGTGTAAAATGCATTCTGAAATTTATAAAGAAGGTAATCAAAATCAGAAATGTAAAAGCTAATAAAACAATAACCAAATGAATGGAGAATATTCTTTTTATCGCATGTTTAGTAGATTTAAATGCTGAGATAAAAAGTTGGACAGATATAAAGGTCAAGAGAGCCTAACAGTGTATTTAACAAAGGAGTAATTTTAGATGTAAGGAGGTTTTGTGCTATGCCTTGGAAGAAATCACATGTAAGATAAAATTTGAGGCTAGGTCTAAAATGAATAAGATGAGGGTAAAGACAGTTGATTTTCCAAACAATAGATCCAGCTTTTAGCTTCCTCTGGTAATTTAACAATATAAATACCCAAGTTGGTGAAGGGGCTTTAGCACTATAGTGAGGTATCATAGCTCCTAGGAAATGTGTACACTAACAGATTATAAGGAGATAGAAATGAAAATCACAGAATTAAAGAAAAAACAAAACAAACAAACAAAATGAACAAACAAAACGGAGGCTTGACTTCCAGAAGCTAAAGATGGAAAAGAGGAAAGGAATAAAGAAGTAAGAGAAGCAGTATGGGATGGGCTTTGGAAAATTAGGACCAACGCCACCCAGGAGCACTAACCAGTTATTCAGCTGGGATGGGGTCTCTGCTGGAGGAGCTTACCAGGCAGAGTTCCATCAAGTCATTTAACATTAAAGTCTAAAGTGTAGAAAATATTTTATCACACCTTCCAAAATTATAAGGACCTTGTAACAATTTTTCTGATCATTTCTTTCTAACTATATGTCATTTTCATACCAACATTTTAGTATTTTAATACCACAAATTATATGGTGCTGATTGATATAGATATGGATATACTTTTTTTATTCATGTACCATACCTACCTAAAACTCAAACTGAGCTTTTCAGATCAACCCTACCCATTAGAAACGTATTTGGTGGAAGACAGCTTCCAGCACCCCTTCGCTTATCTAAATGTGTCTGTTTCACCACCCTTCTTGAAGGAGAGTTTTGGTGAGTAGACATTTTTAAGTTGACAGTTATTTTCTTTTCAAAATATTGACTGTATTTTTTTCAAAGTCTCCTGACTACCATTTTTAATATTGAAAATTCCTTTATGGGTGAGCCGTCTTTCCTCTCTAGTTATTTTTAAGAATATTTCTTGTTTTTAGCATTTCAACATTACACTAAGATGAATCTAAGTATATATTACTTTGTACTATCCTGCTAGGGATATATTGGAGTTTTTGAATCTTTGTGCTTTTCATGAATTCTGAAATATTGTCAGTGATGATATTTTTAAATACTTCCATTTCTCTATTTTTTTCTTCTGGGGCTCTAATTAAAAGTGTCCTAAGCTTCATTTATTCCATCCTCCATATTTCTATCTATTTATCTGTCTGCCTATCTATCTAAATTGTGGTAAAAATATGCTCATTAAAATATTCATTACTGTAATTTCCACATTTACAATTCAATGACTGACATTGGATTTTTCATGTTGTGCCAACATTATTGCTATCCTTTTCCAAAATATTCCCCAACATTACCATAAATTCAGTGCCCCCTCTGCCCAAACAAAAACTTTCTCCCTCCCATCCCTGGTAATCATTAATAATCTTTGATTTCTATATACTTGCTTATTTCACGTAAATAGGATCATACAGTACTTGCGTCTTAGTGATTGACTTATTTCACTTAGCCTAATGTTTTCAAGGTTCACCTATGCTGTACCATGCATCAAAATGTCATTCTCTTTACAGCTGCATAATTACATTGTATGAGTCGGAATCAACTCGACGGCAATGGAATGGGGTATGTATATACAATGTATGTACCCCACCACAAGTCTTTCAGTTTGTCGTACTGTGGTGGCTTGTGTGTCCTCAATGATGTGGATGAAGTCAAGTTTTGGGACCTTAATTTGCTGATGCAGCACAACTGAAATTGAGAAGAAACAGCTGCAAGCATCCATTAATAATCAGAGCATAGAATGTACGAAGTATGAATCTAGGAAAGTTGGAAGTTGTCAAAAATGAAATGGAAAGCATAAACATCAATTCTTTAGGCATTAGTGAGCTGAAATGGACTGATATCAGCTATTTTGAATCAGAAAATCATATGGTCTACCATGCCGGGAATGACAAATTCAAGAGGAATGGTGTTGCATTCATTGTCAAAAAGAATATTTCAAGATCTATCCTGAAGTACAATGCTGTCAGCGATAGGATAATATCTATACATCTACAAGGAAGACCAGTTAATGTGACTACTACTCAAATTCATGCACCAACCACTAAGGCCACAGATGAAGAAATTGAAGGTTTCTACCAACTTCTGCAATTTCAAATTGATCAAATGTACAGCCAAGACACCTTGATAATTATTGGTGATTGGAATGTGAAAGTTGGCAGCAAAGAAGAAGGATCGATATGATCAAAAACTGATGGAACTGAAGGACGAGTTCCAAGCTGCACTGAAGGCATTGAAGAAAACTAAGGCTCCAGGAATAGACAGAATGTCAACTGAGGTGTTTCAACAAACAGATGCAGTGCTAGAAGTGCTCAGTCATCTATGCCAAGGAATTTAGAAGAAAGCTACCTAGCCAACCAACAGGAAGAGATCCATATTTGTTCCCATTCCAAAGAAAGGTGATCTAAAAGAATATGGAAATTATTGAACAATCTCATTCATATCACATGCAAGTAAAATTTTGCTGAAGATTTTTCAAAAACTGTTGCAACAGTACATCAACAGGAAACTGCCAGAAATTCAAGCCAGATTCAGAAGAGAATGTGGAACCAGGGTTATTATTGCTGATGTCAGATGGATCTTGTCTGAAAGCAGAGAATACCAGAAAGATGTTTATCCGTGTTTTATTGACTATGCAAAGGCATTGGGCTGCGTAAATCATAACAAATTATGGATAAAATTGCAAAGAATGGGAATTCCAGAACACTTAATCGTGCTAATAAAGAACCTGTACAAAGATCAAGATGCAGTTCTTCCAACAAAACAAGGGAGTACTGCCTGGTTTAAAGTCAGGAAAGGTGCACATCAGGGTTGTATCATTTCACTGTACTCATTAAATCTGTATACCTGGAAAATAATCTGAGAAACCGTACTATATGAAGAACGGGGCATCAGGATTGGAGGAAGACTCATTAACAACCAGCATTAAGCAGATGACACAAGCTTGTTTGCTGAAAGTGAAGAGGACTTGAAGCAATTACTGATGAAGATCAAAGACCACAGCCTTCAGAATGGACTACACCTTAACACAAAGAAAACAAAAATCCTCACAGCTGGACCAATAAGCAACATCATGATAAATGGAGAAAAGATTGAAGTGATGAAGGATTTCATTTTACTTGGATCCACAGCAACACTTATGGAAGGAGCAGTCAAGAAATCAAAAGAAGCATCGCAATAAGCAAATCTGCTGCAAAGGACCTCTTTAAAGTGTTAAAAAGCAAAAATATCACTTGAAGGACTAAGGTGCGCCTGACTCAAGCCATGGTGTTTTCAGTTGCCTCATATGCATGTGGAAGCTGAACAATAAGTAAAGAAGACCTAAGAAGAACTGATGCCTTTGAGTTATGGTTTTGATGAAGAATATTGAATATAACATTGACTGCCAGAAGAATGAACAAATCTGTCTTGGAAGAAGTACAGCCAGAATGCTCATTAAAAGTAAGGATGGTGAGATTTTGTCTCACATACTTTGGACACATTACCAGGAGGGACCACTTCTTGGAGAAGGACATCGTACGTGGTTAAGTATGCCTTCAGGGAGAAAGAGGAAGGCCTCGATGAGATGAACTGACACAGTGCCTGCAAAAATGGACTCAAGCGTAACAACGGTTATGAGGATGTGCAGGACTGGGTAGTGTTTCTTTCTGTTGTAGGTAGGGTTGCTATGAGTTGAAACTGACTTGACAGCATGTAACAACAATGTACATATCTCATTTTGTTTATCCATTCATCTGTTGATGGACATTTCTCTTGTTTCTGCCTCTTGCCTATTGTTAAAGTGCTGCAATGAATATTGGTGTACAGGTTTCTGTCTGCGTTCTCCCCTTAACTTCTTCTGGGTATATACCAGGGACTGTGATAGCTTTGTCATATGGTAGCTCTAGGTTCAACATTTTGAGGGACCACCGAATTGGTTTGCACTGTAGCTGTACCAGTTTACATTCCACTAACAATGGATGAGGGTTCTAGTTTCTCTGTAACCTAGCCAATACTTATTAGTTTTCATTTTATTTTGATCAGTGCCATTTTAATGGGGTGAGGTGATATCTCATTGTGGTTTTGATTTGTGTCTCCATAATGGCTAATGATGGCTTTTCATGTGCTTATTGGCCCTTCGAATATTCTCTTTGGTCAACTGTCTGCTGAAGTCCTTTGCCCATTTTTTAACTGAGCTGTTTGTCTCTTTGTTGTTAGTTGTAGAAGTTTTGGATATATTTTGGATATATGTATCTGATATATGGTTCCTTAAATTTTTTTCCTAATCTGTAGATTGCCTTTTTACTTCGTCAATTCCTTTGATGTATAAAAGAATAATTTTTATGAGGTTCCATTTATCTATTTTGTCTTTTGGTGTTAGAGCTTTTGTTAGCATATATCCTCTGTATGTCTTGACCTCTCATTTTTATTTTCCATTTGTATTCTTATTCACTGCCTTATAGGCAAATACACTCTTCAAATACATGTTCCAGTTGACTAATTCTCTCTTAAGTTATATCTAATCTACTGTTTATGAATTCATTGAGTTTTTCCTAATGTCAACAGCTTCTAAAACTTCAATTTCATTATTTTTCAAGTCTGCCTGATTATTTCTGATACTGTCAAGTTACTCTCTCATCTTAAGTGCCAGCCTTTAAAAAGTACACTTATAAGTAACTACTCTGTATCCTGTGTCAGGCAATTAAAATATCTATAGTCCATTAATAACTGAAGCTATTGTTTTTGTTTCTTCTGACTCTATTGCATCATAGCTTCTCTGTTCTTGTATTTGTTAATAGTTGCTTGTGAACTAATTAAATGATAGTATGCCTCAGAAATCCTGTGTGCATACACTGAAGATGTTTTCCTACAGATAGGATTTGCATTTGCATCTTCTGGGCACCAGAGAATGCTAATGACACTAATGCTGCCCCTAACTGAAGATCCCAACTCAATGAAAGGCCCATTCTGAGCTCAAGGCCCATACCTCCCTGGTTGGCAATAACTCAGTGTTCAGATCTCAGTGATCCTACTGGCATCTATCTTTAGGACAATCATGCCCTCTTGTCCGCCCACTTCTTTCTATACACTTGCCTCTGATTCTGGCTCTGAAGCCAGCTCATATTCTATTTTCTTTTATCTCTTTCTCTGTGTGTGTATCTCTCTCTCTGTATCTCTCTCTCTTTATCTCTTCTTTCTTCTGGACATCAGGAAGGTTAGAGACATTGTTTACCTCTTATGTTTCCAATAATAAAGATCTTTTGGCTTTGAAATAGTCTGATCTGAGATGTAGTGGTTCAAGACAGAAGAAACCCTTATATTATTTTATCAAACATACTGTATTTCACCCTAAAGACATGTATAGTGAAATCTGTGAAGGCCAGAACTCGATGGGACTGTCTTGTTTTTTGGAGTCTTGTAAGTTTTCCACCTCTGACAGGGTACAGTCTTACCACTTTTCTATTGCTCTCTATTATCGGAAAATATTTTAGTTTTCCTTCCCTGACAGGTTTCCAACTCACAGTTTCTGGATTTTGCAGACTTTATTGCCTTTTTTTTTTTTTTTTTAATTCTAGACCTTTCTCAGACATTTTTTAAATTTGCAAATTACTTCTCTTCTATTTCTTCTATTAAAGGAACAGTTGGAGTATTTTTGGCCGTTGTCATCACTGTCATCGTATTTGTAGTAGTAATGGAAATGGAGTTAGTACTAGTACTATTAGCACTATGCTCCGGTGATCTATTTAGTGATTTCAAGTGAAGAAAGCAAAACACACTAAACCTGTTGCCATCAAGTCCATTCTGGCTCATGACAAAACCCCATGTGTTACAGAGTAGAACTGCTTCACAGGGTTTTCTAGGCTGTAATCTTTACAGATAAAGATCACCAGGCCTTTCTTCCAAGGCATCACTGAGTGAGCTCAAACTGCAAACCGTCAGGTAAATAGTGTAGCACAAACCATTTGTGCCATTCGGAGACCTTTTGAATAAAGGATAGAGATTAACGCAGTTTAGTCATCTAGAGTAGCCTCAAAAAACAAATGAAAGCATATCAAGGTAATTTGTATTCCTAAGAGTTTACATGATGGAGAAGAAAGGAGATGCTTTGGTTATTGGCCTTGGGAAAATTTTAATAAGAGGGAAGGCAGGAAGCATCCTGTATTCTTTAGGAATGAAATCAATCCAACTGGGGATAGTGCAACCGTCTTGGTTAGCAGTCCAGCAACTTGAACCACAACACTACACTAAATGCTACCATTTCCCAAAATACCACTGATATATGATTGCATGTCACAGATTTTATTACAGTTTTAGAGGTTACAATGAAGTGGTTATATCACAGTGCAGCACAAAAAATAAATTATATGGGAAAGATCCATATTCCAAAAACCCAGAATCTGCTCTGGGGTTTTCTCTGTTAATAACCGAATCAGTCAATTATGATATTTATCCAAACAAAGAATCGCTTGCCCCGGAGAGCAATCATGCCTCTGCCCTAGAGGACAAGCATGATTTTCAACAGCACTTTTTGCTTCTGCTGTTCATGGAAGATAGTTTCTTTTGTCTCTGTCATCCTTCCTCAGATAACATATCAGACATGTCAGGTAATGAATCTCTTACTTGTACAAAAACATCCTGTGGGCCAAATGTTCTTATGCTTCCTCCCAGTCTCTTGAAAGTCATGGAAGTTCCATGTCCAGTGATCTGTCCTTTGGTCTTCTGTTTAGTATTGGTGCCTTGGAATGTTTAAGAATCTTTTTGTAGCGTGGAGCAAATATTTGTCTCCCTTCAACACTCATGTACGTTAAGGCAGGTATTACTTCCCAGCAGCATGCAACATAATAACTAGAACAAAGTAGATATTTTATACATATTTGTGGAATGAATGATTTTTGTGCCCCTCAAACTCCTCCAAATGTATTTGTATACAGAATGTATGCTGCCCTCTATTAATAAAATACAATTAGTAAACTCATTAAAAAGAGTTATATCTATATCAGCGTATGTATGCATGTTATCTATCAATCTAAAAACATATAATCACTAGAACACTAAAATATTTCACAAATACCAAGCATGTTATAATCATTATCTCTAACCTTCACAATAATTCTGATAAGTAAGTATTAGTATCCTGATGTTATAGTTGAAGAAACTGGTCTCAGGCATTAAATAAAGTGTTCAAAAATGAATGAGTATATTAGAACACTGACCTCCTAAAAAAAGTCTTTTTGATCATCTATCTCAACCTCTTTTATTTTTTTAACCATTCTTGGACTTGTTGTATACCATTTTGCAGTCCTTTTTTATCTTTCATATCTTATTAAAACTTCAGGAAATGTTAGGAGATTCAGATGCTACAATAAGGATTTTGTAGTTCACTGGCATGAGGTTGGAGATACTAATGTCTGACAAAATCATAAGCAAAGAAGGAAAAGATGAGACAAAGTGGCCATTTCCAAGAGTTGGGAAAGGAAGTCAGGCCATCTAATTCCCATTTCCCAATGCTGGACATTGGACCTGAGTATCCTCCCACAGAGTTATTCTTTGCATAAGGCTCCTTAATGTCATGTTCAATCTAGTTTATGACAGTCCAGAGAAATAATGTGCCCACCATTTCAGGGAAAACATTATTTCACAGTTTGAAAGGTTTTCATAAGTGAAACATTTTTTTTTTTAATCATCCAAAACTGTCATTTCTTTCCCTCTGTACATTCACCCTGCCTCATTCAAATTTGTTATTTCTCTCTTCATTGCCTAGAAAATTTACGGTTTAAAAGGAATGAATAAGAAATTTCAGCTAAAACATACCTTTGCCTCAAATCATGGACACTTCTTCCAAGCAAGCAAAGAGATGTTAACTTTAAGGAGCATTGGATATGGACAGGATGGTAGATACTTTTTTCAAGTATTTAAGAGATGGTTATGGAATAATCTACTTTATGTTTCAACCCAAACCAAACTCATCATTGAGTTAATGCTGACTCATGACAACCCCATGAGTTACAGAGTTAAACTGCTCCATAGGGCTTTCTTGTTTGTAATCTTTATGGACTTGCCATGAATCGGAATTATTTGATGACAACTAACAAAAATCTATATGGAAACAAATCTCCAGAACTTTCTTCTGTGGCACCACTATATGGGTTCAAATCACCGAAACCAAACCCTTTGGTGTTGAGTTGATTCTGACTCCTAGCAATCCTATAGGACAGTACTGCCTCATAGGGTTTCCAGGGAACAGCTTGTGGGTTTGAACTGCTGACCTTTTGGTTATCAGCCAATCTCTTAACCACTTGCATCAGCAGGACAATAATCAAGCACAAACTATTTGCACCACCCAGGGACCTTCAATACTATGTAAGGCCCTGGGAAAATAATAGTGAAGTTGGGGTGGAGTTTCATCATTCATGTTCTTAGACAGCATACAGGACAATTAAAGAGAACTTAACAGGCTATTGATACACAGGTTTACAGTTTCTATGTGAGTAAGGCAGGTGGGAAAGAGATGTTTGTGGATGGCACTGTAACAGTCCTTCCCTAGATTTGTAGCGTACAGGATGTCTCCCAAGAGAACGTGTCATCTTACCCGAGATTTAAGTGAGAAAAACACAAGGAAGTGCATTGCAGGAGGAAAAAGGAACATGAGATATTAATGATGAGAGACTACTTCAGTCTGAAGAAATTGAGAGTATTCATTGTGGCTGAGATGTGGATGGAGAGTAATCACAGTTCAGATCAATATACAAAAATAAGGGAGCAGGACCCTGAAGGAGAGCATTAACAAAGGTTCCTCTAGGAGGAGGAAAGGAACATAAAACAATTCCATACTTTTTGCTACCTAATAGTATAGACCATTAAGATTTTATTTCTTTAAGTCTTTTGTTACCTGTTATCTGCTGGAGTCTCCCATTGAAATGCAAGTGAGGTTGAGAGGTGTAGTAATTAAAGCCCCTTTACAAGCTAAGAACTTGGTGGGTTTTAGAATAGCTGAGGAGTGGAGGTGATAAATTGCCAAAGAAAACCTCACCCAGTTCACAATTTTGCTGCAGGCCACCTCTACTTGTCGTTATCATGCCCCTCTTCTTCTCTTTTCTCTGGGAGGAAATATGTTAATGCCTCAGTGCCAAGACCTCAAGGCAGGGGCTTCCAGGATGGCTGGAAGCAAACAATAGAGAAAATGTCATAAGCATACCCTCAATAGATTTTCACCAATTTCTACAGACACATAGATGCTATTCCAAAGTTTTCTGGGTAAGCATCCAACTCTCGTCTTCTGAGATTCACCCTTCACTAGTCTTTAATCCTTTCAAATGTTTGAAAATGATAATCATGTCCCTCCTCCCTTGAGCTGAGAGATTGCATTTTACTCTGTTCTTCATAAATCAATCTTTCCTGACACATAGGCGGTTCCTATGCAGCTGAAAGATTTACTATTGCACTGTTAATATGAGACAAGATCAGTATATTTCCACATACACATTCTGCAAAAAATGAAAAATCTAAATGGATAGTCAGGAAGAACAAGTGTGTCATCATTAACACAGAGGCATCAATTCTGGATATCTACATTGGTCATTCGTCTACTACTTCTTAACCTCAGAGCCGTGATAGGAAACCATTGAGATGGCATGAGTAATTAGTTCAACCCTGTGGGTATCCACAGGATTATTTCATCCATGGTTTGCAGCAGCTCTCTCAGCCGTCTGTATGGAATTCTGAGCTAATACACAGACAATTTTTCTCTATAGGAAAAAGCAAAAACAAACAATAAACCAAACCCATTGATACTGAGTCGATTGCCACTCATAACGACCCTATAGGTCAGAGTAGAGCTGCTCTATAGGATTTTTCATTAATTTTGTTTTGTTGTTGCGAATATACACAGCAAAACGACACCAATTCAACAGTTTCTACATGTACAATTCAATGACATTGATTATATTCTTTGAGTTGAGTAATGATTCTCATCCTTCTTTTCTGAATTGTTCCTCCTCAATTAACATAAACTCGTTGCCCTCTAAAGTTCCTGTCTAACCTTTTGAGTTGCTGTTGTCACTTTGACCCCATATAGATAGGTCTTAAAAGAACATAATGCCCTAGGCAGACTTTTTTGTTGTTGTTGTTTTTACTATCTAATCTATCATTTGGTTTTAATAAGATTTCAGGGGATATTTTTGGTTTAAGTTTGAAAGATTACCTAAGGGCAATAGTTTCAGGGGTTTATCCAGCCTCCATGGTTCCAGAAAGTCAAGAGTCCATGAGAATTTGAAATTCTGTTCTGCATTTCCTCCCTTTAGGTCAGGATTCTTCTATAGAATCTTTTTATCAAAATGTTCAGAAATGGTAGTAGGGCACTATCCAGTTCTTCTTGTCTCAGGAGGTAATTATTCATGGAGGCAATTAGCCACACATTCCATAGCTTCCTCTTATTCCTGATTCTACTTCTTCCTCTGTTGCTCCAGGCAAATAGAGACAAATTGTAGAGACTTAGATGGCCGCTTGCAAGCTCTTAAGACTCCAGGCACTAGAGGTAGAACAGAACCATCAAACATGTCATTAGGCTAATTAACCGAGATGTCCCATGAAACCACAACCCTAAACCTCCAGACAAAGGAACCAAATTCCATGAGGATTTTACAGCTTTAAAGCTATAAATCTTTACAGAAGCAGGCTGCCATGTCTTTCTCCCATGGAGCAGCTGGGTTTAAGTGGCCAACCTTTTGGGTATCAGCCAAGCACTTAACCATTGCACAACCAGGGTTCCTTTCTGGACAGGAAAAGGACTGTAATATGATATTGGAAGCAGAGAATGGAAGAGAAAGGTAGAGATAAAAGGAAAAAGGAGAAAAGTGAGTGGGTGGCTCTTGAGAATCTTCTTTAAGCAGTGCACACGAAGACACCTTGGACTTCTAATTATCGTAACTTTTCATTTTGTGTGTGTGTGCGCGTGCGCGAGCGTGTGTGTGTGTGCACTAATGACTGATGAATTAGACCAAGACCATCTTTTTTAGGACCTAAAACATCCATTTATTTAATATTTTGACAGGCTTGAGTTTGGTCTTCAGAGGAGTATTTTTTTCTTCATATTGGAAATATACACCCAGAATGATGGAAGAGAACTGAAAGAATAAGAACAGAGTATATAACATACTTTTTATTTATTTAAAAAATATAACATTATAATAGAGATCGCTCCCAAACCCAACCCAGTGCCATCAAGATCACTAAGACCCACTATATTTAATAACAGCTAATTTTTTTAAATATTCTATTATGAAAAAACAAAAATAATTTTAGTATCTGTTTTTATACACACAAAGATTATAATTACCAAATTCATATTATTTTGCCTCCCCCCATTTTTCCATCCAAAATCTTTTTTTTTTGCCAGACTAGATATATGCCTTTGGCTGTTGACTTCAATCAAATGAACCAGATAATTGCCAAATTTTTGCCTTATTATGTGCCCATGTAGACACAGTCTAATTGGACCATATAATAAAATGTTTAAATATATCCATACATTTTGCATAAAATGTAACCCGAAACCAATTCTCCTCCTAGAACTTGGCCACTAGGGTATTTAAGAATGCACAACTGCAGCTGATGCAGAAGTTCTTTCCCAGATGTTCAATTTGACCTGGGGCAGCTCAATCAAAGTTTGTAAGGTATCCAAGATTCCTAGTGGGAATTTTCAGAAAAGGAGGCATATGGATTATTCTGGCAAGTGGAGTATGCAGGCAGAAACTCATGTGCAGTGATTCTAGAACTTGAAATCTCCCTGAGAGCAAGTCAAATAATAACATTATTTGTAACAATAATATTAATAAATAATGAAAGCAGCGGTACTAGTGCTTTTTGAGAAAATGAACCAACCATCCATAAAGCAATGGAAGTGAAGGAAGCAAGGCTACCTGCTGAGAACCAGAGCAGAGACACAGACAGGGGAGAAAAACAAAACAGTCAGAAAACACAAAAGGGGCTGAACTACATACGTGGCAACTATACAACAAGGGAGACAGGCGGAAGTTCAGAGGGCAACTCCCCTCTGAAAGGTTATCACCCATACCACAAATCAATTTTCTTTTATCCCATGCAGTTACGTCAAGGTTGATATAGTGAATTTTCAAACTATGGGAGAGAAAAAAAAAAAAGACTAATTTTACATTCAATCAATTAAATTCAATCCAACGATTATACATTTTGAGAGCTTATGTGTTCAGCAGCATCCTGAGTATTCTGGGAAAGACAGGAGTTCTAGGCTTTAGGCTTTATTCTAACATTAAATTGTTTTGTGATATTACACAAAGAATTTGAATTTTAACCCTACTTGGTCATCTATGGAAACCGTATGGTGTAGTGGTTAGAGTTAAGAGTTCAGCTGCTAACCAAATGGTCAACAGTTCAAATACATTAGGCACTCCTTGGAAACCCCACGGAGCAATTCTACTCTGCCCTATAGGCTCAGAGTTGGAATTGACTCAATGACAATGGGTTTTTGGTTTTGTCATCTATAAAATAAAGGTATAATACTATGTGATCTTTAATTACACTCTCTGTCTTAGTCATCTAGTGCTACTATAACAGAAATGCCACAGTGGATGGCTTCAACAAACAGAAGTTTATTCTCTCACAGTCCAGTAGGCTAGAAGTCCAGTTTGAGGGCGTCAGCTCCAGGGGCAAGCTTTCTCTCTCTGTCAGCTCTGGAGGAGGGTCCTTATCAACCTTCTCCTGCTGGCACTGCTTCCTTGGTGGTATGAGGCCCCCCCCCCCCGTCTCTCTGCTTGCTTCTGTCTTTTATATCTCAAAAGAGATTGGCTTTAGATACTATCTAATCTTGTAGATCTCATCAATATGACTGCCTGCCGCTAATCCATCTCATTAACATCATAGTGATAGGATTTACAACACAGGGAATTCACATCATGACAAACTGGTAGACAATCACACAATACTGGGAATCATGACTTAGGCAAGTTGAAAGATATTTTTGGAGGACACAGTTCAATCCATGACACTTTCTAATCCATTGATTTATATGTATATATCCTTAACTCTACATAAAATAACTAATAAACCTAATTGAAGGTTAATATTACTGAAAACTACAAACCAGCACATAATTAGTAGATAAAGTACTGTGTCATACTGTAGATAGTGCAGTTACTTTGAGAAAGGAAAGATTGATGAGGGGTAAAAAAGATGGCAGGAAGCTTCATGGAGGATGACTATTGACTTGGGCCTGGAAGTCTCATTAGCTAGAAAAAAGGGCACAGTATCCTCCTAAAGTCTGAATCTATGACACTAGTAGGATTATTAGTGCAGACATGGACCAAAAAGAGACTAGATTGCCCACCCTGGGGAATTGTGCTGAAAGTCTAGAACAAAAGGATTTGAGACTGCATGAGAAATGCAGAATTTCAGAAATTAAAAAGAAACAGTAAAGATGCTCAGAATTGTCTCATTTCCCCATTTCAGGATATCATTGTGGTGTGATGTCCTGATTCTTAACATCATTACCTGTCTTCATAAAATGACTCTGCTTCTCATTCATGCACTTCAACATTATCTCCCATTCCATGAGACTCAAAAGGATCCATGACTACACACAGTGTTCTGTTGTGATGACATATCCTGTATTACACACAGAACACCCCGCTTCTTTTCCTTCACCCCTGAGGGCAGGCCATGTCAAGGTATGACTGTGGGGACCTGTCCATGGCAGAGAAGGGTAGTTAGGAAGAGGAAAAAACAGGAGAATGAGTGGAACATCTACTTTTGAACCACCCATGGCTCAAATTCAATAAAGAAAATTTATCATCTGAGCCACAGAGGAAACATAAAGCTGAAAACTAAAGACCAAATTAAAAGAATAGAAGTGAGACTGGTGACAAGACACAGCAGATAGAGAAAAAATTGGAAAAGCAGAAAAAAAGGCATCCCAAATATGCACGTGGATTGATCTAAAACCTTAGATATTTGTTTGCACTAGGCACTAGCCACACTTTCAATGGGAAAATGGAACCGTAGCAAGGATCTCTGAGAACAGGATCCCGTGATCATGTGTTGGATGTACTTAATTTTCAAGGAGTATTTGCATGGTACTCTCATTTTCTTGAACCCCTCTCTTTGAAACAATCATAACGTATTCTTTTTTATTTTTCTTCATTTCCTTGATCAAACTTCATGGTTCCTGAACCGGGCCTTCTTTCTTTCACTTTTTTTTTTTTTTAATTGTATTACATAAGGTTCTCTTGATGTGGAAGAATTGCAAAGAAAGAAGCCATCTCACTCTTGTCCTTGCATTAGAAAAAGTGATGTTCTTTACCTTGTGCTCTCATTCCATCAAGTATAAGCCTCTTTTCTTTCCAACTCTGTATCCATACATGCAACATCTATCCATTCTTTCAACCAGCAAGTATTTATTGTACATCAATTGTAATAGGGTAGGAGATGCTCCTGCAATTGAAAGGCCCCAAATCAGTGATTAAATGAAACAACAATAAAAAAGAGCGAAAATGATTTATGTTTCATATAATAGTTGAAGGCAAGGCTTTCAGGATATCAGTGGCTCTTCTCCAGGGACCTAATCTGAGAGGGATTCTACCGTTTTGAATACATATTCTCCAAGATCACTGTGGTCATTGGCATTCCTACTAGTGCAGAATGAGAAAGATAGGAAGTTCAGAGCCAGAAAAGTCATCTTAAGCAAATGATGTAGACATGTCATATCTACTCATATTCCATTCACGAGAATTTAGTCACTTGATCAAACCTAGCTGAAAGACAGTCTTGGACTCTTAACCAAAACTGAGGTGCCTCACACCATCTTCATCTCTATCACTAAGAAAGGAAAAGCAGGCTTAGCTGGATGATTAGCAGTTCATGCCATATCAATTTTAAGAATGGGCCTGTATAAAGTGCAAATAAAAATGAAAATTGAATTCTGTTGTTAAGATACTTAAATGCCATAGCAGGGAGCAAAATTGTATAGAAATAGCTATATTATTGTTGTTATTTGCATCAAGCTGGCTCAAACACATGGCGATCCCATGTACAACAGAATGAAATACTGTCCCACCCTGCACCAATCTCACAAATCACTGGCATACTCAAGTCCACTGTTGCCACCATTGTGTATTTTGGGTATCTTCCAACCTAGAAGGCTCATTTTTCAGCTTTATATTTGACAATATTCTGTTGTAATCCATAGGGTTTCCATTGGCTAATTTTTGAAGAAGACCACCAGACTTTTCTTCCTAGTCTATCTTAATCTGGAAGCTCCACTGAGACCTGTCCATCATGGGTGACTCTGCTAGTATTCAAAAGAGTGGTATAGCATCATAGCAACATGCAAGCCACCACAACAAAATGACAGACAGGTGGAGGGAAAATAGATATAATACTGTGCAAAAACCCAGTAAGTGTAATTTTGGAGTCATACATATTGTAGAAATTCACAAAAGAAGAAATGTTGTGGGTTGTGTGATTGGGAAGTTCCAAGACATGGATGAAAGTTGAGCTGAATTTTGAAGAATGAATGACGTATCAGCAGGTGAAAGTAATAGTCAGAAATGCACCCTTTGCCCCAAGCTCTCTGTTGCTCAATTGTTCTATTTCTTAGATATAAGTTTTTTACTCTAAAATTGTGTACATAACAACATGCATTTTAAATAAGACAAATGTGAAATTTCTTATCTACAACAAAAAGAATCAAACCCATTGTGGTTAAGTTGACTCTGACTTATAGTGACCCTATAGGACAGAATAGAACTGCCCCATAGAGTTTCCAAAGCTATAATCTTTACCAAAGTAGACTGCCACATTTTTCTCCCACAGAGTGGCTGATGGGTTTGTTTTCAGCAGGCAACTGAGAACTTAACCACTGGGCAACCAAGCCTCCCTAAAACAAAAATGAGGAGAGGCACATATATATATCAAAAAAGAAAAAAAATATATATATATATAAATTTTTTTTTTCATGAAATTGAATTGAAAATCACCTTTTTTAGGCCTTTAAAATATTGTCTTAGTACTGTCAAAAACTATACAGACATCCTTAGATTCTGATTTCATTTATATGAAATTACTGGATCAATGTCTCTGAGTATGTTGGCAAGTGAGTTGAGTCAAAAGCTGCTCATTGGCCCCGAGCCCACAGATATTAGTCATAATCAGAAGGAGGTCAGAAGGCTACAAGAGAAACCTGCTGTTCATTATGGCCAGGTCAGAGATGATGCCATTACCTCACATTGCCTTCAAGGTGACACAGAGAATGTCTACTTTGTCATGTGTTTGTTCAGGGCCAAGTCAAACACAATGCTCATAGTAGCGGATATTCATAGCTTCAGGTCAAACATGTGATCAGTAAATAGATATTTAAAATAAAAAAATAGGAAATATCATATTGTCTACAGCAGGAATAAAGTTTGTTTTTGTTCTCATTTTTCTACTGCTTCAACCAAGTATATGTTTATTCTCTTACAAAAAATTTGAGAACCATCTTTTTCGCTTTCCACAGAAAATTTTGAAAGTAGACATGATAAACAGATCAATATTCACTTCTTATAATCTAAACAGACATGATCTTTCAGGGTTCTGAGATGTTACCTGGCTCAGCTGGGTTTCCGCCAGTCTTTCTGTGCCCATCTGTTGCTCCTCCAACCCAACCCTTCACCTCAGCTGCTACTTCAAGCACACACTGTTTTCAAAATCCTCCTCTATTTGATAGATGGCCTCAGTAAGTGAGAGTATACCACTGTTTCTTCATCCTGCAGAAGAGAAAGAGACCCTACTTTTAGCCACTTAGCCAGAAAAGCAAGTGTTAGGCACCTGCCACAGTTCATATGATTTCCCTCTGCAACATTCATGACCTAAACTACCTATCAGAGCTGCTTACAGCTTTTGATAATGGTATGGACTTTATTAGCATAATTCTAGTCTCACACTTATGACCCCTTGATTTTTCTACTCTAATCTTCATGTTGTGTTTCTGCTACTTTCTTATTTCCAAATAAAATTGCATGCCTTTATTCAATAGATAAGATACTGCCATTCATACATTCAATACATGATGCCTTATACAGGTGTACTTATCATTCAATCTTCAGTGAGTAACACTGTACCTTATTATTTACACATTTCAACTCTATGTTGTAGCATATTGCCTGATAAATACCTGAAAACCATTGGTATTAGGTGGCATAAAGCATCGGCTATATGAGAAATAATAAATGAATGAGAAATAGAGACCAGAAAATACAATGGCTTAAACAGGATAGAAGTTTATTACTCTATCATGGAGCAATTAAGTTACATTCCAGAAGTGAGGGCTCTTCTCTATGTACTTGGTGTTGCTGCCATTCTCAATGCATGTCTTCCTCATGTGGAAGCTCTCCATTTCTCATCCATTTTTGAGCAGCTGATAGGAAAAGAGAACCAGGACAGCACACACCTAAATTTTTTAAGGGCAAGATCTGACAATGACATGCATCGATTCCTTTCATATCATTGGCCAGAACTTGGTCATATGGCAATAATTGGCAGCAGAGGAGGATGGGGAATATAGTTTTCAGCTGGATGGCCATGTGCCTGGCTACAACTCTATTAATATAAATCACATAGAAAATAGATACTGGGTTAACTAGCAATCTTCCACACATTCATTCTCTGCTAGAAATATCTACTAACCTATGCTGTTACCAACACCATTAGTACCCCTCAGTTGTAGGTATAAATAAGTTCAGCTTAGTTTGTACTCCATCATCAAGGAGTAAGAACTTGCATTGAGGTGTTACATAGTACAATATAGCACATGATTATGGGCAAAGCTTATGCTACAGATAATAGCTACTTATTGGTCTTAAAAGTTGAGGGACACCTAAAAAGAAACCCAACCAGCAGCATTGTGGAAGAAAGGCCTAGCTATCTTCTTTTGTAAAGATTATAGCCAAGAAAATCTTATGGATCAGTTTTACTCTGTAACACCACAAATTGGAATTGACTCAATGGCAGTGGGTTTGACCTTGGTTCAAAGATGCTAACGTCTCTGTGTAGTGGCCTGTGGTCTAGATTAGGAAGTGGCGGCAGGGTGGAGGCATTCCTTGCCTAAGTGCAGACTAGAACATATTCAGCTGTGCGCAGTCACTCCTGCATCCTCAGACCTCCACATGGTAGCAGATTTCCCTAGACTTATAGAAAGAAGATACTGAATTTGGGGGTAAAAGAGAGTTTGATCTATTTGGCCTCTGAGTATCGTGTCAGTAGAACACATTAACTTTTTCCAGTGCACTCAATTGCCCTGTCCTTCACAACTGCATCGCTATGCTGAAAAATGTGATTTTCATAGAAATGTTCAATTTTGCAGCTTAGAGACTTTGTGAAGGAGAAAAAAAAAAATATCATTTTGCACTTAAACTGCTCCTCAAATTGCTCACTTTAGAAAGTTAAAATTGGCCCTGAATATAATGACACCAGACCAACATGTGTTCGAATATTTTTTAACCCTTTCATCTTTAGCTAGCTCTGCTGTCCTTTGTCTACATCATGTCAAATGTTCAAACAAAAATGAAATAAAGCCCTTCCCACTTCTATTCACCACTCTACCCCCTGACAAAAAAAAAAAAAAATAATTCTAAGTATCTGCATACTAAGAAAATCTCAGATATCTGGTTTTATTTTATTATTTTGGCTATTTGAAGATAAGTAAAAATTTTACACTGAATTCTACACATTAGGACTACAAGGAACCGTGGAAATCTTCCTAAGAAAGAGAAACTGTTTTTAGCCTAGTATCCTTCATTCCCCTTCCCACCACCAGTAAGTCCTGACTTCATTTGCATTCTCAGTCTACTGGGTTCCCAGCTCCCTGGAAAAGAGCTTCCCTTCCGGTTTTTTTGAAGAGTATGATAAAACAGTAAGGTTTTAGTCATACATATTTAAAGCTGAAGTTGCAAGAGACGTCACTTCAGAAGACTGTATATTTATTTACTTTTTTTTTTTTATCATTGAGTGATTTCTGAAGTTCTCTTTGACAACTTATCTATCATGGTGCCTCCATTGAATATTCTAACATCGTGCCTACTTAATCTTCTAATGTAAACAAAAGTTTAGTTTTTCATATCTCCTTCACTATCTGACAAAAATTTGAGACCCAGTATAGATTTATCTTGACAAGCAATCATCCAAAGTAAGGCAAAGTACCCTCAATACAGGAAATGCACATAGCATGGTGGATTTTTTTTTCCTTTTACATATCTCCCTTACTCTTTCTTTCTATCCAGAAAATATTTAATAGTTACTACAGAGCACTACTGGTGGTACAGTGGCTCAGAGCTACAGCAAACTACAGCTACTAACCAAAAGTTAGGTAGTTCGAATCCACCAGCCTTTCCTTGGAAACCCTAGGGGACAGTTCTACACTGTCCTGTAGGGTCGCTATGAGTAGGAATCAACTTGATGAAAAGGAGTTTTTGGTTTACGGATAAATCCGTTCCCTGGCACTCTGGGGAGAAACAAAAAGAAACAAGCAAACAAAAAATCTCTTTCCAGATGGGATTTGCTATCTCTTGGGACAGATTTGTTTTCCCATTACTGCCTTATGATTATTATTAATTTAAAAAAATAAACATTTAATGGTGACATAAATATCATACCTCTTACCACCATTCCCATCTCCATAACACCCATAAACATTTATTCAGCAAGGGACACTAAGAAATACTGAGTAATGTCCCTGTATTAAAGCAGTTTGCCATTTATAGGAGAAAAAAACATCTAATTGTACAGTTCAGGAAACAGAAAAACAATAACAAGAAAAAGATCAATTAGTTGTTCAATCTTCTGATCACAAGCATCCCTAGAGTACTTACTCAAAGTAGTTTCCTGGACACTCCTGAGCTGGAAGTTGCTTCTCACCTTTAATGTGCAGGTGAAACTGTTGTTTCAACTACCACACTTTGAGCACCAAGGCCCTAGGACATATTGAATCTGATTTTGTAGGGAAAGGATCTGATAAATGGTATTTTTCAAAAGGACGTCCCTCAAATTTGATCATGCTAGGTTGGGCAATTATGGTCTCATTTTACCGAAGAGAAAAAAATAGTACAGGTTGATTAAATCATTATTTCCCAAAGCTAGATCTGGATGGCTTTTCCAAAAGCCTCTCTTTTTCTTACTGAATCATTATGCATAAACAGGTTGGGAATCTCTGCTCTAGGATTTGCCCAAGTTTATGGGGCAGTTCTACTCTGTCCTATAGGGTCGCTATGAGTCGGAGTCAACTCGACGGCAGTGGGTTTAGTGGGTATTACAGAAAGTTAGAGGTTGAGAAAAGGTTTTATTTTTCTCATACAGAAAGATGATGTTAGGATGATTGGAACCCAAACAGTTAAGTTTGAATCATTGCTCAGTTTTACGATCTCTGCTATGTGCAGTAGTCAGTGGTGCTACCCACCATGCACAAAATAGATTTGCATTTCCTGGCCCCACATTGTTGAGTTGGACCAAATAACAAGCTCCTTTTGAAGGCCCAGAAGAAAGGAGAAAGTGAAATGTCAAAGCCTTTTTCAGCTCTTTTGTGTGCCTGAGGGATGAGACCTGGATTAGGTTGGCCACTATGTTTTACTTAGCATATGAATAAACCTTCTGATATATATATGTGTACATATATATGTGTATATATGTATACACATATATATATATATTCACATATATAAACCAAAAAAACCCACTGCCATCGAGTTGATTCCAACTCATAGCGACCTCATAGGACAGAGTAGAACTGCCCCATAGAGTTTCCAAGGAGTGCCTAGTGGATTCGAACTGCCCACCTTTTGGTTAGCAGCCATAGCACTTAACCACTAGGCCACCAGGGTTTCCATACACATATATATACACATTATACATACACATAAAGTAGGCTTGTCAACTCATTGAAACTACACAGCAAAACTGCACTGCATAATCAAGGAAGAGAGCCTAATTTAGGGGATACCAGCCATGAGCCACTGATGGCAGCTGTAGTTCAGTGGTATAATTCTTGCCTTCCATGCAGGAGATACAGCTTCAATTCCTGGCCAATAAAACTCATGCACAGCTACCACCTATCTGTCAGTGGAGTTTTGCGTCTCACTATGATCTTAAACAGGTTTTAGTGTAGCTTCCAAACTAAGACAGAGTAGGAAGAAAGGCCTGCCAGTTTAATTCAGAAAATCAGCCAATGAATACCATATGGATCACAACACTCCAATCTGCAAGTGGTTATGGGGATGGCACAGGTCCAGGCAGCACTGTGTTCCCTTGTGCATGGGATGGGGTCATCATGAGTCAGAGGCTAACTCCATGGCAGCTAACAACAAATTATGAGCCAAAGGAGAGAGAGTCCACATAGCAGAGAAGTAAGGAAGTGAGATGAAAGATGGGCCCAGGATGGAATAAGGTGAATGTGTGGTGGGAAAGAAACATGTAGGGAAGAAACAGGAAAAACTATGAAGAGCCAGAACCTACAAAGAGATAAGATCAAGATTGGTAATCCAACTGGCAGGCTAAAGGGTGTTTAAGAACAGAAATGGTTAATATCCAATTTTAAGTCCCTGGGTGGTGCAAACCTTTTGTTGCTAACCTAAAGGCTGGTGACTCAAACTATCATGGATTAAATTATGTCCCCCGCAAAATGTGTTATCAACTTGGTTAGGTCATGATTCCCAGTATTGTGTGGTTGTTCTCCATCTTGCGATTGTAATTTTATGTTGAAAGGATTAGGGTGGGATTGTAACACCACCCTTACTCAGGTCACTTCCCTGATCCAAGGTAGAGGGAGTTCCCCTGGGGTATGGCCTGCACCACCTTTTATCCCTCAAGAGATAAAAAGAAAGGGAAGCAAGCAGAGAGTTGGTGACCTCTTGCCACCAAGAAAGCAGCACCATGAGCAGAACACGTCCTTTGGACACAAGGTCCCTGTGCCTGAGAAGCTCCTTGACCAGGGGAAGATTGAGAACAAGGACCTTCCTCCAAGGCCGACAGAGAGAGAAAGCATTCCCCTGGAAATGACACCCTGATTTTGGACTTCGTAACCTACTTGACTGTGAGAAGATAAATTTCTCTTTGTTAAAGCCATCCACTTGTGGTATTTCTGTTATAGCAGCACCAGATGACGAAAACACAACCCACTCAGTGGCACTCCAGAAGAAAGGACTGGCAAACTGCTTGCATAAAGATTAAAGCTAAGAAAACCTTATGGAGCAGTTCTACCCTGTAGTACATGGGGTTGTCATGAGTAGGGAATCGATTTGCTGGAAACAGGTTTGTTTGTTTTTACATAATCACCGCATAAAATTCCAAAACCTATAGTAAAAACCTATAGTAGAGGTGCATTTTCTGTGTGTGTATGTAATGAAGACCTGAGCCTAAGAAAATCATCCCTAGGATACTGGAAATATTTATAAGAATAAATAACTAGTACAAAGTATTTGCAAAATTAAAGGATGTGAAAATTATCTTAATTGCCTGTCCATCTTCCACTCACCACCAGCTAGAGTCCTACCTCTTTCTTTTCTTGACACATCCAGGACAAATACTTGTAAGATATTGTGGTTTTTATTGCTTGATTTTCTACTGCTCTCAACACATCCTGTTTTGGGCCATGCTAGAATTTTCTATTGCTTCTCCAAGGACATTTTCATATTGGGAATTTAAAAAACTAACAAATATTTACAACACATGGACATTTTATGGTGATATAGGAAGTATGGCAAGAGAGATAGACTGACACTTTGTCCTTGAAAATATAAAACAAGGACATTTAATAAAATTACTATGATAGATGAATTATTTTAAGAGCCAACACTAGAATCCTGAAAGAAGAGAGTGCCACCTATATGCTTGTTATTTAGCACAAAGTTTTACAGAGCTTATCTCATGGAAACTTTGCAACAAAATGTGAGTTAGATATTTTATAACCAATTTATAAACATTAAAAAAAACAAAAAAAACTAGAGCAAGAGATAAAAAATTTGCTCACATTGCATGCCCACAGCTGGTTAGTGTTGGCACCTAGGCCCAGCTCATGGTAGTCAGATTCTGAGGACTGTGTTGTTGTTGTTAGGTGCCCTAGAGTCTATTCTGACTCATAGTGACCCTATGCACAACAGAACGAAGCACTGCCCGATCCCGCACCATCCTTACAATCTTTCTTATGCTTGAGATCATTGTTGCAGTCACTGTGTCAATCCACCCTGTTGAGGGTCTTCCTCTTTTCCTCTGACCCTGTACTCTTCCTAAAATGATGTCCTTCTCCAGGGACTCATCCCTCCTGACAACATGTCCAAAGTATGTAAGACACAGTGTTGCCATCCTTGCCTCTAAGGAGCATTCTGGCTGCACTTCGTCCAAGACAGATTTGTTCGTTCTTACATTCTTCGCCAACACCACAATTCAAAGGCATCAACTCTTCTTCGGTCTTCTTTATTCATTGTCCAGCTTTCACATACATATGATGTCATTGAAAATACCATGCCCTGGGTAAAGCGCACCTTAATCTTCAAGGTGACATCTTTGCTCTTCAACACTTTGAAGAGGTCCTTTGCAGCTGATTTACCCAATGCAATGCGTCTTTTGATTTCTTGACTGCTGCTTCCATGGCTGTTGATTGTGGATCCAAGGAAAATGAAATCCTTGACAACTTCAGTCTTTTCTCTGTTTATCATGATGTTGCTCATTGGTCCAGTTGTGAGGATTTTTGTTTTCTTTATGTTGAGGTGTAATCCATACTGAAGGCTGTGGTCTTTGATCTTCATTAGTAAGTGCTTCAAGTTCTCTTCACTTTCAGCAAGGAAGGTTGTGTCATCTGCATAACGCAGGTTGTTAATGAGTCTTCCTCCAATCCTGATGCCCCGTTCTTCTTCATATAGTCCAGCTTCTGGGATAATTTGCTCAGCACACAGATTAAATAATTATGGTGAAAGAATACAACCCTGATGCACAGCTTTCCTGACTTCAAAACAATCAGTATCCCATTGTTCTGTCCGAACAACTGCCTCTTGATCTATGTAAAGGTTCCTCATGAGCACAATTAAGGAATCTGGAATTCCCGTTCTTCGCAGTGTTATCCATAGTTTGTTATGATCCACACAGTCGAATGTCTTTGCAGAGTCAGTAAAACACAGGTAAACATCCTTCTGGTATTCCCTGCTTTCAGCCAGGATCCATCTGACATCAGCAATGATATCCCTGGTTCCACGTCCTCTTCTGAAACTGGCCTGAATTTCTGGCAGCTCCCTGTCGATATACTGCAGCAGCCGTTTTTGAATGATCTTCAGCAAAATTTTGCTTGTGTGTGATTAATGATATTGTTCTATAATTTCCACATTTGGTTGGATCACCTTTCTTGGGAATAGGCGTAAATATGGATCTCTTTCATTCAGTTGGCCAGGAAGGTGTCTTCCATATTTCTTGGCATAGACAAGTGATCACCTGCAGTGCTGCATCTGTTTGTTGAAACATCTCCATTGATATTCCATCAATTCCTGGAGCCTTGTTTTTCGCCAATGCCTTCAGAGCAGCTTGGACTTCTTTCTTCAGTACCATCAGTTCCTGATCATATGCCACCTCTTGAAATGGTTGAACATTCGGCTCATTCTTTTTGGGATAATGACTGTATTTCTTCCATCTTCTTTTGATGCTTCCTGCATCGTTTAATATTTTCCCAATGGAATCCTTCACTATTGCAAATCGAGGCTTGAATTTTTTCTTCAGTTCTTTCAGCTTGAGAAACACCGAGTGTGTTCTTCCCTTTTGGTTTTCCATCTCCAGCTCTTTGCACATGTCATTATAATACTTTACTTTGTCTTCTCCAAAGGCCCTTTAAAATCTTCAGTTCTTTTAATTCATTAATTCTTCCTTTTGCTTTATCTGCTCGACGCTCAAGAACAAGTTTCAGAGTCTCCTCTGACATCCTTCTTGTTCTTTCTTTCCTGTCTTTTCAGTGACCTCTTGCTTTCTTCATGGATGATGTCCTTGATGTCATTACACAACTCGTCTGGTCTTCTGTCACTAGTGTTTGGTACATCAAATCTACTCTTGAGATGGTCTCTAAATACAGGTGGGATATATACTCAAGGTCATATTTTGGCTCTCGTGGACTTGCTCGGATTTTCTTCAGTTTCAGCTTGAACTTGCATATGAGCAATTGATGGTCTGTTCCACAGTTGGCCCCTGGCCTTGTTCTCACTGATGGTATTGAGTTTTCCATCATCTCTTTCCACAGATGTAGTCAATTTGATTTCTGTGTGTTCCATCTGGTGAGGTCCATGTGTATAGTCACCGTTTATGTAGGTGAAAGAAGGTATTTGCAATGAAGAAGTCATTGGTCTTGCAAAATTCTGTCATTTGATCTCTGGCATTGTTTCTATCACCAAGGCCATATTTTCCAACTACTGATCCTTCTTCCTTGTTTCCAACTTTTGCATTCCAATCGTCAGTAATTATCAATGCATCTTGATTGCATGTTCAATCAATTTCAGACTGCAGCAGCTGATGAAAACCTTCTATTTCTTCATCTTTGGCCCTAGTCTTTGATGCATAAATTTGAATAATAGTTGTATTAACTGGTCTTCCTTGTAGGTGCATGGATATTATCCTGTCACCGACAGCATTGTAGTTCAGGGTAGATCTTGAAATGTCCTTTTTGACAATGAATGCAACACCATTCCTCTTCAAGTTGTCATTGCCAGCATAGTAGACTATATGATTGTGCTATTCAAAATGGCTAATACCAGTCCATTTCAGCTCACTAATGCCTACGATATCAATGTTTATGCATTCCATTTCATTTTTGAGGATTTCCAATTTTCCTAGATTCATATTTCATATTCCAGGTTCCTATTATTAACGGATGTTTGCAGCTGTTTCTTCTCATTTTGAGTCATGCCACATCAGCAAATGAAGATCCCGAAAGCTTTACTCCATCCACGTCATTAAGGTCGACTCTACTTTGAGGAGGCAGCTCTTCCCTAGTCATCTTTTGAGTGCCTTCCAACCTGGGGGGCTCATCTTTCAGCACTATATCAGACAATGTTCCACTGCTATTCATAAGGTTTTCACTGGTTAATGCTTTTCAGAAGTAGACTGCTGGGCCCTTGTTCCTAGTCTCTCTTAGTCTGGAAGCTCAGCTGAAACCTGTCCTCCTTGGGTGACCCTGCTGATATCTGAATACAGGCGGCATAGCTTCCAGCATCACAGCAACACACAAGCCCCCACAGTATGACAAACTGACAGACTGACGACTAGTCTTATTCATTTATTTTTAATTCTATCTCATCCTATGAGAACCTTTAATCTATGTTGCTCCAGAAGTCAAATCTAGAAACCTGGGTACAATTTAAAAACAAAGATTTTGCTAAAATTTTTGAAACCCAAGACCATCTAACAATGGAATAGGTTGCCTCAGAAGTAGTTTCTTTTCTACCACACTGAAAGGAGTTCAAAGGAAAGATACATGCCAATCAACCTGGAACACTGCTGAAAAGTCTCCTTCTCTTGACTGAGGTTGAATTAGATGTAGGCTGAAATCTCTTCTGAATTCCCAATTCTATGTTTCTAGGGTCTGAAACACTCTTTGGAGTCCTGGTCGCATAGTAGTTAAAGAGTTCAGTTGCTAACCAAAATACTGGCAGTTGAAATCCACCAGCCAATCCTTAGATACCCTCTGGGGCAGTTTTACTCTTAAATTTTATGCACCAACTACTAGGGCCAAAGATGAAGAAATAGAAGATTTTAATCAGCTGCTGCAGTCTGAAATTGATCGAACATGCAATCAAGATGCATTGATAATTACTGACGATTGGAATGCGAAAACTGGAAACAAAGAAGAAGGATAGGTAGTTGGAAAATATGGCCTTGGTGACAGAAACAATGCTGGAGACCAAATGACAGAATTTTACAAGACCAACGACTTCTTCATTGCAAATACCTTCTTTCATCAACATAAACAGTGACTATACACAAGGACCTCACCAGATGGAACACACAGAAATCAAATTGACTACATCTGTGGAAAAAGACGATGGAAAAGCTCAATATCATCAGACAGAACAAGGCCAGGGGCCGACTGTGGAACAGACCATCAATTGCTCATATGCAAGTTCAAGCTGAAACTAAAGAAAATCTGAGCAAGTCCACAAGAGCCAAAATATGACCTTGAGTATATCCCACCTGTATTTAGAGACCATCTCAAGAATAGATTTGATGCATTGAAAACTAGTGACAGAAGACCAGAAGATTTCTCGAATGACATCAAAGATATCAGACATGAAGAAAGCAAGAGATCATTGAAAAGACAGGAAGGAAAGATAAGACCAAGGCGGATGTCAGAGGAGACTCTGAAACTTGCTCTCGAACGTCTAGCAGCTAAAGCAAAAGGAAAAACTGATGAAGTAAAAGAACTGAACAGATGATTTCAAAGGGCCTCTGGAGAAGACAAAGTAAAGTATTATAATGACATGTGCAAAGAGCTGGAGATAGAAAACCAAAAGGGAAGAACACGCTCGGGATTTCTCAAGCTGAAAGAACTGAAAAAAAAATTCAAGCCTTTAGTTGAAATTGTGAAGAATTCCATGGGGTAAATATTAAATGACACAGGAAGCATCAAAAGAAGTTGGAAGGAATACACAAAGTCATTATACCAAAAAGAATGAGCCGAATGTTCAATCATTTCAAGAGGTGGCATGTGATCAGGAACTGATGGTACTGAAGAAAGAAGTCCAAGCTGCTCTGAAGGCATTGGCGAAAAACAAGGCTCCAGGAATTGATGGAATATCAATTGAGATGTTTCAGCAAACAGATGCATCACTGGAGGTGTTCATTCGTCTATGCCAAGAAATATGGAAGACACCTTCCTGGGTGACTGACTAGAAGAGATCCATATTTATGCCTATTCCCAAGAAAGGTGATCCAACTGAAAGTGGAAATTATAGAACAATATCATTAATATGATCCAACTGAATGTGGAAATTATAGAACAATATCATTAATATCACATGCAAGCAAAATTTTGCTGAAGATCATTCAAAAACGGCTGCAGCAGTATATCGACAGATAACTGCCAGAAATTCAGGCCTGTTTCTGAAGAGGACATGGAACCAGGGATATTACAGCTGATGTCAGATGGATCCTGGCTGAAAACATAGAATACCAGAACTAGAAGGATGTTTACCTGTGGTTTATTGACTATGCAAAGGCTTTCGACTGTGTGGATCATAACAAACTATGCATAACATTACGAAGAATGGGAATTTCAGAATACGTAATTGTGCTCATGAGGAACCTTTACATAGATCAAGAGGCAGTTGTTCAGACAGAACAAGGGCATACTGATTGGTTTAAAGTCAAGAAAGGTGTGCGTCAGCGTTGTATTCTTTCACCATACCTATTCAATCTGTATGCTGAGCAAATAATATGAGAAGCTGGACTATAGAAGAAGAATGGGGTATCAGGATTAGAGGAAGATTCATTAAAAACCTGCGTTATGCAGATGACACAACCTTGCTTGCTGAAAGTGAAGAGGACTTGAAGCACTTACTGATGAAGATCAAAGACCACAGCCTTCAGTATGGATTACACCTCAACATAAAGAAAACAAAAATCCTCACAACTGGACTTCACAACAATATCATGATAAACAGAGAAAAGATTGAAGTTGTCAAGGATTTCATTTTCCTTGGATCCACAATCAACAGCCATGGAAGCAGCAATCAAGAAATCAAAAGACGCGTTGCATTAGGTAAATCTGCTGCAAAGGACCTCTTCAAAGTGTTGAAGAGCAAAGATGCCACCTTGAAGAATAAGGTGCTTCTGACCCAAGCCATGGTATTTTCAGTAGCATCATATGCATGTGAAAGCTGGACAATGAATAAGGAAGACTGAAGAAGAGTTGATGCCTTTGAATTGTGGTGTTGGCAAAGAATATTGAATATACCATGGACTGCCAGTAGAACGAACAAATCTGTCTTAGAAGAAGTACAGTCAGGATGCTCCTTAGAGGCAAGGATGGTGAGATTGCATCTTACATACTTTGGACAGTTTGTCAGGAGGGATCAGTCCCTGGAGAAGGACATCATGCTTGGCAGAGTACAGGGTCAGTGGAAAAGAGGAAGATCCTAAATGAGGTGTATTGACACAGTGGCTGCAACAATGATCTCAAGCATAACAACGATTGTAAGGATGGTGCAGGATCGGACAGTGTTTCATTCTGTTTTGCATAGGGTCGCTATGATTCAGAATCGACTGGATGGCAACTAATAGGGTAGCTATGAGTTGGAATCGACTTGACAGAAATGGATTTGGTGTTTGGTTTTTTGGAAGCACTCTAGTGTGGTGCAGAACATAAATGAAATAAGAGATCAATCAATAGACACTTGCTTTATTTTTATAGTGTGCAACGCACCCGGATGTCAACTCACCCCATGAAGACAGCTTCACTCCCTCCTCCCTACCCTCTTTCAGAGACTCTGAGCCAGGATTGGTGTCAGGAAAGAAGTTACCAAGGGAAGAAGCTATCAAAAAAAGACCAGAAGGGAAAAAAAAAAAAAAAGCCAAATGTTAGCTCCTCACTATTTGCCCAAGTCTGGCTCTTCCAGGAGCATCTCCTTAAAGTTCTGTGCTGACCTCTCCTCCTCACTCTTGGGTGTCAGAATATGGGGGAAGAATCCCACTGATTGACTCATGAAACACATTGCCAGAACTCTCTATTTTAACACTTTAGGCCACAGAAGCAATTTATATTTTACTTAGAAGTTTATTGCAGTTTGATAATTTCTTTTCCCCTTGAACTGTAGAGTTTTAAAATATAATTTTTGGCTGACAATAAAAAAATCCATATAACTTTAGAGCATTTTCAAAGCTTTTAAAGTTTCCAGTAAAGCGAAGCAGCCCAAAGTTACCTTGTTGAGTTGTTTCAAGTTAACATCCTAATCATTTTTTTTTTTTTTTTTAACTCTCTGGCATCGAAGGCATCCCTGAAAAATGAATAGACAGAGCCGTTCTGTTCTTATAGAATATGCCGTCTAGAAACAATATTTCTAAAGAACATAACAAGAGGAGGGAGCATACAGTGGCTTGTCACTGAGCTTGGACAGGGATTTGTTTGTAGAAACAAAATAAACGGTGAACCTGAGGTGCTCAAAGTTATAAAGCTCAGTCATTCAACGATGCCAAAGAAATAAATTTGGTTGATATTTTTCCCTGTGATGATCATTTTCCAAGGATGAGAATCCATGTGGGCTATTAGTCAGAGGCATACACTGGTTTTGAAAATAATAACTTACATAGACCAACCCCAGATGGATTACAAAGCACTTTCACAAGTCTTCCAATAGATATTCTCTACAACTGGAATACATATGCCTTCTGTAGAGCCAGGGAGATTACCAGAATAATGGTGATTTAAAACACTGTAGGCTATTCTAACATGATTCCTACGATTGCTTTTTGAATTTTTCCACTTCCCACTAGCTTTGTTTGTGGTAGACTTCGGTATAATTAAATCAGCTAGTTTGGTTTCAACATACAAAATCAACATAAGTATCGGTTAGGAAACAATTTGAAAATCAAATGAACAATCATTTGCTGTTTCATAACCACTTATATCCAGTGAAATATGTCACAAATATTTTCATACTTTTCAAAATTCAACTATCATAATAGCCTTTTATAGAATTAAAACTTCTATTTTCTAGGAGAGTACACCAAGTTAGCAGAAAGGTTTAGGGACTTATCAGGGCCATAAAGGCAGATAGTGAAAAGGCAGAGTAGAATTGGGGAATGTCAATCTAGGGCTTAAATTAGACATACTAATCATGACACTTATGAGGCAAATTGTTTTCCTCCAGACTTGACCTCACTTCATCTCCATTTGCCAACACGGGAAGCCTCACCTTTGTGTGAATTTGTAGAGTAGAAAGTGCAGACACAGTGAGATAGGAGAATTTTTTTTTTTTTTTCCACAAGTGACTCATACCCAAGTGAAATAGAAATATGTCAGGGAGGGAAGAGTTCATAGAAGGCTCTCATTTTAGAAATGTGTTTCCATTTTCAGTGCACCCAATCTCTGGTTTATTGTCCCATCTATTCAATGAATTCATGGATGATAGATCCGTAATGGGTGATAAAGGAAAATTAGGCTAATAACAATAACTCTCCTTTACCTAATGCTCTGTACTTTCAAAGTGCTTTCAATTATAAATGGTATTTGATGAAACACCCAAATGAGGTTGGCAAGGTAGAGATTTGTAGTGTTTTGATAAGAGCACTAGTTAAATGGCATTATTTTATTAAACTGAAAGCCTTATGAATTATACATATCCTATATAAATGAGCGTCCTAAAAGAGCAACGATAATCCACTTCAAAACAGCAACAAAATCTTCACCTGAACCATGGTATACAGTGTGTGCTATCTTCAATTTAAAGATGAGGAGACAAAAGTAGTTAGAAAACCAAGCTTGGTCACTCAGGCAGTTAGTACAGAACCAGCAATAGGTTTATTGAAGCTTGGGAGCTAAGATAAAAAGGGACAACCACATATATTTATACTGTATCCCCTAATGTCTCTGTCAGAGGCAAAATCTTTGCTAGATGGTCCATGAGCATGATCAGTGTGGCACTTCTTGCCATTTATGACAAGAAATCATATCCAAACGGTATAAAATGCTTTGTTTCTTCCATGAGTTTTATGCAAGCTTTCTCCCTCTTTGCATCACCAAGTTGTTCAATATTGTATTGGGAAGCACTTTGAACTCCTACAAAGATAAGTGCTATTTAATTGCAAAGTGTTATTAGTCCTATGACTGTCATTATGGGCACCAGCACAATTTTACAGTTAATGCATCTCAATATTACTGCTGTTGACATCCTTCACTTTTTTTTTTTTTTAACTGGTTCCACGGCAGAATTAGATGTGTCAGGGGACTGGTTATTGGAAATTGGATTCAAAGTCTCTTGTTCCTAAGTCTTTAATATCCAAATGCATTGCTATATTCCCCCATATTGAATGGTATTTTAGCAGCATCAATACTGTCCTTGCACATGATTCACAATCCTGCAACATTACACATCAGGTCTACTTGACGGGAAAAGATCAATTTGCAGAGAGCTGTAGTTCTTACCTAGGCTTAATGATTGTAACTCTTCTACCTGCAAAAATAATTTATTCCACTAGTAGTATTCCGCTTTCCGTCTTCTATATAAAGGAGGCATTTGCAGTTAAAATGTTTAATCCCTATTCGCTAAAACAATCCCATATGTTGTATCCTTTTAGCTTCTTACTTCCCTTCACTAACTCTGCCCCACAGCTAACTCCATATGCATAACATCTACTGAGACCCAGATAGTCATTTCTGGTTTCTTATCTGTTGATGAGAAAAGTAGGAACATATATAATGAACCAGGTGTTCTTTCTCACTTTCAGCATCTAACAACTCTGTTCTTTGCCACCCCACTAACTCTATGCTCCTTCTACTACCTACCTATGCTGTTAGGAATTATTCCTTATTTCCCACTATTGACCTGTATTGACTAATTTTATGATTTGGCGTAACATTCCCAGGGGGTCAAGGCTTAGAGTGTGTATTTGGGGCTGAGGATGGTGAAACTTTTCGGCAGAAAGGAAATATTGATGGAATGAAATGAAATGTCAAATTAGCCAAAGAGGAAAATAACTACCTTAGCCATCAAGTCAAACCTACCTACCTTTGAGAACCACTTTTTAGAGATTGCTATTTTTTTTTCTGTCTGTTAAAATATGTACAAAAAGTAGAAATGTAACACTTCATGGCAAAATAGAAACATGGTGTATGGAAAGAAAATATGCTTGGCAGTTGACAAGAGCTATGGTATGTGACTTTTTTATAGAATTTTTATATTAAAATTATCCTATTTAATTGTTGGTCCATTTAATATCAGTAAACCAGTTGCTGTTAAGTCAATGTCAACTGATGGCAACTCCGTATGTGTTAGAGTAGAATTTTGTTCATAGCATTCTCAATAGCTGATTTTTTCAGAAGTAGATCACCCGGCTTTTCTTTTGAGGCACCTCTGAGTGGACTCGAACCTCTAACATTTTGGCTCTCAACTGAATGCGTTAATCATTTGCACTCCAGGAATTCAGTTCAATTTGATTTGAATCATCACATATTCAATGACCAGCAGTCAAACGCACAGACAATTCTTTCTAAATGCACTTGCATCTAGAACTTTAAAATTAATCTTTGGGTAAATAGGGCCTATATACACGAAAAAAAATATTGAGGCAAAAGATATGGGATTAGAGCTGCTATAGCTCAAAACATTCTAACAAAGCATATACAAGGAAAAAATAAAAAAGCCCATTGTCTTCAAGTCGGTTCCCTCGTAGCAACCCTATAGAATGGAGTAGAACTGCTCCATAGGGTTTCCAAAGAGCACCTGCTGGATTCGAACTGCTGACCTTCTGTTTAGCAGCCAGAGCTCTTAACCACTACACCATCAGGGCTCTATACAAATTCAAAACAGTACGATTACCATGAAACAGTAAATTATGCAGTAAAAGCAAGGTGAACTTTAGGGAACTGAAAGGAGATATCAGAGTGATTTTAGATACGACTTGAAAGGTTAGACGGCAAACAATGCATTTTGATTTCAACTGTAAAGGCTATGCCGGACTTATACAATCAAAAGTAGGACCCGGATCTTTGTCTTAGGTGGGGTTTGCCCAGAAGTGAAACATGAGATGAAGACTCAAGCAATACAGAGTTTATGTGAACGAAATGGGGATGTGATAGAGGGAAGATAAATTGTTAATCCCAGGGGATGACTAGATTTCAAATCTTCAGAGAAACATGCTTCAGAATTATCCCACCTGAAAGACAAAGGAGTTGGGTTATGTATGGAGCAACTCCAAAGAATCTATTCAATTAGGAATACCAGAGATAATGAAGATACTGAAACTTAAAGAGGATAATGTGTCCAAAGTCTGAGCAGTTCATAAAACACAAACCAGCATAAATAACTCCTGAGTTCTTTGCCACTGCCTCCCTGCAAAAGAAGGGGGGAGGTTGATTGTTACAGATGGGATTGGTGAAGAATGTCATATGTTGCATAACATTGTTGGTATCATGGATTTGACCTCAGACTGGCTGGGGTTGAAGTCCTGGTTCTACCCCCTGCTAGCTGTGAGAGCTTGAAAAATTTACTTCAGTGTCTCAGTTGAAAGAGTGAAGCATTTTTTTTTCTTTAGCATCCGACATATTACAATATATAAATACTTAGAATTCTCAGTTTCTAGAGTACTGTAAATATCAGAAGTGAGGCAATACAGCATCTGCATATATTGTTAGTTTATATGTTTTCCCCCTTTCTTCTGTCATTCCCTTTCCCATTTTCTCCCTCCTTCTTTCTTTCCTTCCCTCAACATGTCATCGCTAAACCAGAAGATGGAGATAGAATTGTGAGCAAGGAAAATATGATTGCTTCTCTATGAAATTTAAGCCTATAATTTTTGACAGGCATTAATGATAATAATAAAATAATAATAAATAGATATATTAAGTAAGTAATATGTTGGCAAAAATAATACTAAGCAGATGTAGGAAGTATGAATTTCATAGGTTATTAAACTCTCAATTATAAATGTAGAATTAACTTCCCAAACCTGCAATTCTGATGATGACAGAAAGCTTAATCTTACAAATTCAAAGTAAATTCAGTCATTTCTGCTGATTAGTAGTCTTTTTGAGGTAAAATCTCACGGATCAGGTAGGGTTTTTCTCCTTCCCCTTTCTCCTTCCCTTTTTTTCCTGAAATGAAATAAATTCCAAGGGCACTAGGTTAGACGACTAATAGCACTGTGGTGGAGTCCCTGGTTAGTGCAAACGGTTAATGTGCTAGGCTGCTAACAGAAAATTTAAATGTTTAAATCAACCCAAATTTGCCACAAAAGAAAGGCCTGACAATCTTCTTCCAAAAAATTAACCATTGAACACCCTACGGAGTATAGTTCTACTCTGAAACACATGGGGTCGCAATGGGTCGGAATCCACTGGACAGCAGATGGTAAAGGTAAATTTAATCACTATGGTATTATTTTTTTTCCCTGTTGGCTTCTTTCAAGATGTAAGAATAACAATAACAGTGAACACAATAAATATTTTAATATTAACTGATGCTTATTGAATTCATATTATGTTTCTAGTTACTATCCTAAATAATTTACACAGAATAATTCTTTTCATTTACGCTCCACTGTAATGTGCTGAGTACTGTTACTACCTATTTTGCCAATGAGGAATCTGCATTGGTCATCAGCCTCTACTCTGATTGTTTCCATATGGAGTGTCTGTGTCCCTTTCTGCTTCCCAGGCACACAAATGTCTCTCTCTGTCTTTTTCGCACTAGCCCTGAGTGCTCTCTAGCTCTGTTGGCCTCCTCTTAGATATTTTCGTATCCTCTGAAAGCACAAGGAATTTTGGATATTATCCCATAACACGCTGGCTGGCCTATATGTGACTCTCCGAGGGAACTCCTAAGCATTATGTTGAGTCATTATTTCTCTCCTCGAAGGCACATGCCAGCATTAGGATATGTGGTTTCCCTTTGTGACAAATTGTAATTTTAACAAGTAATTTAATACCTTCTTATTCCTACAGTGATAACTCTAACCTTTGGAATCTATGAGAATAAGAAATTAGTGGCTGGAAGACAGACCCAAAATAAAAGGACTCTCCTCCTCTTTGCCTAGCCCTCATATGGATGACTTTTCCTTGGGGGGACAATAACTACTGTAGATGTCTAGGTCAGGACCCTTCCTCCTCCTTTTATGAAGGCTACAGAATTGGTCTGTCCACAGGATGGCTCTGCAGAGTCTTTTCTCAAGGCAGTCCTACTCCTGAAGGAGAACTAGAAGGCAGTGAGTAGGGTCACCACAGAATGACTTTGAATTGGCAATGAGGGGAAAAAATATAATTCATTGGATTAAAATTTCACTGGAAATGTGAATTGAGGATGGGTTTTATAAAAGAGTGCCTGTCAGTTACACTGAGGGCCTAATAACCTGATTTTCATTCACTGGGACAAAGGAGAAGGAAAGTAGAATGAATCACCATTTTCCACTACAACAATGACAGTTTGGAAGACTGCTATGGCTCTTCTGGTAATAATAATTTCCATTTCGATAGGCTCCTTTTCTGAGAGGTCTGAAGTATTTTACAAGTGATTTTTTTGCCATCCATCCTCATATCTCAAAGAGAGGAGATACAAATACATCCGCCTTTCATAGGCAAGAAATGTGTCTGAAGGTTTCTGAATACACTGCACTTTTTCCAAAGAATGTTTTAATAAGGCATGCTGTGGAAACGGAACCACTCAGTCATACCTGGGGAGAAAAAGAAAGGAAGACAGAAGTATATAATATGTGGACACAAAATCTCATTTAAGTTCTTATTGTTTTCTTATAACTCATCACTAGAAAAGATGAAAGTAAAATAATACTTTATGTATATTACATTGTGGCATTTGATTGACATCAATTTAAATCCTCTTAACCGTTAGACTTTACGTAGTTTTCTGATGTTGTTATGGACTCTGTCATATCCTCTTTCGTCTCTGCTAACGCTTAGGATGGACAGAGCATGTGGTAAATGTTCTGTAAACTTTTTACTTGCTGAATGCACATAATGTTATGTGTGAGTCAAAGGCCTGCAAAGTCAGCACAAGAAGGGTACTAAAGAGTATACCTATCAAGAGAAGGAAGATATCCTGTACAAACTGGGAATTTTCTTGTGTCTTCAGATGTCTTCCAGTTTAGTGCATAATTGCACAATGGACTGGCTTCTATCAGTGTGTTGCTCATTAAAAAAAAGATGATTTCTGGTAGTTGTGTTTAGAATAACAGCCCCCAAAGATGTCTGAGTCTTAATTCTGGTAAATTCTGAATATGTTATGTTACATGGCAAAGGAGAATTAAGACTGCACGTGGAATTAAGGTTGCTAATCAGTTGACTTTAAAATAGGGCAATTATCTTGGATTATTTGGGTGGGTCCAATGTAATGACAAGGGTCATGAAAAGTGGAAGACGGAAGCAGGAGAATCGGTGTCAGAGTGTTGTGATGTGTGAAAGACTGGACTGACTATTGCTGGCTTTGGCTTTCCATAGACCATGCAATGTGAGAAGCCTCCAGAAGCTGGAAGGAAGGAAGCAGATTCTTTCTTAAAGCCTCAAAAAAGGAGTGCTTCCCTGCTGAAACCTTGACGTTAATTCAGAGAGACCCATTTTGGACTTCTGACCTGCAGAACTGTGCAGTAATGAGTTTATGTTGTTTTAAGCCACTAAATTTTTGGTATTTTGGCATAATAGCAATAGGAAGCTGTTCAATGTGATAGATGGTTTGTAAATAATTGAAATGAATGCATAAATTTACCAGTATAAGTCAAATCCTATCATTTTCCGATGTTCCAAATTCTGAAAATGGGTTAGGAGAACTAGGGCTCATGAACTAGTTTCAAAAGCTGTAACTTACAGTCACAAGAATAACAATGGCTCCATACTGTATTTTAAATCTGGTTTCACTCTTTCACATATTTCTGTGAGAAAGAGCATAATGTTGGAAAAGATATATGTGGTTATCCATGAGGCATCCCAAAGGCGGTTTTGGAAGTGTTCCAGTTCTAGGATAATAGTTATACCACATAGTGCTTACTCTGTGCTTATCATGTACATTGTTCTAAGCAATTTCCATATATTTTCTAGCTTGTTCCTTACAACAATCACACAAGGTAGCTATTTTCATTATCTCTGTTTCATTGATGGTTAATATAAATGTGCACGGACAGGAAAAATTGCTAGTTCAAGGTCACACAGGAAGTAGCAGAGTTAGGATTGGAACCCTTAACCACTTCAATATACTCTATCTCAAAAATAATTCCCCTTCTTCCCATACCAATTTTAATACGTAGCACTTGATTAGTCCATTAAATAATATGTCTTATTGGTCCATGTGAAGTTGGGGGAAAGAACATTCTACAGTGAGAAAACTGTGAAAACCAGGGCTAAGGGCTAAGGGTAGAGTGTACGTTACTATGTTTGTTGTTCAAGGCACATAAAAAATTATAGTGAAAAATGAAGCTAGAAGGGTATTTTGGGCTGGATTTTGGTTTCTAACCTCTGGGATAAGAGATTTAAATTCTATTGAGCCGTTAATGAAAAATACTATTGATTTTTTTTAACACAAAAATGAAGCAATCAGAGTTGCCATGTTAGGCAGGTCCATGTATGTTGACTCACTTGAAAGAGAATGACAGTAGGGAAAATGAGGCATGGAGTTCAGTGAGAAGACTATTATAAGGCACAAATGAGGGGTACTGGTGTTCTGACTGAGGTAGGTGACTATGGGAATGGGAAGGAGAGGTTCAGATGTAAGAAATATTAGGGAGGTCAACTGATTTTCACCTCTCTTGAAAGGCATGGGCAACACAAAGTAGTCGTCAGTGACTGAAAATTTGAAATCGATTGAAAGGGAGATTGGTGGACATGACAGGAAAGAAAGCTCAGGAAGACACACCAGTTAGAGCTTGAAAGCAAAGAATGGTGAATTTGGTTTGAGGAAACTCTACTGTAAAAAAAAAAAAAAAAACTGTAGCTGAAAGAATTATATATATCTGAGGTACTCAGCCCCATGGGTAATAAGTGCCTGGTTTATGATTGGCTTTTAGATGTTCTACACACCCTTTCACATGAGGATTCCACTAGGAGCTACTAGTCTAAATTTCGTTGATCACAATAATATCCATATTACATAAAAAATACCAGGGCCTCCTAGATATTCCATCAGTATTTTCTAACTTCCAATTCCCTGCTGCTCATTTACACCCTCAGCCTCAGGTTGGTACTAGCTCTACCTACTCAGGTGAATAACTCCTGATATGAGTAGACTTCTCGGAAATTAGCAGCAGTCCTATTGAGTAACCAGATGTAAATATGATCACCTGTTATCCACAGAGTCAGAACTAAATTCTCTACCACTCTCAGAGATCTTTAGGGGCTCTTTGTTATGAATAATAGCCAATACCAATGTAAGGCTAATTTCCAAAATGTGAAGCTAATTTATATCCCCACTTTCCCACTTCATCATTCTGACACAAGCTCCCTACACGGCAGTTTCTCTCTGACCCTAACCACCAAGAGTTGGGTCTCCACAAGTTAGGACTCTATCCTTCCAACCAACTCCTGCCAAGTAGGCAAATACCAGCCTCTCTACTGGTTCTCACTGCCCCTGGTGGGTTTGATAATTCACTAGAGTTACTCACAGAACTCAAGGAAACTATTACCTATACTTACTTATGGTTACCCATTAATTACAACTAGAAATAATACAAGAATAGAGACAAATCAGGCAAGGTCTGGAAAAAGTCCCTGGAGGAGGCTTCCATTGTCCTCAGGGATGTATTTCACTATCTCCCACACATAGATGTCCTCACCAATCCATGAAACTTCCAAAAAAAGAAAAAAAAAAGCTTTCCAAGGTCCCAGGTCCCCTAGTCATTGAAACCTTAAAAAATATGTGGAATTTGGGCCTTAATTCATAGTTATGATCCATCCAATCAATGAATATGCATGACTGCATCAGGCCCCCCTCCCTTCCTGAAGTTAGTTTGTCAGGTGTGCAGCCTGTGTATCCCTTATTTGCCTTGTTATTTTGGTAAACAAAGGCATCTTGACTGCTAGGGCTATTTTCAGAAACCGGAGACAAGGGCCAATCCAAGTTCTTTGTTCCATACTCTTGAAGATCAATGCATCAACTCTGGTTGATCATACTCCTCACCCATACTCTTCTACAGATGAATCAGGCCCAATAAGCCATTAAAATGTCACTTTTCTATAACCCCTATATATAAAAATCTATGAATCTTCAATTTTTTTTTTTTTTTTTTTGAGGGGAGAAGCAGATACCTCAAACATAAAAGTAGGGTCAACATCCATCAGCTCAGCCTGAACACTGCCTTGCTAGAACCTGTTTCTTCAATATTATATCAAAGTCCTAAGCCAAGAACACCTATAATGTTGTCTGGCAATCTTCTTTCAATTGACTTCCCCATTTCTATGTAGTTTAAAAATTCATCGTACTTGAAAGTCATAATGGATGTGCATATTCTCATTTTTGTTAGAATCCATCATAATGCCTCACAATCCATTGCAATAATTACACGCAATCATTACAGAAAAGCTCTCACAAAGTTTATTACAATAATGTTAAATACAGCTTCTCCATTGGTCTTTAACCAAAGCAATCTTTTATGTTGGAGTACAGTTTTATGAAGCTTGTCAAATGCCAACAGTTCTCTTTTAGATAGGGAAACTTTCGAAGGGACGTTTGGTTATTTGAAAACTCCTCTGATTACCACCTGCTCCAACCCAAATTAAATTGTCCTCCTTCTCTTCTATTACCCCACTTAGGCTTCTATATACTAGATATTTCTACTCTTGTAACATCTTAGGTTTTTATTTCCTTGGGTGATTAATCCCCCCACTTAACTAGGGCAGTGTGTTTTTTTTCTATGAACGTTGAAGTCAGAAAAAGTTAATTTGGTATCCAGGCTCCATCAGATCTCTAGAGTATGTGAGCATATCTCTGAACATCATTTTTCTCATCTGAAATATGAGACCAGCCACAACAACCTATTCTTTATATACCTCACAGTGATATGAAGATTAAGTGAGAATGTCTTGTAAACTGAAGGTACTCTACACCTCCTACTAGATCTGATTTTCATTTGCCAGCCCATTTCCAGCCTCAATCTAGTCCTCTTGGCTCATCCTGCCCCATTGTTTCCTGAAACTAATATAACTTGTGGTGTTGCTGGTACCAAATTAAAAAGATTACTAAAAATCATAGATCAGCATTTTCAGATACACAAATACACACATGCACACAGAGATAAATAACAACAGCTGTCTGTAATGTCCTTTTTGAACAGAAGGGAAAGTGAAATAAATAGCTCCTGTATGCAAGGGCAGTGATACACACCACTTTCAGACCCATCCCAAAGTCCACCGGGAAATTAGACCTCATCAGTGTCAAGCATCAATTCACAATCACTGCACCAAGTGGCAGAAGTTACTAGAGTGACATGCTCTGCTGCTGAGGCCAGATCTCTTGTCACAAAGTAAAGAAGAACAATTATCCTGAGATTTAAGTCTGTGTACACAGCCACCTTTTATCATTCAGGACTAAAAAACCTCACATTGTCTGTGCTCCCTAATGACAATCCCCAACTACTAATATGTCCACCTTAGTTTTTCCAGAGCATACTGAGTCTGAACTTGAAATCTAAAGAGGGAGAAGGGCCACCACTGAATTATACTTGGTAAGTGTTGACAGCTCCAGGCAACCCGAGATGCCTGGAGCTGTTGTTCCCCTGGGGCTTCCCTCAGAAATGACACATGTATCTCATGAAGATATTCTAGCAGGTAGCATTTGAAAATAAGTAAATAAGTCTCACTGTAGAGCACTATCGGGTATAAGTGTAGAGTGTCTTCAGCAACTAAAGACATCAGCCTCTTGGGGATATGTTAATCTGCTTGTGTCTGCAAGGAGGAAGGATGAACTGCCAGATGAAAGCTTGAGGCTGTCAATGCCTACAGGGAAATGATGGGTGAACATCAAACTTTAATTCAGATGAACATTTCAATGCCTGGGTAGGAATTTCACTTTTGGGATCAGTTTATTGGGAGGAGTCAAAAGGAGAGGAAACACACCAACACAATCAGGATACACACGCATCATGAGTCAACATGACTTTTATGGTAGTAGTAAATTCTCATAGAGGGCACGCAGAAAAAGTGGGTGTTGGGTTCAGAGCTCTACATGAGATAGACTTTCAATAAATGTTAATGACAACTGAAAGAGGCTTCAGAATAATACCTTATAAATTCTGCCCAAAAGTTATTGCAGTATATCAGTAAAGAAAATACCACTGAAATGAATATGCTTAGAAACAAGAAAAACAACGTTCAAATTTAAGTGAAATGCAAATACTGAAATAATGAAGATCCAGGGTAAGTAAGAGTAAATTGTGAAGGGCACTGTCACTGGGGCAAGGCTTCTTTCTCTGATTATCAGCCAAGGCAAGAATTCTATTTTGTCATTTGGAGTTATATTTTACTCCATTCTTGAAATATTTTTGTGTTGTTCAGTGATTTTTTAGTGCACATTCAATTTTCACAAATTAATATATTAAGAAAAATGGTAATAAGTAAATTAGTTTTGAATTTTTCCTGTGGCTCTGATAAGAATCAGTAAACTTCTAAATATTCATTTACAAATGTAAATATTAAATATTAACAGTATTTCCCCACTATTCAATGTCAGATTGGCCATAGGATACAGAAACTTATGTCATTACCACCACACAAATAATAATAAGCATGTTTTCGTTGTTTTTGTTCAAGGACCTATGAAGTTCATTTTAAATAGATCTTGTCATGTAATCTTTAAATTATCCAAAAAAAAGTTGGTATTATTATTTCTGTTTTATAGATAAGTAAGTTGAGGCTTAGGGAATCCAAATAATAAAACCAGGATTCTATGGGGAGTAATGGCAAACGTGGTGGTGTAGTAGTTAAGAGCTGTGGCTCCTAACCAAAAGGGTTGGCAGTTTGAATCCACCAGGTGCTCCTTAGAACTGTATGGGGCAGTTCTACTCTGTCCTACAGGGTCGCTATGAGTCAGAGTCAATTCGACGGCAATGGATTTGGTTTTTGGTTTTGTGGGTAGTAACTGGTAGGATAGGAATTTGAACTCAAGGAGTTTACAGCCAGAGACTTCACTTTGAAGACCTTTATTATATTAAAAAAAAAAAAAAAAACTTACCTTCCACTTATTTAACATATGTGATTCTAACCTAGTAGAACTTTGTACTAAGTACTTTCATCACAGTAAGACACATATCAACTGTCCATGTAGTATAATATTATACGCCCTGCCTTCTTTCAGACAAGCTCTAATCCACTGAAATTGTCAAATATTTTTAAAAGCAGAAGCAAAGCCAACATGGTGCTATAGACAGAAGCACCACACTGTCCTTCCACAGCAAAGACCTGAAAAACTAAGTAAAGTAGAGACTAACTTCTATCCTGGAACCCTAAGCATCGAATGAAGAGATAAAGAACTCAGCCAAACACCAAATGGAATAAGAAACTGACAGAGAACACAGAGCAAAGAGAGATACATGGAGAGGTCCCTATCAATTAATGCAGGAGGGATTTGCCATCTTGGACTCCTGTCTGAGATTGGCAGACAGGGAGTATGAGACAGCAGCTGCACAGAGCTCCCAGCAGGAGACAAAGCACAAAATAAACAGAGACATACGTTTCCCACCTTCCATCCTTCTCCCTCCTGCTCAGCCTCTGCAGGTTCCTAGCCAGCACGGGTCACTCAGCTGACGAAGAAGTTCAGGATCCGTGCTTCTTGGCTAGATCCTGCCCACATCGAAGACTGGCTGACAGGGAGTACAGAAAAGCAGCTTCATGGAGCTCCCAGGAGACAGAACACCTGGTAACCAGAGATATACACTTTCCCATCCCCAATCCTTCTTCTCCACTGCTCGGCCTCCTCTGTTTCTTGCCAGCCACAGTCTTTTGACTGGGGCTTGGATTCACCCTAAATACACTGGCAAGCTCCATCAGTGCCAATTGTTTGTTGCTGTTGTTGCTTTTTTCAACATCTTTTGATTTACTTCCTGCCTCTCACCACCTCCCCCTCCTTTCTTTTGAACATCTGGCTCCATGTGCCAGCTTTGCTTCTTCTTGAAAGGCTGTGAAGTACTGCTCCACTGGAGAACTGCTTCCCCAGACTGCACCACCACTTCGATGGGATCCCCAAGGCCTTTTTTTGTTTTGTTTTGTTTTCTTCTCCTTTTTGAAGTTTAGAAGCCCCTTCTAGCTGGGCTATACTACCCGGATTGGGAGCCACTTCCCCGGTCTGCACAGCCACGTTGGTGGGATCGCTGGGGGTATTCCTTTTTGCTTAGTTTCATTTTCTTCTGTTTGTTTTTTTTCTTTCTTTTTCGTTTCATGGCTTGGGAAGCCCTTTCTAGCCAGGCTGTACTGTGCTGCCTGGGAGCCACTTTTCTGGTTCTTGCGCCCACACTGGTGGGATTTCTGGGAGCTTTTCTTTTCTAATTTTTATTTATTATATTTATTTTTCTTTTTCTCTTTTTTTTTCCCCTTTTTGTTTTTCTCCATTTCTTTGTTTTTCATCTCTCCACTCCAGTGGCAAGCTCAAGTAGCATGCTTTTATTCTTTTCTTTTTGTTTGTTTGTTACTGGTTCTTGTTTCCCTCTCCTCTCTCCTCTCCTATACCCATCTTAGCTCCACATATCACACCCTCGCCCCTTTTTCCTGCCTAAATGCATCATGCACTGAACATCACACCTCAAGCAGCACAGGTACGGCTTACCAGAAAGTGCCCTGCACTGATTCCTGGCCGCCCCTGTTAGCCCTAGTACATGACACAAACAGTCCATACCAGGCTCTCCCCTTCAGTGGGACCTGCCCTGCTGCACCTAGCTGAGCAACTGGCCCTTGGATGAGGTGAAAAGTATCATACACACAGACAAGAAAAAACAAAGAACATGCAGACCGACTGCTCAGACCTAACCATATAAAACAAAAAAGCAAGAAAAAGCAAACAAATGTACAATCAATGAATAAAAAAATAACTACTGAATTTCCCAAAGACAGCAGACAATATCAAAACATAAAAAAAAAAAAGACAAGATGATTCCAGAAGGCAATGAAAGTAAAATACCAGTTGAGTTTCCAGTAGAAGAAAAGTCACTAGAACTACCTGATGGGGAATTCAAATCTCTAATACTCAGAGTTATCCAAGAGTTGGAGCAAAAAGCAGGAAAAAATGAGGACAAAATAGATGAATTCATGGAAAAGGTAGACATTCATGGAAAATACAGAAAAAAAAAATGGAATAATTCAGAAAAATAATACAGGAACAAAATGCCAAAATAAATTTACAACTAGAAATCATTTAAAACAAAACAAACAAAAACAATTAGAAATCCAAAAGTGAAACAAGATTTCAGAAATGGACAGCATCACAGAAGGGCTGAAAAACGGATCTGAAACACTGGAAGACATTATAAGCGAAATTGAAGACAAAACTTGGGTACAATCTTGTTTGAGGAAAAATCAGAAAAAAGAATGAAGAAAAATGAAGAAACCCTGAGAATTATATATAATACAATTAAAAGCAAAAATTTGCAAGCGATTGGAGTTCCAGAAAAGTGGGAGAAAACAGAAAATATAGAGAGGATCATTGAAGAATTGTTGACAGAAAACTTCTGAAAGATCATGGAAGATGAAAAGTTGACCATCCAAGGAACTCAATGAACTCCATATAGGATAGGCTCCCCCCCAAAAAAACCTTTAGGCATATCATAATCACACTTGCTAAAACCAAAGACAAAGAAAGAATCCTGAGAGCAGCTTGACAAAAATGAAAAGTGACATACAGAGGGGAAACAATAAGACTAAACTCTGAGTATTCTGCAGAAACCATGCAGGCAAGAAAACAATGGGGTGACATATACAAAACATTGAAAGAAAACAAACAAAAAAAGCCAACCAAGGATAACATTTTTGTCTATTTTTTGCTTCAACTCTTGGATTGCTCTCACTATTAGAGATCTGAATTCCCTGTCAGGTAGTTTTAGTGAATAAGAGTTTTGGAAAAAATGAGGAAAAAAATAGACAAATTTTTGGAAAAGGCAGACAAATGCAAGGAAAATACAGACAAAAAAAATGGAACAATTCAGGAAAGTAATACAGGAACAAACTGCCAAAATAAATTCACAACTAGAAATCATATAAAAACAACAATTAGAAATCCAAAAGGTAAACAACAAGATTTCAGAAATGGACAGTGTCATAGAAGGGCTGAGGAGCCAGTTTGAAATGACAGAAGATAGAATCAGTGAAATTGAAGACAAACACTTGGATACAACCCTGTTTGAGGAAAAATCAGAAAAAAAGAACTAAGAAAAATGAAGAAACACTGAGAATTATGTGGGATACAATGAAAAGCAAAAATTTTCGAGTGATCAGAGTTCCACAACAGGGACACTCACTAAAACCAAAGACAAAGACAAAATCCTGTGAACAGCTCAAGAAAAGCAAAAAGTCACGTACAGAGGAGAAATAATAAGTCTAAGCTCTGATTATTTGGCAGAAACCATGCAGGCAAGAAGGCAATGGGATGACATGTATAAAAACTTGAAAGAAAAAAACTGCCAACCAAGAATAATATATCCTGCAAAACTTTCATTCAACATGATGGTGAAATTAGGAGAGTTCCAGATAAACAGGAATTAAGGGAATATGTAAAAATGAAACCAAACTTACAAGAAATTATTAAAAGAAGTCCTTCAGTTTGAGAACAAACAAATCAGACCACAGCCTGAACCTAGGACACAAGATCACAGCAGCCAGATACCAACTAGGAAATGAACTCTCAAGGACTATCCAAAACCAAAAGAATTAAAACAGGGAACCAGAGAGGTTAATCTGTAAATGAAAAAAACATCAAAACAATAAAAGAGGGAATAAATGGTTTAGGTATAGAACTTTCTAATGGAGAGAAAGACAAGGTGATACCAAGGAATAATAGGCTGGTTCAAACCTAGGAAGCTAAGGGTAAATTTCTAGGTAACCACAAAGAAAATTAACAAACCTACTCATCAAAATAAAGTAGAAAAACAAAGCCTCAGTAAAAACAAAATCTACGGAAACAAAACAACAAAAAATCCATAAACAAAAGGAATTCAGCACAGGAGCATAAGAGAAACAAGAAAAACTTCAGCACCACAAAAAAGACAAATGACAGCAATGAATGCACACCTATCAATAATTACACTGAATTTATGTAGCCTAAATGTACCCATAAAGAGACAGAGTGACAGAATGGATTAAAAAAAAAATAGGATCCATCAATATGCTGTCTACAAGAGACACATCTTAGAAACAAAGCCGTAAATTTATTAAAAATCAAAGGATGGGAAAAAAGGAAAATCAAGCAAATAATTACCGAAAAAGAGCAGGATTGACAATGCTAATCTCAGACAAAATAGACTTTAAAACAAAAAAAGCCCACAGCCACCAGAAGAAAGACATATTAAAGATCAGAGCAGAAATAAATGAAATAGAGAATAGAAAAACAATAGAAAGAATCAGCAAAACCAAAAGTTTGTTCTTTGAAAAGGTCAACAAAATAGACAAACCACTGGCCAAACTGACAAAAGAAAAACAGAAGAGGATGTAAATACTCCCAATAAGAAATGGAATGGGGGACATTAAACAGACGCAACTAAAATAAAATGATCTTAACAGAGTATCATGAAAAATTGTAGTCTAACAAATTTGAAAACCTAGAAGAAATGGACAAAGTTTTGGTAACACACCACCTACCCAAACTAACACAAAATTATATTGAAAATCTAAACAGACCCATAACAAGAGAAGAGATTAAAAGATAATTTAAAGAACAAAAACAATAATAATAAAAAAACTACCAAAAACAAACAAAAAAAAAGCCCTGGCCCAGATGGCTTCACTGGAGAATTCTACCAAACATTCAGAAAAGAACGTAGACCAGGACTACTAAAAGTATTTCAAAACATAGAAAAGGAAGCGATACTTCCGAATTCATTCAATGAAGCCATCACAACAATGATAATAAAACCAGGCAAAGACACCACAAAAAAAGAAAATTATAGACCAATACCTCTCATGAATATAGATAAAAAACTTCTCAACAAAATTCTAGCCAATAGAATTCAGCATCATATTAAAAAAAAAAAAAATACACCAAGACCAAGTAGGACTCATGGTTCCACATTAGAAAATCAATCAATGTTACCCACCACATAAATAAAAGGAAAGAATCACATGATCATCTCAATCGATGCCGAAAAGTCATTTGACAAAGCCCAACACCCATTACTAATAAAAACTCTCAATAAAATAGGTATACAAGGGTAATTTCTCAACATAATAAAAGGCATATTTGCAAAACGAACAGCCAACATAATTCTTAATGAAGAGAGGCTGAAAACTTTCCACTTGAGAACAGGAACAAGACAATGATGCCCTTTATCATCACTCTTATGTAACATCGTACTGGAAGTCCTCGCTAGAGCAATAAGGCAAGAAAAAGAAATAAAGGGCATCCAAATTGGTAATGAAGAACTTAAACTGTCCCTATTTGTGGATGATACAACGATATACATAGAAAACCCAAAAGACTCTATGAGAAAACAACCGGAACTAATAGATTCAGCAGAGTAACAGGATACAAGATTAACATACAAAAATCAGTTGGAATCCTATGCACCAATAAAGAGAAGGGTGAAAAAGAAATCAAGAAAACAATACCATTATAGTAGCCCCTAAAAAAATAAAATACTTGGGAATAAATCTAAAGAAAACTACAAAACACTACTGCAAGAAACCAAAAAAGATTTACATAAATGTAAAGACATTCCATGCTCTTGGATAGGTAGACTCAACATTGTGGAAATGTCAATTCTACCTAAAATGATTTACAAATACAATGCAATCCCAACCCAAATACCAATAACATTCTTTAAAGAGATGGAAAAGCTAATCATTAAATTTATATGGAAAGAGAAGAAGCCCCAGATAAATAAATCACTATTGGAGAAGAAGAGTAAGGTAGGAAGACACACACTACCTGACCTCAGAACCTAGTACACAGCTATGGTAGTCAAAACAGCCTGGTACTAGTGCAAGGACAGATACATTGACCAATGGAACAGAGTTGAGAACCCAGATGTAAATCCGTCCACCTGTGGTCACCTGATCTTTGCCAAGGGCCCAATATCCATCGAATGGGGAAAAGACAGACTTTTTAACAAACAGTGGTGGCAAAACTGGATGTCCATCAGCAAAAAAAAATGAAACAGGACTCATACCCTACGCCGTTCACAAAAACTAATTCAAAACTGATCAATATATAAAGCCAACAATTATAAAGTTCATAGAAGAAAAAGTAAGATCAAGCTAGAAGCCCTAATACATGGCATTAACAGAGCGCAAACCATAATCAAAAACATATAAACCACAGAAGATAAGCTAGATAACTGGGATCTTCTAAAAATTAAACATTTATGCTCATCAAAAGGTTTCACCAAAAGAGTAGAAAGAGAACCTACAAGCTGGGGGGAATAAAAATTGGCTATTAAAAATCTGACAAAGGCCTAATCTCTAAAATCTGCAGGAAAAATCCAACACCTCTACAACAAAAAGACAAACAACCCAATTAAAAAATAGGCAAAGGAAAATGAACAGTCACTTCTCCAAAGAAAACATTAAAGCAGCCAACAGACACATGAGGAAATGCTCAAGATCACTAGTCATTAAGAGAATGCAAATCAAAACCACAATGACATACCATCTCACACTGGCTTTACTGGCAAGAATCAAAATAACAGGAAATAATAAACGTTGGAGAGTCTGTGCAGAGTTCGGAAGTCTTGTGCAGTGCTGGTGGGAATGCAAAATGATACAACCATTTTGGAAAATGATATGCACTTCCTTAGAAAGCTAGAAATAGAAATACTATATGATCCATCAATCCCACTCCTAGGAATATATCCTAGAGAAATAAGAGTCATCACACAAATAGATATATGCACACCCACGTTCACTGGAGCATTGTTCACAATACCAAAAGATGGGAACAATCTAGATGCCCTTCAACAGACGAATGGATAAACAAACTATGGTATATACACACGATGGAGTATTATGCAATGATAAAGAACAATGATGAGTCTGTGAAGTATTTCATAACTTGGATGAATCTGGATGGCATTATGTTGAGTGAAAGAAATCAATTACAGAAGGACAAATATTGTATGAAACCACTGTTGTAAAAACTCATGAAAAGGTTTACACACAAAAATAAACAATTTTTGCTGGTTATAAGGGAGACGAGGGGTGGGGATTGAAAAACACTAAATAGACAATAACCAACCAACCAAACAAACAAACCCATTGCCATCAAGTTGATTTCAACTCATAGCAACCCTATAGGACAGAGTGGGACTGCTCTCTAGAGTTTCCAAGGAGCTCCTGGTGGATTCAAAATGCCAATCTTTTGGTGACCTGCTGTAGCTTTTAACCAGTATGCCACCAGGGTTTCCAAATAGATAAGAGATAAGTGGTAACTTTGGTGAAGAGTAAGACAGCACACAATACCAGGGAAGCCAGCACAACTTGTACAAGGCGAGGTCGTGGAAGTTCCATAGATACTTTCAAACTCCCTGAGGGACTGAATTGCTGGGCTAAGGGCTGTGGGGACCATGGTCTCAGTGAACATCTAGCTCAATTGGCATAACACAGTTTTTAAAGAAAATGTTCTACATTCTACTCTGGTGAGTAGCATCTGGGGTCCTAAAAGCCTATGAGTGGCCATCTAAGATACTCCACTGCTCTCACCCCTTAGGGAGCAAGGGAGAATGAAGAAAACTAAACACATAAGGGAAAGATTAGTCCAAAAGACTAAGAGACCACATCCATCACGGCCTCTACCAGACTGAGTCCAGTACACCTAGATGGTGCCTGGCTACCACCACTGACTGTTTTGACAGGGATCACAATAAAGAATCCCAGACAGAGGTGGAGAAAAAATGTAGAACAAAATTCTAAGTCACAAAAAAAGACCAGACTCACTGGCCTGACAGAGACTGGAGAAACCCTGAAAGTATGGCCCCCAGCCATCCTTTTAGCTCAGTAATGAAGTCACTACCGAGGTTCACCCTTCATCCAAAGATTAGATATGCCCATAACACAAAAGGAGACTAAAGGGGCACACCAGCCCAGGGGCAAGGACTAGAAGGCAGGAGAGGACAGGAAAGCTGTTAATAGGGAACCCAAGGCTGGGAAGGGAGAGTGTTGACATGTAGTGGGGTTGTTAACCCATGTCATAAAACAATATGTGTACTAACTGTTTAATGAGAAACTAGTTTGTTTGGTAAACTTTCATCTAAAGTACAATAAAAAAGGAATAACTTTTTTTTTTAAAGTGAACAATTTAACTGAAACAACCTGGAGAGCTTTAGCATTCCTAAGATTGAAATAACTGAAACAAAAGTGATGAAAACCACTGTGCTACATTTTTGTTTTGTTTTGTTTTTACTTTCTTAACAAGAAATGAACAACATTAAGAAGAAAGAACAAAATGTTGTTCATTGGAAAATTATAAGTATGTTAAGAAAGGTCATCCCAGGGACATACATCTTACAAGACACATATCACTACATATTTCCTGATTTTTCCAAGGCAAATTCAATTCTATATAGTATGTCCTTTTACTCCTATTTTTGTGAGACTGTACATCCCTAAATTTTATACTCAGTGCATTTTTTAAGACTACTGATATTACTTATTTTTTAATTTAAATATAGCTATGTTACATTTATTGAAATTAAAGACATGCATATTATATACATAAAAACATTGAAATGGAAATTTTTTGGTATATATGTATATTCATCACAATCAAAAAGTGAATAATTTTGTTAAAATACACACATATTGGAAGTAGAAATTTCTATGCTTCAAATTCTGCACAGTTAATTTCAGTTTTCCACTGATTTTCTGTTATAAAATTAAGGACCTTTTTTTTTTTTTTTTGAGGAAAAAAAAAAGAAAAACTAAACCCTAACGCATAATATAACCACACGTAAGAATGCAGCAAATCTTTTAAAGCCATACACTGAAAAAGGACTTAATTTTATAATAAAATGCTAATAATTCTAGGAAAAAATCTTATATTATAAATGTAAATAAGTATTCTTTTTGTGTTTGGGAAATGAATGAATGTCCACAGGGAAAATAAGACTGACAACCTAAGAGAAGAGAAAGAAGAGTGAGAAAGTCTTTAGCTTTAAAAAATCTTTGGTACCCAGTATTGTACAAGGAGAGAATATGTGCTGTCATTCTCCCTCAGAACCTTTGCCCAGCATTTCATGGAAGTGAAACCCTGGTGGCATGGTAGTTAATTGCTAGGGCTGCTAACCAAACGGTTGGCAGTTTGAACCCACCAGGCGCTCCTTGGAAACTCTATGAGGCAGTTCTACTCTGTCCTATAGGGTCGCTATGAGTCGGAGTTGACTCAATGGCACCGAGTTTTTAGTAGAGTTTTACTGCCTTTAAGAACAGATTCAGCTGAACTAATGAGCAGGGCAAATCATTTTCTCTTTCTCTCTCTCTGTCTGTCTCCCTCTAAATACACAGACACACACATTCACTAGTTCATACATACTTACGTATGTGCTTTAAAGGAAAAACAAACAAATGAACACTTGTTTCTCTTGGTATAAAAATAAGTATATGTTAATGTTTGTTGTAGTTTTTATTAGGTGCCGTCGAGTCGGTTCCGACTCATAGTGACCCTATGTAAAGCAGGACAAAACACTTCCTGGTCCTGCACCATCCTCACAATTCTTGCTTTGTTTGAGCCTATTGTTGAACTCACTGTGTCAATGTTGTGGGTCTTCCTTTTTTCCACTGACCCTTTACTTAATCATGATGTCGTTCTCCAGGAACTGGTTACTTCTGATAATATGCTCAAAGTATGTGAGATGAAGTCTTGCCATTCTCCCTTCTAAGAAGCATTCTGGCTGTACTTCCAAGACAAATTTCATTCTTCTCACAGTCTATGGTATACTCAATATTCTTTGCCAACGTCATAATTCAAAGGCATCAATTTTTCTTCAGTCTTCCTTATTTATTGTCCAGCTTTCACATGCACATGAGACAATAGAAAACACCATGGCTTGGGTCAGGCACATCTTAGTCCTTAAAGTGAAATCTCTGCTTTTTAACACTTTGAAGTGACCTTTTGCAGCAAATTTGCCCAGTGCAATGCATCATTTAATTTCTTGGCTACTGCTTCCATGGGTGTTGATTGTGGATGCAAGTAAAATAAAATCCTTGACAACTACATATTTTCTCTGTTTATCATATGTGTCTGTCAGATGTCATACTGTGGTACATGCATGTGTCTGTGATACTGAAATCTTTGCCACCAATATTTCAAATGCCAGCAAGGTCACCATTGGTGGCCAGTTTCAGCAGAGCTTCGAGACTAAGATAGACTAGGAAGAAGGACCTGGCAGCCTACTTCTGAAAAAAAATTGACCAGTGAAAACCTCGTGAATAGCAGCAGAACATCGTTAATGTTATACAGCCTAAAAAAAAAATGCAGAAAAAAATAAAGAAGGCATTTATGTCTTAGTTTCCTAGGGTTGTCATAATAAAACCCTTTGCCAGTCGATTCCAACTCAGCGACCCTACAGGACAGAATAAAACTGCCCCATAGGATTTCCAAGGCTGTAATCTTTAAAAAAAAAAAAAAAAAAAATTTTTTTTTTTTAATCTTTATAGAAGCAGACTGCCATATCTTTCTCTTTCAGGGTCTGCCACAACAAAATAACACAAAGTAGGTGGCTTTAAAGACAGAAATTTATTGTGTCACTGCTATGGAGGCTAGAAGCCCAAATTGGCAATTCTATGCACCTGTGTCCACTTTAGGGGCAGATCCTTCTTTGCCCCCTTCAGCTTCTGTTATCACCAGGTGTTTCTTGGCTTGTAGATGCATTGTCACATGGTATCTATCTTCCCCTCGTGTGACTCTGTCCCCATGTCTGTTTCTCTCTTTCATAATACACCACTCAGAAGGGGTGAGGAGCCAGCCTACTTTACTATGACCCCGTTAACTGATTATGTCTTCAAAGAAAATTCCTATTTCCTAATAAGGTCACTTTCACAGGTACGAGGGTTAGGAATTCAACATATCTTTTGGAGAGACGCAATTCAATCCTTAACAACATCAAACATAACCCATAATTCCAAACTCAAAGGTAATTAATTGGTAAGCTTTCTTCTCTCAGTATGTATGTGTTTAGAAATGTCTTTATTAATACACCATGATGATTTTTCCATACACATGGTTTTAAATCTGTTCTGGTTTGCTTAACAGAATTTTGAATGCCTAAGCAAGAATGGAAAAGGAATTTCTTTTTTTTTTTTGTAGAAGACTTGGGGATTCAAGGAGTAATTTGGTAGTCCAAATGGTGAAGCAAACGCTTAGAGGTTTGAGTCCAACTAGAGGTGCCTGAAAAGAAAGGCCTGGTGATCTACTTCCAAAAAATTAGCCATCAAAAATCCTGTAGTGCACAGTTGCACTCCGACACTGTGAGGTTGCCATGAGTCTGAATCAACCCAATGGCAACTTTTTTTTGGGGGGTGGACACATGGAGAGGAGCACCGTAGAACATTCCAGTGTTTTTCAGAGCTGTTAAGAGAGGGAGCTAAGAGCTCTGAACATGTCAGGCTAGGAGAGCATTTGCTCAAAGGAAAAAAAAATTATATATACTTAGTAGCTATGATTAAAATTAAAGAATTTTCAGATCGTTACAGGGAGAAACATCCAAGTCATAAAACAGCCAATGTGCAAGAGAAATTAAAGAATGCAAAAAAAAAAAAAGCAAAACTATATATTTAGATACAAATAGCATTACAATGTGATAACAAAATTAAATTTCACATTAGATTGTCCTTTTTTGTGGGATTAGAATTACATATATAATTTTTTCCTTACTATTTTAGCTGTGTTAATTCAAATGTAATATTACATATATACAGAGCCCTGGTGGCACAGTGGTTAAGAGCTAGACTGCTAACCAAAAGTCAGCAGTTCAAATCTACCAGTCTCTCCTTGGAAACCCTATAGGGCAGTTCTACTTTGTCCTATATGGTCAATATAAGTCAGAAATGATTTAATGGCAATGGGTTTTGTTTATATATATATATGTGTGTATATATGGAAACCCTGGCGGCGTAATGGTTAAGTGCTATGGCTGCTAACCAAAGGGTCGGCAGTTAGAATCCGCCAGGTGCTCCTTGGAAACTCTATGGGGCAGTTCTACTCTGTCCTATAGGGTCGCTATGAGTCGAAATTGACTCAACAGCACTGGGTTTGGTTTTGTTGTTTTATGTGTGTATATATATATATAAAATTTTTTTTATATATATACATACATACATATATTTTTATTTCTGAATTTATTAATACATCTTTTATGCTCCTTTTAGTCCACAAACAAAAAATCAGCATGTAACTTTGGGCAATAGTATGGTTCCATTCTAAGACCTTTAAAATAAAGGAAATAAAACTAGCCTTTATGGTGGATGATTTGACCCCACCTAGAGGTGCCTCGGAAGAAAGTCCTGAAGATCTGCTTCCAAAAGGTCACAGTTGTTGAAAACCCTATGTAATACAGTTCTACTCTGAAACATATGGGGTCACCGTGGGTTAGAATTGAGTCAACAGTACCTGGTTTGGTTTTTTACGGTTTTGAAACTGCTAAACTATAAAATATATGCATACCACATTATCAAAAATATGCACAAAGATATAAAATATTAGAATTAATCTGCTCAAAGATTGACAAATCTAGAGCAAAAAAGGAAGTGATTAGTAGTCAGCAATAGAACTTCAGGTAAAGGAAAGGTAAACTTAGAAACTTCATGTAAATCTACCCCAGAGGTGGTTGCCTTGGCTTAAGTGTATGACCTACTCTTCCTCAAGCCAGGGATATCAACATTTCTGTCCCTATGTTGACTAATTAAATCTCTGATCATAATTTGACTTTCCATGGAATACTGCCACCCCCAGAGGCAGTGGTGGTCAAACGTGTGTTCATCCAGTCACATGGGCAGTTATTTTACTCAATGTCAATTACTCCATTGACAGAAAAGTAGAGAATGTGGACATGCAATCCTGTATCTGTTCAACTCCAGGATACTTTCTAGGTAAAGTTTTTTTTTTTCTTTAAAAGCTAAAGACTAGATCTTAGACAGTACTGATTTTATTAGTGATATGTACATATCTTGTCCAAATATTTATTTTATAAATAACACATGATCCATGAGTTCTCTTGGCCACTCGAAAATTGACATTTCTGTGGCAACACCGCATACCCCCTGAGTCCCTTCATTTGCAAGTCCACACAGATATGTTTCAAATATTAGCGTGTGTTCAGTCTGGGTCCAGTGATTGTGGTGATAAGAGGAACAAAAAGCAGAGACGGGAAAGATAAAAATAGATTCAACTAAGATCAGAATCTGAAAGAACAGAAGAGTTACGTATAAGAAATTAAACAAAGCCCAGGAAAACAAACAATACAAGATTAGGCACATGTAACAAGGCCACACAGGACTGATGGCCATTTTAAGGGTGCCAGCAGGGAATAAAGAAAATGAAAAGAAACTGTTCTGCTTAAGAGGAAAGAAAGGAAATGTCTAACATAGCCACATCTATGCAATTTAGGGCTAAACTAATGATCATATTGGGCAGAAAGGACACGTAAGATGACAGTGTCCTGAGGCAAAGGTTTCCATGATATCCCTGGTTTTCAAAGACCTTTTTGAACCGTCTAATTAGATGATGCTTCATTATGTTCAACATGCCTTCTGATATAATTTAATTCAGTAGAGTATGTGGATCCTAATTCATTAACAGCATTCCTCTGGCAATTTCATTTCCTATTATTATTCAAGTAAAATGCAATTTTTAACCAGTAAATTTCTTAGGATAATTTACCAATATCCATTTCTCCATAAACCCTATTCCTATGTAATGATATTGGTTGTATTCTATATCAGGCTTTGTTAGACCCACCGATTCTTTTTACACAGTTAAGAATTATTTATTTAACACCTGCTATTTTTATGCAGGTGTTATAGGTGGCATAAGCAGGGCCACCCTGATGTACAACTCCTGGGGCACCATCAACACCTTAGAATAGCACTCTGTAGTTGTAAATGTGAAAGCTGCATGGCCATGTCCAACAGCTTGTACCTGGGCTCTGCTGAAGGCTGTGGACAGCTAGAGACTTGGGAAACCTGATTCCTGCCCTAGAGGTTGTAGCCTTCAAACCTCCAATTTAAATTAAATAATCTGCAATTAGAATATAGAGTAATAATATGTTACTAGAGACTGTAGTAGATATTGTACTTACAAAACTGCAAGCTGTTCTGTTGTCGTAGAGAAACTGCTGATACCAAATATATGTGGTCGCATTGGGCTAAAATTTACATAGATCTCATTCAATCCATTATTAGGAAAGAATCTGAGATTCATTCCGCTAATTATGAAAATATTCATCTCAATTTAAACGGGAACTTGCAGTTTGTTTTCCTGTTTTCTCTTTTCCTTGAATGTTTTGAAACATCAAACAAATTGAAGAGCTATACCATTAGTAATTGACTTTTCTTTGGGGAAATACATTGCAAACAGCTCAATTTTGTGATGCATCTGCAACTTTAGAAAAATCAAGAACCCAGTTTCAAAGAGATAACAGTTAAAAATATACATATATATATCCTAGGGAGGCTACATAACTGATGGGCAAAGCTCTCAAGTTTTTGAGGTTCAGCTCAGTGAAGTACCCATATGTTAGAATAACCTCTAACTTGTCTGAATATCTTACATCTGTAAATTGATTCTGAAAATATCCTCAGGATATTCTTTATTTTGAAACTTGTCTACTACTTATTTTTCCTCTTTAACATCCAAAGTGTTAAAAAAAAAAAAAAAAAGAAAGAAATATCACTTTCTATTCACCTCCTATACTCTTAATGAAGTCATGCTGCAAAATCTGAAAGAAATATTACTAATTTTGATTTTTTTGGAATGTGATTCATGGTTAGGTGTTCACAGAGGCAGGAAGGAAAGAGGCTGAGCTCAGAGGCCAAATAAGCTCTGTGGATTGTGGATTAAACATTATAGTCTAAGAGATGGAAGAAAGAGAGAGTGACAGGGACTAAAAGGGAAAACAAACAATCAAAAAAAATTGCAAATGAATTCTTTTTTCTGTGATGTGCCTTCTATTTTATTTTATAGCAAATTATGTGCAAATACTTTCAGAAGGGAAAAGACATTGCAAGTAGTCCTTTAGATCTCCACTCATGTCTTAAATATATATATATAACTGCTTCATAAAATGAGGAAGAGAAGAAAATATAAGCAGAATACTCAATAAACAGTACAGGTGGAAGAGATTATAGATTTTGGTATTGGTTCTTTTGATCAGGTTAGTAAAAAAAATAGTTTTGAATCCTGAAGAACTTTTAGATTTGTGACATGCATTGGGAAGAAAACACGCTCTGTCTTAGAGAAAAACAGTTTTTTGTCAACTTTCATATAAAGCATGTTTGCATCTGGAAATTTAAAAAATAGCAGGTGCTTAGATCAAAGTTTTAAAACAATATTTTTTTATTAACTTTCATTAAGCTTCAAGTGAACGTTTACAAATCCAATCAGTCTGTCACAAATGTGTTTACATACATCTCACTCCCTACTCCCACTTGCTCTCCCCTTCTTGAGTCAGCCCTTTCAGTCTCTCCCTTCGTGACAATTTTGCCGGCTTCTCTCTCTCTCTATCCACCCATCCCCCCTCCAGACAAGAGTTGCCAACACAATCTCAAGTGTCCACCTGATATAATTAGCTCACTCTTCATCAGCGTCTCTCTCCCACCCGCTGACCAGTCCCTTACATGTCTGATGAGTTGTCTTCGGGGATGTTTCCTGTCCTCTGCCAACAGAAGGTCTGGGGACCATGGCTTCTGGGATTCCTCTAGTCTCAGTCAGAGATTAAGTTTGGTCTTTTAATGAGAATTTGGGGTCTGTATCCCACTGATCTCCTGCTCCCTCAGGGGTTCTCTGCTGTGCTCCCTGTCAGGGCAGTCATCGATTGTGGCCGGGCACCAACTAGTTCTTCTGGTCTCAGGATGATGTAGGTCTCTGGTTCATGTGGCCCTTTCTGTCTCTTGGGCTCTTAGTTGTCGTGTGGCCTTGGTGTTCTTCATTTTCCTTTGCTCCAGGTGGGTTGAGACCAATTGATGCATCTTAGATGGCCGCTTGTTAGCATTTAAGACCCCAGACACCACATTTCAAAGTGGGATGCAGAATGATTTCATAATAGAATTATTTTGCCAATTGACTTAGAAGTCCCCGCAAACCATGTTCCCCAGACCCCCGCCCTTGCTCCGCTGACCTTTGAAGCATTCATTTTATCCCGGAAACTTCTTTGCTTTTGGTCCAGTCCAATTGAGCTGACCTTCCATGTGTTGAGTGTTGTCTTTCCCTTCACCTGAAGCATTTCTTATCTACTGATTAATCAATATAAAACCCTCTGCCACCCTCCCTCCCTCCCCTCCTCGTAACCACAAAAGTATGTGTTTTTCTCAGGTTTACTATTACTCAAGATCTTATCATAGTGGTCTTATACAATATTTGTCCTTTTGCCTCTGACTAATTTCGCTCAGCATAATGCCTTCCAGGTTCCTCCATGTTATGAAATGTTTCAGAGATTCGTCACTGTTCTTTATCGATGCGTAGTATTCCATTGTGTGAATATACCACAATTTATTTACCCATTCATCCGTTGATGGACACCTTGGTTGCTTCCAACATTTTGCTATTGTAAACAGAGCTGCAATAAACATGGGTGTGCATATATCTGTTTGTATGAAGGCTCTTGTATCTCTAGGGTATATTCCCAGGAGTGGGATTTCTGGGTTGTATGGTAGATCTATTTCTAACTGTTTAAGATAACGCCAGATAGATTTCCATAGTGGTTGTACCATTTTACATTCCCACCAGCGGTGTATAAGAGTTCCAATCTCTCTGCAGCCTCTCCAACATTTATTATTTTGTGTTTTTTGGATTAATGCCAGCCTTGCTGGTGTGAGATGGAATCTCATCGTAGTTTTAATTTGCATTTCTCTAATGGCTAATGATCGAGAGCATTTTCTCATGTATCTGTTGGCTGCCTGAATATCTTCTTTAGTGAAATGTGTGTTCATATCCTTTGCCCACTTTTTGATTGGGTTGTTTGTCTTTTTGTGGTTGAGTTTTGACAGAATCATGTAGATTTTAGAGATCAGGCGCTGGTCGGAGATGTCATAGCTGAAAATTCTTTCCCAGTCTGTAGGTGGTCTTTTTACTCTTTTGGTGAAGTCTTTAGATGAGCATAGGTGTTTGATTTTTAGGAGCTCCCAGTTATCGGGTTTCTCTTCATCATTTTTGGTAATGTTTTGTATTCTGTTTATGCCTTGTATTAGGGTTCCTAGGGTTTTCCCAATTTTTTCTTCCATGATCTTTATCGTTTTAGTCTTTATGTTTAGGTCTTTGATCCACTTGGAGTTAGTTTTTGTGCATGGTGTGAGGTATAGGTCCTGTTTCATTTTTTTGCAAATGAATATCCAGTTATGCCAGCACCATTTGTTAAAAAGGCTTTCTTTTCCCCAATTAATTGACACTGGTCCTTTGTCAAATATCAGCTGCTCATACGTGGATGGATCTATGTCTGGGTCCTCAATTCTGTTGCATTGGTCTATGTGCCTGTTGTTGTACCAGTACCAGGCTGTTTTGACTACTGTGGCTGTATAATAGGTTCTGAAATCAGGTAAAGTGAGGCCTCCCACTTTCTTCTTCTTTTTCAGTAGTGCTTTGCTTATCCGGGGCTTCTTTCCCTTCCATATGAAATTGGTGATTTGTTTCTCTAACCCCTTAGAATATGACATTGGAATTTGGATCGGAAGTGCGTTAAATGTATAGATGGCTTTTGGTAGAATAGACATTTTTACTATGTTAAGTCTTCCTACCCATGAGCAGGGTATGTTTTTCCACTTAAGTATGTCCTTTTGAATTTCTTGTAGTAGAGCTTTGTAGTTTTCTTTGTATAGGTCTTTTACATCCTTGGTAAGATTTATTCCTAAGTATCTTATCTTCTTGGGGGCTACTGTGAATGGTATTGATTTGGTTATTTCCTCTTCGGTGTTCTTTTTGTTGATGTAGAGGAATCCAAGTGATTTTTGTATGTTTATTTTATAACCTGAGACTCTGCCAAATTCTTCTATTAGTTTCAGTAGTTTTCTGGAGGATTCCTTAGGGTTTTCTGTGTATATAATCATGTCATCTGCAAATAGTGATAACTTTACTTCTTCCTTGCCAATCCGGATACCTTTTATTTCTTTGTCTAGCCTAATTGCCCTGGCTAGGACTTCCAGCACGATGTTGAATAAGAGCGGTGATAAAGGGCATCCTTGTCTGGTTCCCGTTCTCAAGGGAAATGCTTTCAGGTTCTCTCCATTTAGAGTGATATTGGTGTTGGCTTTGCATAGATGCCCTTTATTATGTTGAGGAATTTTCCTTCAATTCCTATTTTGGTAAGAGTTTTTATCATAAATGGGTGTTGGACTTTGTCAAATGCCTTTTCCGCATCAATTGATAAGATCATGTGGTTTTTGTCTTTTGTTTTATTTATGTGATGGATTACATTAATGGTTTTTCTGATATTAAACCAGTACCTGGTATAAATCCCACTTGATCATGGTGAATTATTTTTTGGATGTGTTGTTGGATTCTATTGGCTAGAATTTTGTTGAGGATTTTGCATCTATGTTCATGAGGGATATAGGTCTGTAATTTTCTTTTTTTGTAATGTCTTTACCTGGTTTTGGTATCAGGGAGATGGTGGCTTCATAGAATGAGTTGGGTAGTATTCCGTCATTTTCTATGCTTTGAAATACCTTCAGTAGTAGTGGTGTTAACTCTTCTCTGAAAGTTTGGTGGAACTCTGCAGTGAAGCTGTCCGGGCCAGGGCTTTTTTTTTGTTGGGAGTTTTTTGATTACCGTTTCAATCTCTTTTTTTGTTATGGGTCTATTTAGTTGTTCTACTTCTGAATGTGTTAGTTTAGGTAGGCAGTGTCTTTCCAGTAATTCATCCATTTCTTCTAGGTTTGCAAATTTGTTAGAGCACAATTTTTCATAATAATCTGAAATGATTCTTTTAATTTCATTTGGTTCTGTTGTGATGTGGTCCTTCTCGTTTCTTATTCGGGTTATTTGTTTCCTTTCCTGTATTTCTTTAGTCAGTCTAGCCAATGGTTTATCAATTTTGTTAATTTGTTCAAAGAACCAGCTTTTGGCTTTGTTAATTCTTTCGATTGTGTTTCTGTTCTCTAATTCATTTAGTTCAGCTCTAATTTTTATTATTTGTTTTCTTCTGGTGCCTGATGGATTCTTTGGTTGCTCACTTTCTATTTGTTCAAGTTGTAGGCACAGTTCTCTGATTTTGGCTCTTTCTTCTTTTTGTATGTGTGCATTTATCGATATAAATTGGCCTCTGAGCACTTCTTTTGCTGTGTCCCAGACGTTTTGATAGGAAGTATTTTCATTCTCGTTGCTTTCTAAGAATTTCCTTATTCCCTCCTTGATGTCTTGTATAACCCAGTCTTTTTTCAGGAGGGTATTGTTCATTTTCCAAGTATTTGATTTCTTTTCCCTAGTTTTTCTGTTATTGATCTCTAGTTTTATGGCCTTGTGGTCTGAGAAGATGCTTTGTAATATTTCGATGTTTTGGACTCTGCAAAGGTTTGTTTTATGACCTAATATGTGGTCTATTCTAGAGAATGTTCCATGTGTGCTAGGAAAAAAAAGTATATTTTGCAGCAGTTGGGTGGAGAGTTCTGTATAAGTCAATGAGGTCAAGTTGGTTGATTGTTGTAATTAGATCTTCCGTGTCTCTATTGAGCTTCTTACTGGATGTCCTGTCCTTCTCCGAAAGTGGTGTTTTGAAGTCTCCTACTATAATTGTCGAGGTATCTATCTCACTTTTCAATTCTGTTAAAATTTGATTTATGTATCTTGCAGCCCTGTCATTGGGTGCATAAATATTTAATATGGTTATGTCTTCCTGATCAATTGTCTCTTTTATCATTATATAGTGTCCTTCTTTATCCTTTGTGGTGGATTTAAGTCTAAAATCTATTTTGTCAGAAATTTTTTTGCTTATTGTTTGCTTGATATACTTTTTTCCATCCTTTGAGTTTTAGTTTGTTTGTGTCTCTAAGTCTGAGGTGTGTCTCTTGTAGGCAGCATATAGATGGATCGTGTTCCTTTATCCAGTCTGTGACTCTCTGTCTCTTTGTTGGTGCATTTAGTCCATTTACATTCTATGTAATTATACATAAATATGTTTTTAGTGCTGTCATTTTGATGCCTTTTTATGTGTGTTGTTGACAATTTCATATTTCCGCATACTTTTTTGTGCTGAGGCGTTTTTCTTAGTAGATTGTGAGATCCTCATTTTCATAGTGTTTGACTTTATGTTAGTTGAGTCGTTACGTTTTTCTTGGCTTTTATCTTGAGTTATGGAATTGATATTCCTTTTTGTGGTTACCTTATTATTTACCCCTATTTTTCTAAGTAAAAACCTAACTTGTATTGTTCTATATCGCCTTGTATCACTCTCCATATGGCAGTTCAATGCCTCCTGTATTTAGTCCCTCTTTTTGATTATTGAGATCTTTTACCTATTGACTTCCATGATTCCCTGTTATGTGTATTTTTTTTTAATTACTCTTAATTTGTTTGTTTTTGTGATTTCCCTATTTGAGTTGATATCAGGACGTTCTGTTCTGTGACCTTGTGTTGTGCTGATATCTGATATTACTGGTTCTCTGACCAAACAATATCCTTTAGTATTTCTTGTAGCTTTGGTTTGGTTTTTGCAAATTCTCTAAACTTGTGTTTATCTGTAAATATCTTAATTTCACCTTCATATTTCAGAGAGAGTTTTGCTGGATATATGATCCTTGGCTGGCAGTTTTTCTCCTTCAGTGTTCTGTATATGTCATCCCATTCCCTTCTTGCCTGCATGGTTTCTGCTGAGTAGTCTGAACTTATTCTTATTGATTCTCCCTTGAAGGAGACCTTTCTTTTCTCCCTGGCTGCTTTTAAAATTTTCTCTTTATCTTTGGTTTTGGCGAGTTTGATGATAATATGTCTTGGTGTTTTTCTTTTTGGATCAATCTTAAATGGGGTTCGATGAGCATCTTGGATAGATATCCTTTCGTCTTTCATGATGTCAGGGAAGTTTTGTGTCAGGAGTTCTTCAACTATTTTCTCTGTGTTTTCTGTCCCCCCTCCCTGTTCTGGGACTCCAATCACCCGCAGGTTATCCTTCTTGATAGAGTCCCACATGATTCTTAGGGTTTCTTCATTTTTTTTAATTCTTTTATCTGATTTTTTTTCAGCTATGTTGGTGTTGATTCCCTGGTCCTCCAGATGTCCCAGTCTGCATTCTAATTGCTCGAGTCTGCTCCTCTGACTTCTTATTGCATTGTCTAATTCTGTAATTTTATTGTTAATCTTTTGGATTTCTACATGCTGTCTCTCTATGGATTCTCGCAACTTATTAATTTTTCCACTATGTTCTTGAATAATCTTTTTGAGTTCTTCAACAGTTTTATCAGTGTGTTCCTTGGCTTGTTCTGCAGTTTGCCTTATTTCGTTTGTGATGTCTTGAAGCATTCTGTAAATTAGTTGTTTATATTCTGTATCTGATAATTCCAGGATTGTATCTTCATTTGGGAAAGATTTTGATTCTTTTGTTTGGGGGGTTGGAGAAGCTGTCATGGTCTGCTTCTTTAAGTGGTTTGATATGGATTGTTGTCTCCAAGCCATCACTGGGAAACTAGTTTTTCCAGAAAATCCACTAAAAAAAAAATGCAGTCAGATCCCTATCAGAGTTCTCCCTCTGGCTCAGGCTATTCGGATGTTAATGAAGCCTCCTGGGGAGGGTGGGGGAGGGAACAGAAGATAGGAGAGTAAAACCTCAGAATATAGCCAGAGTTGCTTGTCTTGCTTGGAATGACTATTATATCTGAGATTCCCACGGGGCGCGTCGCCTATGTGTGCTGGCTGTGTGGAGATTGCCCCCGGGGGGTCTGGCCCACTGGAGTCACGGTCAGATCCTCCGCTTCCAGCCCCACGCCCAGCGTCGAGGCTCCCCTACTAGGACGGTGCGCTCTCGACTCCAAAATCAGTCGCTGCCTCCCGGGGACTTCTCGTCCCTCCAGCCGCGTGGCCGTGCCGCCCCCGAGAATCAGTTGGGCCGCCTCCCGGGGTTAGTTCAGTTGGGTGGAGCAGGTCCCCGTGCTTGTGCCGTGACCAAGTGTCCCGGCTGGGACGCTGTTCTCCCCGCTCCAATACCAGTCACTGCCTCCCGGGGACTTCTCCTACTGGCTGCGTCCCACGCCGCCCACGCAACCCAACTGGGCCCCCTCCCGGGGTTAGTTCAGGGGGGTGGAGCAGTTCTCCATGTTTATGTCGTACCTGCGTCCAGTCCAAATCCCGGCGGGACGGTTCCCTGGGTGGGATGCTGCTCTCCCCGTTCCAAGACCAGTCACTGCCTCCCGGGGACTTCTCCTACCAGCTGCGTCCCACGCCGCCCGCGGAACCGGCTGGTCCCCCAACCGGGGTTAGTTCTGGGGGGTGGAGCAACTCTCCGTGTTTATGCCGTACCTGCGTCCAGTCCAAATCCCTGCGGGACGGTTCCCCGGCTCGGACGCTGCTCTTTCTGCTCCAAGACCAGTCACTGCCTCCCGGGGACTTCTCCTACCGGCTGCATCCCACGCCGCCCTCGGAACCGGCTGGTCTCCCTCCCGGGGTTAGTTCAGGGGGGTGGAGCAGCTCTCTGTGCTTGTGCCGTACCTGACTGGTAAGCTGGCTCCAGGCTCTGGAAACAATCGCTGCTTCCCCGTATTAGTTCGTTCTCCGTCTCTAAATCTGTGTTTGTTGTTCAGGGTTCGTAGATTGTTATGTATGTGATCGATTCACTTGTTTTTCCGTGTCTTTGTTGTAAGAGGGATCCGAGGTAGCGTCTGCCTAGTCCGCCATCTTGGCTCCGCCCCTCCCACAAGGAGCTAAAACAATATTTTAAAATTCTAAACAGTTCAGTTCTATTTTAAAAGTAGGAAAATATCCAATTCTAAAAATCATTATGGGCTGAAAACCAATGATCTACTTTGGGAAATAGAATGGCAAGTGTACAGGGTACAATTTTAATATAAAATTAGGTTAGGAAAAGAGCAAAAAGATGCAATGCGTTTATATCTTAGGCTTTATAATGTCAAAATGGCAGCTGTGGTACTGAAAAGTGAATACAAAAAACTTACAGCCTAAACCAAGAAATTTTCTCAAAATCAGATGAAATGATGTTTATTTAACTATTATGAAAAAGAAAAAATACGTAAATTTCATTTTTTTTTTTTTTTAGTTAAAAATATTTAGAAAAGTTTCTGTTAAGAAATAAAACACCTGGCTATTCATATGACATATGTTTCAGGCGAGGGGTGGGGAGGATAATACAGTAAATCATCTGAGGAAAAAGCTGGAAGATTTAATAGACATTTTGGTCACAGACTTTTCAAATTACCTAGATGTGGGCTATCTAGTATTTACTTTTTGAGGAAAGGGTTGGGACACCCAGTAGACAATATGTCACAGGCTTTGCTAATTACTTAATACTAGATTGTTGTTGTTTGCCATTGAGTCCATTCCAACTCATAGTGATCCTATATGAGGGAGGAGAGCTGCTCCATAGGCTGAAATCTCTAAGGCAGCAGATCACCAGATCTTTTCTCCCTCAGGGCCACTGGTGGGTTCAAATGCAGCCAAGCATTTAACCATTGTGCCATCTTCCTAAAAACTATAACATGTATTATTTGATTTCCAGAGAATCCAGTACATGAAAGAGAACGACTTGTCCTTTAAAAGGATAGATATACATAGCTCTTAACAGTTCCTTCCTCTGCTTTCTGCAGGATCTGTGCTCTTTGCTATTTTTACATGATGTTAATGAAAAGTATTGCTGGATCTTGCTTTGCATGTACTGCAATGTCTTTCTTTTCTCTCAGGAAAATTATTCAGTCAACACTGCTGGGCCTGCTGGGAGGCATCTAAAATAGTGTACATCTATTTGTTGAGCAGGATTATTACTATGAACTGAATCATGTCCCCCCAAACTACGTGTTGAAATCTTAACGCCTATAGCTGTGGATGTGATCCCCTTTGGGAATAGAATTTTCTTTATTATGATGAGGCCATATTAGTGTGATGTATGTCCTAAACCTAATCACTTCTGAGTTATAAAAAGAGCAGATTAAACACCTCTTAAACCTGTTGTCATTGTATCGATTCCAACTCATTGCAACCCTACAGGACAAAGTAGAACTGTTCCATAGGGTTTCTAAGAAGCAGCTGGTGGATTCGAACTGCTGACCTTTTGGTTAACAGCCAAGCTCTTAACCACTGTGTCACTAGGGCTCCAAGATTAGACACAGGAGCAAGCAAAGATCACCAAGGAACCCATGAATACCTGACTACAGAAGCTAAGAATCTTCCCTCACAGCTAACAGAAAGAGAGCTTTTTCCTTTAGTGGGTGCCCTGAATTCATATTTCTAGCCTCCTAAACTGTGAGAAAATAAATATCTGTTCTTTAAAGTCACCTACTTATGGTATTTCTGCTACAGTATCACTAAGAAACTAAAAGCAAGTGACCAAAAGTCATCCCTTCAGATAGAGGCAGCCACACTCACAGGTCCACAGCTTGGTAAGAGGAGCAGGTCGTGGACTTCAACACCATGTGTCCCCTCAGCTGAGTGCCCTTCTGCAAAACGTAACTGTAGCAAACAAGTCTGATGGACTCTAAGGAAAATGTAAGGTCTATAGTGACATAGTAAGGCCAAAGGAGGGGCATGATAGATGTATGAGTCAGGGTATGAAACCGGGGTCATTGAGGAGAGATTAATGAGTTATTCTCAAAAACATGGGTAGGGCTAAGAGAAATCAGTAAAGGATGGTAAAGCACTCAGGGGCTAAACCCAAAGAAGAGAGTGGAACCATTATCAGAATCCAGAGACAGGGGTGACAATAGCTGTTGTTATAGCTGTGTCTATACTCATATGGTAAGCACAACTCTACAGGAGCTGTGACTTTCATTAGAAGGACACAGGTACTGCCATCTCTTGCCTTGAATACAGGGAACTAGGGTATAAATACTATGACCTCTCTCTCCTTGCTTCGGTCTATCTCTTACCCTCCTCCTATTGACCAAACCCAAACAGAAACCAAAGGGGAAAGGAGCCTGGGTGATACAGTCCATAAGGATCAACCACCTGAAGCAAAGAGCAGGGTAAAGAAGGGTGGAAAATAGATCTGGACAGGCAAATGGAAAATATTCAGCAAAGTTTATGCAGTGTCTAATGGTCTAATCTGGCCTTGAGACAAATCTATTTGCTTATCTAAAATAAGTTATTCTCAGATATCCCCTATTATTGAGACATTTCATTGACCTTAATTATTTCCTGGATTATTTTCAGGAACTAAAGGCACTTGCATCTTTATCTCCTTCCCCACTGGAACACAGTAGATGGTCCACCCTATACTGTCAGTCCTGGTCTTCTCCACTTCGGTCTTTATTCCCTTGGCTACATGGGTTACTTACTTGGAGACTATATTGGCAAACGAAATCTCTCATGATGTATGAGAAGGACAACATTGCTTCTCACCCCTTCCCAACACATGGCTTCTGTTGATTCTTTTTTCCCTGTATATATAAGAATCAATCTGCACCTTGAGTTGACGGGTCTAACAGGACATTTGTTCTGATTGAGGTATTGCTCAATTCATATTTTACTCCTGTTGATTATAGTCACTCCCTCAAAAACAGTATCTGTCTTTACCTACTGAGATGCACAAGTATATTCATCTTTGTAACTTAGAAAGGTAAGTTATTAGAATGAAGGAAGAATGAAGAATGAAGGAAGAAGAGAAACATAGACCATGGTACAGAGCATGACTCATATCCATTCTCTATCTTACCACCATGAGACTTTATATTTAGAAGGGCAGGGCTAAAAATAGTTAATAATGTTAATGGTAGACTCAGGCTCTGCCACAAACAATGGTGTCCTAGACCAGAAGACAACATTTTCTATAGAGTTGGGGTTGAGGTTCTTCTCATCGTCATTTTGTGGAGCCAAGAAATCAGCACCCTAAAAATATGTAATTTTGGATACTACACTCTTCTATCAACTCGACAGCACTGGGTTTTTTTTACACTCTTGTATAGACATATATGTGCTGTCACAGTCATAATCAGCATTGGCGACATAAAAGCTCTTTCCAGAGACTTAAAGGACATCATCCATTGACACCTGGGAGAAAATGTAGAAGATGCATCTGACAGATTAACTTCTAGGTCCAAGTCAACCCCTCTTTCAGATTCCATGAACTATGCTGAATTTGAGCTATGGTGGAGGGGATGCTCAGACGCATTTTAATTTGGGCATAATTAAATGTGATCTCACTAATCAGCCACAGAAGTTCTAGTCCAGGAGACACTGGTTACTATACTACTATCCAATGGGAGGAGTGATTCCAGCTAAGAAATGAAGAGTGAATTCAATGCAAGACACAGCCCTTAAAAGGAGTCCAGTCCCGAGAGAGGGAAGCTGGCAAAATTGTCACGAAAGGAGAGACTGAAAGGGCTGACTCAAGAGGGGGAGAGCAAGTGGGAGTAGGGAGTGAGATGTATGTAAACTTATATGTGACAGATTGATTGGATTTGTAAACGTTCACTTGAAGCTTAATAAAAGTTAATAAAAAAAAAAAAAGAGTCCAGTCCCTTATTGCTAACTGTGCCATCTCTGGGTTAAAGTCAATAGGGAAAATTGCTACTGGGTGCAAGCTTAGGGGCAAAGCTGGAAGAATAAGAAGATGGGCCTTCTCTTAATGTAGTAGGTGGGCAAGTATATGGGGAATAAAAAGATAGTTCTGACTAATAATAAAAAAAAAAATAGGGAAAAACAAATAAAGTGTGTATAATCAGACTTTAACTTCTCCTGCCCGTTATGAATAACATGAGGAGGAAATGGTAAATTTTACTATATAGGGTTGTTTCCTACTAAGAGCTAAGGATTTTACTTTATTATTTAATTCCTTCACAAGCCTATAACAAATAAACAAAAAAGAAACCTTTTCTTTATTGCTCTTTCCTGAAGTAAAACCTGGGATATAGTGGATTTAACTTGCCAGATTTATAGAAGTCCATAAGTGATAAGTGATAGGATTTGAACTTGTGATCTTTAATTTCCTCTTGTTCTTTCTTCACTTTCATCCTTTCGCCTTTAAAGTTGTCCTTTAAAAATTACCCGTTATTTATATATTTAATCTCATTTCACCTGCATAAAACTTTTGGCAGGGGGTCCAGAAGAACAGAGAGTGAATTCTGCTGGGTTTTAAATGCCTCAATATATTCTACCTGAAATCAACTTTAGGACTAATTCTGCCTGTTGGGATTTAGTTATTTCAAATTTAAAAACATAAATAGGTATTTGAAAGAGAAAGTCCTTTTAATAATTTGTTGTGTGCCGTCTAGTTGATTCTGACTCATAGTGGCCTATAGGACAGAGTAGAATTGTATCAGGTTTTCCTAGTCTGTAATCTTTACAGGAGCAGATAGCCATGTCTTTTCTCACATGGAGCAGTTGGGTTAAAACTGCCAACCTTTCCTTTAGCAGCTGAGCACTTTAATAATTGCACCACCAGGGCTCCTTTTACTAGCATTTATGGTCTAAGGTTCTGATTGTTATTCAAAGAAGAATGAATCTGCTTCCAGTTTGACCAAAAATTCTTTACTGAGATGGGAACTTTCTTCCTGTTTTTTATCCACCCATTTACAGAACTTATTGAGCATCTGCTATGAGTCTGGTATTCTGTTCGGGATTCAATGGTAAGAAGAACCCAAAGATGAGATGTTCTCTGGAATTCAAGCAGACTGTTTGCCAGTATTGAATGTGCTCTCTGCTCTCTATACTGAAAGGAAACAAAAAGGCAAGCCCTGACATGAGGCTATAATGTTGCTTGTATAGTGGAGAAAAAAAAAAAAAGTCACTAATATTTTGAAAGGAGTATACTATAGAGCTGGTCTTCTTCCTTCTTGAGACAGGGAAATTACACTAGTCAAAATAATTAGCATTGTCTGCCATAACACATGAAACTTGGGACCACCATAGCACAGTAAGGCTTACTTTCCTCTCACATCACAGCCCGATGTGGGTAAGGCAGTTCTGCATCTTGTAGCTATGTCATCTAGAGCATCTGTCCTGCAAGATCACTGTGGCAAGAAAGGAGAGAGATGGAAAGTGGCACACTCATTCTTCATTATCTCAGTCAGAAGTGGTACACATCAATTTCTCTCATGGTCCACTGGCCAGAAATAGGCATATGGTCTCTTCCTAAATGCGAGGCAGGCTGGAAAATACAGGAAAGAAAATGAAATGTTTGGTAAGTATTATCTCTTCCATAGACTGATTGTTAGCATGTGTCCATAAATAACATATGTTTCTTGTGGAAGAGTAGTAGGGAAGATGTGCTAGGAGACCTACCTCCCAGTAGTAAGATTTTAATTCTTCCATGGTGCAGTCCTTTCACTGATTACAAGGATGTGAGCAGGGCAACAGGTGTAGGTGCAAAAGAAAATTGTTTCTATACCACCTTGACAGAGTGCCTATTTAGATTTTTTGATCCCTATTATAGCCTAGTCCAACTGCTAAAATATAAGAATCCAAGTATAATCTACTTTAAATAGACATTTTCAGGAGTATATGATAGACTTTGCTTTAACAGAGAGGCAAATGTATCTAATTTAAAGGGCCAATCATAAAAGTCATCCAATTGCCCTCAAAAAGCTAAAGAACACATTAATGTGAATCTGGTTTACTAGCTCTGTGGAAATCAGGACAAAACCAGCACTATATAATTCAGCACAACATGATTTTCTCCTCAAATTGAGTAGGCATATGGCTTTCCATTACAATTCAACAACCATGTCAAATCTTGAGATCTAATTGTAGCTCACACTCTCTATTTTGAAATGGTTGACTTGGGCAAGCAACCAACAACAGAAGCACCGGGCAGGTGTTCCTGAATAGATAGCTGGTTTCCATTTGGTTATTCTTCAGGCCCTTTGGCAAGGCTGCAAGCTGATAAACTCAAACCTGTTCATTGTTTGGGATTCCTGGATCATAAAACGGATGTCTTTAAGTGGATGGTTTCATGTGCAGCTGACACCCAAGGATTTCTATTTACCTTTGAGACTGTGTGGGGCACCGTTTGATTATGAAACATATGCTGAAGCAGCAGGGTTTGAAATAAATACAAACAAAAATGTACCATTTGGCATGGGCATATTGATAACAAAAGCTAACTATGTTCCCAAATGATATTTAGGTTAAAAACAGACCTATTAGAATTCTGAGGGGTGTCTTTGGGAGTCAAGGTGGCCCAAAATTATACTGATTGTAGAGGCACTAACATGAAAAACTATATGATCTGCTTAAGAACTACCTTGTTTCAGTGGAATCAAATCCCACATGTCTGATCAACGTTAGTGCCTACACTTGGATCAAAATAACTTGGGTAAAAGATATTTTGTCATTTTGAAAATAGGTTCCATTGAAATATTTAGTGATTATTTAGGGAGAAAAACATTCAGCCTGTTCCCAGTCTATTGGTTTAAACTTTTCATAGGTGACGGTCACACTTCCTAAGCAAGGAAACTTGCTCCTGTCTGAAAGATACAGGAACCAAACCAAACTCGTTGCCACTGAGTCAATTCCGACTCAGAGAAACCCTACAGGACAGGGTAGAACTGCCTCATAGAATTTCCAAGGCTGTAAATCTTTATGGAAGCAGACTGTCACATCTTTCTCCCATGGAGCAGTTGGTGGGTTTGAACCACCGATCTTTCATTTAGCAGCTAATCGCTTAACCCATTACACTACCGGGGCTCCTTGTAAGAAGATACAGGGTAGACTAAAATCCCTGTAGTGCCACTCAAAAGGTGGAAGAAATGCCATCTTTCCTAATAGACTGGTGATAAAGCCTTTCAGGTGATTTCAATGTACAATCATAGTTGAGAACCACAGCTCACACACTTGTTATAGATAACTCTGTATTTTGGGTTATTAAAAAGTCTTTAAAAAGTAATGTATATTACTGGAGTACAGGTGGTTGACAGGTTCATTGTTTAATATGTTGATAATATTGGCTTTATGAATGTGAATAAGAAACTTATTCAGAAAAAGCAGTAAGAAAAAGAGAAAAGAACATAGAAAAGAAAGGCCCCAGTACCAAAATCAGCTTTGATTTATTTAATATTCGGTCATTCTGACAAGGAAAGTTTCCATACCTTCGTAATAAGTGACCTACGCTAGAATTTGGAAAGGGCACAGCTCAGGGCAAGAAGATAAACCTGCTCACATTTCTTCACTTTTGTTTCAGTTTTCTCATCTGAGAAATAGGGTAATAGAAAAGAATGCCATGAAATTCCTTTCTAGGTTCAAATTTCCATGACTCAAAGGTGAGTCTTGGCTACCCAGTGATTTGGAGTCCCTTGTTCTTTCTCCAAACCAAGCTTTCTCAAAAATTTGATTTGAAGTTATTTTTTTGGGCTCAGGAAATTGTGAAGTTGAAAGATGGTGTGGACTTGAATGCAGTTTGCCTCTGAGATACCCTCTTGGTCTACACACTGAGCAGAACTCAATTGGAAGAAAGTACCTGTTATCGCAGTATCCTGATCCTTCAGAATGGGCTCAGCTAGGATGTATGTGTGTAGGAGCCAATCTCCATAGGTCCGGAGAGGTAGAAAGCTGTGCCTTTCCAAAAGCTCAGTAACTATCAAATCAATACAATTTTGGGGGGGAAAAAAAAAAAAAACTGACAGGCAAAACCAATTTTGTCCCCATAGAATAACAGAATTTTTTATTTAAAAATCTGAATTATCCAAATAAAAGTCAGAAAAATAGAGGAAAAATGCCATAAAATTAGTAGGAAGGTGGAAGTTACATAAAATTGACTTTCGATTCTTTAACTTCTGTTCGAAGACCCTTTATGGTGACGTGTTTTTATTAGCATATCATTTGTTTGCTCAAAGTTTTGATAGTTTTTTTGAAGTGCTTTCATAAGCATCCCTTTCTATACCCTATTTGAAAAGAAAGGCAAGTGATTCATCCTTGACTGGGTGAGAAATCAAGATGGCGAGGTAAAGAAGTAAGAACGTTAAATTGGAATCTTCGAGTCCAGGCACAAAAACCCTTCATGCAGATCCTCATGCTTTGCAAGAACCTTAAGGCCAGTAGACACTGGGTTTTGCCTAATGTCACTCAGCATGGCAGTTACGGCAAGGCGGAGAGAGTCCAGCCCCCCAACTAACCTCTTGAATATTTCATGCTACTTTCATTTGGACAAAACCACATAAATGCTTTGGAGTAATGCTATTCCCAAAACTGAATACTTTTTCAGGACAATCACTGCCTCCCATATAATGGGAAATCTCCCCTGGAACCTCCCTTTCTGAGCTGCCAGACACTGGAAAATCTACATAATATGATATGATCACAGTGTTTTAAACAAAAATTGGGAGATATTAAGATATATTCATCACACCTTATTCTGGGCAATTTATTCTGGAATAGCCACAAGACAGTTTGGGGGTATATATGACGTATAGCCAAACAGTATTTGCAACTGATTTAATGATCTGAACAGATTCAAAACAACACTGTCAAAATTCTCATGGACACAGAGGTTAAAAGATGACTTCTAGACTACCAAAAGGGGCAATGAATTTTTACCCCAGCTATCTCTGATAGGCCCAAGGAGTTTAATGCTTCAAGTTGGACTTGTGCTCTAAGTAAATACCCCGTACTTAAAAGCTCCCTCATCCTCAAAACCTTCTCTGACTTATATTATCTTTACGTTTCTGAACTTCCACAATCCAAATAATAAAGTGGTGGAAACTAGGTGAACATGATGTCTTAGGGTTAATTTAGTCTATTTCCCAGAATTTGGTGATGAAGAAATGTCATGTCCAAGGTCTCAGAACTGGTTGATTGCTTTCAGAGATTTTAACCTCTCCAGGTCCTCCCTGAGCCTACCGATTTATGTTTGCATTAGTCAAGCATAAATTGGTACAGCACAAACATTTGGTCTTATTCAGGAAGTGCCTGTGGTCTTCATTAATAGTTGCACCTTTCAAATATGTTCATGGCACCTGCCCTATAAGATTTTCTTTAGAAGAGAACTATCTTTGTTGACATTTTCCCCAGCCTAAAGCCAACACAGTACTAACCTCAGGAGGCACACACAAATCACAGTTGGTCAGTCTCAATCAATCAATGGAATGTTAAAAAAAAAAAAATCCAAGATTATTTTGGGCCAAATGATGCTTGTTTTGATCTCTGACATCTCTCTACCTGCAGTTATTTCATTGTCAGAGTTGCCTTAGAGCCTAAATAAGAATGAATCTTTTAAGTACAATGTAGGGAAGGCAACGTTTAGCCCAGGTGTTTTGAGAATTGAGAGGGTGTTGGGTTAGTGGGCAAGTTCTAATTTGGGTTTTAATAATGGCATTCCCAAGCAATTAGCTGAACAGACAGGAGGAAATTAAGGAGGAGGTGGAGAAAGAGCAGCAATTTATGAACAGCAGCATAATGGGCAGCTAAATGGGACTCAATTTTGTTCAACCAGAGGTAAGACACTCAGGAGGATTAGGCTAAAATGTTGCTTTTCTTTGGCTAGTGAAGGATGGTTGCATAATCTCATGCAGATCTTGTAATGAACTTCTCTTTGTTGAGACTGTGGTTGAAAATTGAGTGGTATACAGTTACTGTTTTGTGGCATCCGTTTTTTTTTTTTTTTAATTAATGAATTACGATGTGCCCTTTTTTTTTTTTTTTCCCAACAAACAGGGTCAATAAATAATCTCAATATATTTCTTTAATATCATTGGTAGAAATTTTTGCAGGAATAGAACTGTAATATTCTGTTTCAATACACAATTAGTAAAAATTTCCTCTACTGAAACAGACAGGATTTTGGCCATTGGATTAATTTATCTGGTTCTCTAAATGTGTGCAGAGAAGCCAATGAATAACTGGCAAGGTATTGGATATTGGACTGGCTGTTTTGCTGAAAAAGAATTGTATAAAGCAAGAACTTTTGAGAAGGAACAAAGGTGAAAATAAAAGAACCTATCATCATAGGTTCATTTATTTGTGATTGCATATTGGAAACACTAAATATTTAGAGGTGTTGCTAGAAGGTTGGAGATTACACTTGACAAGAGTGATTATCGTTCCCACATTCCCGAAAGGATTGAAAATGATATTGCCTTACAAATCTATCCCTCTAATTCTGGAATGGATTTTCCAATTGTCCTTTCAGAGAATCAGACTTTTAGTACGATAATTAGCTAGTTTACTTAACTGAGAAGCAAATATCTCTGTGATCACTCAGGCTGATAGAGAGAAAGAGACCAGGAGAGCTAATCTGTATTCTAATGACTGCAGATGGCAACACCATTGCACATCTCATCTGTTCCTAGGTGGGAATTTTCTTATTAATACCCAAACTTATGTCCGTTTCAGATTGATGTTGTGTTTGTTGTTGTTGTTTATTTTGTTTTGTTTTGTTTATGTCACCACTCACTTTCCACTGGGGTTTGTTACTAAAATCTCTCCAGAATAGATTATAGTTAATCTAAATTTGTTTTTCCCTCTAATAATAATATAGAACCTGATAATTATAAAGTTACTACATTTATGGCTGTATATACTGCCTCATCTTTTATCCATTCCCAAAGTAACACTGCTATGATTTTTAAAGCCAGAGATATGGCACAGTGCATAGAAAGAAATTTAGCCAGGTAACAAAGACTGGCAAGCTATAGTAAATAAAAGAAAAAAAAAAAATCCGGACAGGATGGTCCTTTTGGCATGCAGTTATAAGGTCAACTGCAGTAGCAATGATGATGATACTAGATTGCCAAATTCTTCTTTTGGCTTGGGAACAAATTGCTCACGGCTCTCTACTCCTGATAGCCACTTTTGTGCTTAAGAAACCTATTGAAAATTTGGGCAATAGAAGCCAAGCACATTGCCTCATAAAAAAATCAGTCTACCTGAACCACATTACGGACACAATTGCTGCCCATTTTGAGCTTCTCAAATGATGATCTACTTATTTAGGCTTAATGCATTAAATGAGGATGTTGAGTTTCAAGGTTCTAATTTTTAAGGTTGTCCTAATGTAGTGGATAAAAAAAAAAAAAATTAAGAAAATGAATCTTTGTCTTTTAATAAAGAGAGAAAAAGGAGAGTAGTCACATTTATTCTAAAAATATTCTATTATACTTTTCTAAGAAAGAAAATTAACGGTTGTACATGCCCCCATTATATTTTATTTTTTAGTTTATCACTTTGCTTAATCAACATATAAAAATGAGATACACATTTGGGAGATTATGAGTGAGTTAGTTCACATATGGTGAATTTTACACAGCTGTTGATATCTGTTTCTATTAATATCATTTTGGGTAGTTGGGCCTTTGATTCTGACACATGATGTCACCATGAGTTGGAATCAATGCAGCAATTGCTTTTACTGAGATGTCTCCTCCATTGTCTGTTACTTTTTATTCAGAAGCATTCACTAACCTCTCATCCCCATCTGGGTAAACACTTAAAGAAAGGTCTTTTTGGCCCTTTTTAGGAGGAAAGGGGGTTAGTCTCATTTTCCTCTACAAACCCAACAACAAACACCCTTGAAAGGTGTGAATGGCACTGTGCTCCAATATCTGAAGACAAATTCTTAAATATATATTCATTCAATAAATAATAAAGTGTTATTTATATAGGGATACAACAATCCAGAGCTTATAATTGAGCTGCTTGTTTTCCATTTTCAGAGATTTATGCTAAAGCATCATGAATTTCCCTCCAAAAGTCAACCAATAGTAGATCAGCATGTATGTCCTAAACCTTTCTTGTGGAATCAGTTCAACATTCATGTTTACTTATGGGATTTCCCAGTATGGCTTAAGCAGAGACTTCCTTGGTTGAAGTCTCTGAGCCATTCATCTGGACATAATAACTATTTAATTTTACAAATTATTCTACTGGACTTAAATTAATAATTAAAAAGTTAAAAAGGGAAAGACTAGTCCAAAGGACTAATGGACCACAAGTACCACAGGCTCCACCAGACTGGATCCAGCACAACTAGATGTGCCTGGCTACTACCACTGACTGTTCTGATAGGGATCTCAATAGAGGGTCCCAGACAGAGCTAGAGAAAAATTTAGAACAAAATTCTAACTCAAAAAAAAAAAAAAAAGACAAGACTTACTGTTCTGACAGAGACTACAGAAACCCCAAGAATATGGCCCCTGGACACCCTTATAGCTCAGTAATGAAGTCATTCCTGAGGTTCACCCTTCAGCCAAAGATTAGACAGGCCCATAAAACAAAATGAGACTAAATGGGCACACCAGCCCAGGGGCAAGGATGAGAAGGCAGGAGAAGACAGGAAAGCTGATAATGGGGAACCCAAGGTTGAGAAGGTGAGAGTATTGACATGCCATGGGGTTGACAACCAGTGTCACAAAACATGTGTATTAATTGTTTAATGAGAAACTAGTTTGTGCTGTAAACCTAGATTGAAATGATTTTTCTTTTTTTTTTTTAATTGACATAATACATGTGAGGCAGTTTCTTAAAATAGAGATGAGTCAAACAAGTGATTAAGATAAAGTGAGATAATTATTTTCAGCCTTAACTCATAATCATTGTCAAAGACCTTCATTGAACAAGCTGTGGTGTTACAAGGCAATCCACATAATAAAGACTATAGTAATTTTCTGTCCTGGATAGCTTCACATTTTAAATGCCATGGGAAATTTAATCCAATTATGTAAAGCTATCTTTTGAGATCCATGAAAAAGATTTGTTTTCTACCAGCCAAATGTCTTAGCCTACTATTATTTTTCTTCTTGCTGAATTTTCCTGTGGTCTAATATTTATACATTATGACCATTTTGCATCTTTATCTCAATAAAAAATACCTGGTGGCACAAAGTTTAAGTGCGCAGCTGCTAACAGAATGGTTGGTACTTGGAATTCACCCAGGGGCTCTGTGGGAGAAAGATTTGGCTGTTTGCTTCAGTAAAGATTGTTGTTGTTGTTAGGTGTCATCTTGTCAATGTTGACTCATAGTGGTCACATGTGACAGAGTCAGAACTACCCCATTGGGTTTTCTAGTACGGAAGCAGATAGCCAGGTCTTTTCCCAAGGAGCTGAAGGGTGGGTTCGAACAGCCAATCTTTAGTTTAGTAGCCAAACGCTTAACTGTTTTGACACAGCCGAGAAAATACTATGGGGACAGTTATAATCTGTCACATGAATCACTATGAGTAGAAAATAGACTTGATGACATCAAGCAACAACCATCTCATTGAAATTATTTAAGTAAATTACAATTTTAAAACAAAGAAGATTTTGTACCCATTTTCCTGGAGATAATATTAATTCGAATGTAAATATAATTATAATGTTCAATTTCTTATTTTCAAAGCTGAATCTCTCAGTAGTCAGAAATTTTATCTTTTTTAAAAGCTTTGTCTTGTTAAACTAAGGTAAATAACTCCAGAGAAAAGCAGCCCCTGCTTCCAAGGACAACAACCAATAAAGAACTTAAAATGACAATCAAGCAACAGAAAAGGGGAAAAGAATCTACAAGATTCCATTAAAATTAGCATTTAATACTGTATCTATCAGTCTATATAAAGCAGAAGAGAGAAGAGAGAAATGCTAATTCTTCTTGTATTTGTATAAAACATTACAAAACTCTTTCATAGCAGTCTCATATTAGATCTTTTTTAGATACTCTGGGATTAAAAAAAAATTTTAATTAGTATGAGACTACTATAATAAGTAATCCAACTCACTAGTTGTGTAACATAAATTAGGCAAATACTATTAAAGTTAAATTTACAGATGAAGAAACTGAGGCATGTAGTGGATAACTTTTCTTATCCCTTGCCTGGAATCTCAGGCACTATCCACAGCAAACCCAGGACAGAAATCCACATATTTTGGCTCCAAGCAATTTCTTTCGAGGAACTAAAACTTCCTCAAATCAATAAGCTGGTCTTTAGCAGAGTAAAAACAATCACAGAATTCCCTTCAACAATCTCTGTGATGGTCTGTGCCTGAAATCAAAGGGGTTGACAATTAAGATACCCCAGGGCAAACTCATTGTGACATTGATTTTCAATCCTCAACCTTTTGGTTAGTGACATTTGGTTTTAAGATTTAGGTGCTTAAAAAGCACAACATGAAGCTGCTCTCCAAGGAGAGGAGATTTGAAGACTCCATCCAGCTTAAATATCACCATCAAAGCAGTGGTTTCCAAGCTTCAGTATGCTTAGGAGTTATCTGAGGAGCTTAATAAAACACAGAACCTGATTCAGGGACAGGATCCAGAAATCTTCATTTTGAACAGTCACCCAAAGTTAAATTAATACAGATGACCCAGAGAACCCATTTTGTGTAAAACTGATCTAAATAGACTTTGAGATAGGTTAGGCTACCAGGTGAGAGAATATAGCAAATGAGGTAGCTAAGTTTTTAGGTACCAGTTAAGATGAATAGTAATGTTTCATCTTCAAAATAGATTCTGTTAGAGTAGAGAGAGAACGTTCCCCCACATGGCCCCATCCAGTTATTCTGACTACTGACCTAAAGGGACGGCATCTAGATGAAGGTTGTAGTTAAATTATCATGGCCCATTTAGTCCTTGGCCTCTCTGGTTTCTTTGCCTGCCAAAAAAGGGGCTGGTTAGTGAAATGGTTGAGATACTTTTTTCGGACGCAAATCCCTTCCCACTAGGGAATGATATAAGCCTACCAACATACTTTACATAACATGAAAAATCAGATCTAGGCAGGGCTACAGATTCTGATTATGGACTGGAGGAAAACAAAGCCACTAATCTTTTCTGGATGAGCGAAAGGTTGGCCAGTGTGAGTAGGGTAAGTTTTATCTGCCTTACCCAAGCCGGGTAAGGCAGATAAAACTTTTGAAAGGTGTTGGTCCCACAAAGAAGGTACTCTTGTCTACGTACTTTAACTGTAATGATAACTCTGAATTCTTACATTTCCTTTCATAAAGCATTCAGATAATGCAGTGTGTATTTATTCAGGGCTGTTATGAAAACAACACAAAATGAAGACATCTTGCTATATAAAAGGAGAAACAAAATGCAATCTTTTACTCTGAATTTTTGTAGCAGTATCTTATAAAATCTCCCTGTTATAGGAAGCTTTTAATCTATCACCCGAGTCCTAAGTTTCTCATTGAAAATACGTTTTTATTGAATTGCATTTAAATTATTTAGTCGTTTTTATAGGCATAAGGTAATCAGATACATAATGTATCACGCAGCTCCCCAAACGTCCCTGACGGATGCTGTCTTTCTGCTAATTAAATCTACACCGCTGTTAGAGGAGAGCAAAAGGTTGGTTTTTTTTTTTTTCTTCCTTCTTTTCTCTTTTTTATTATGCTCAGTTTCTTTTCTTTAAAAGAAAAAAAATTAAAGGTCAGCTGTTAATTAGCTACTTTTGAAAAGTACCCATTAATATTACATAAATTACTGCCTACAAATCCAATTAAATTCTTAGGTCATATTGAAACTAAATAGATAATTTAATTTTCAGGGCACATTATGAAATGAGGTCTATAGAAGAAATCAATACAGATACAGCAAAGGACTAAGTTATGTGTGTGTGTGTTTGTATGTATGTGTGCACGTGTGAGCACACGTGTGTGTGTGTGTGTGTGTGTCTATCTCCAGGTCTTCTACATATTTTTCAAGTGCTTAAGTTCTACTATGATAAGATGAAAGTGTTCTGGATGCTCAGGTAACTTTCGTGGACCTCTGGGTTACTCCTGAGACCAACAGCCAAAATTGTACCTCAGTGGTTAAAAAAAAACAACAATAGATCAGGGATATGGGGGAATAAAACAAAGCAAAACAAAACAGAAATTTAGAAATGCTTCCCAGAAATTTAGAAAAGATTATGTTTGACTGTAAGAAATGGAGCGGTCTGAATATTTGTGCACCGACCCATTTACTTAGGCCTTCGGAAAATATTCATATGCTCTTACTGTTTGTAGTATGCATGACAGTGAGAATGATGGTCAAATTCTATCAATGCAGTAGAAAAATAGGATACTAAAGGGAATATACAGAATAAAGAATCCACTAACTCTTAAATTATCTTTAAATTGATACTTTTCAACGTTAATTTTTCCTTGTTGACTTCCCTGTACTATGTCCTTTGATGGGTACTGGAGTATGCTGCAAAGAACACTGCACTTAGTCCTGTTAGCAGCATAACTGAGAAATTATTCTGAGGCTTTAAGCAGTGCAATGTAGTGGAAAGTCATAGAGTTTGAAGTCACAAGTAGGTATAAACGCCAACTCACTTACTTACTAGTTGAGAAAGGTGTTATTAGTTGTCTTTGAGTAGGCTCTGAGTCATGGCGATCTTAAGTATAAAAGAAGGAAACATTGCCAGGTCCTGTGCCATCTTAATGATTGTTGGCATATTTGAGTCCATTGTTGTGGCCATTGTGTTAATACATCTCATTTTCCTCGTTTTTGCTGACTCTGTACTTTACCCAACATGCTGTCTTTTTCTAGTGGTTGGTGTTTCCTGATGACGTGTCCAAAGTAAAGAGGACAAAATCTCACCGCCTTCACTTCTAGGAAGCATTCTGGTCGTATATCTTCAAAGCCTGATTTGTTCATTCCCTGGCAGTTCACTGTATGTTCCATATTCTTCACAGACACCACAATTTGAATGCATTAATTCTTCTTTTGCCTTCCTTTTTCATTGTCCAGCTTTCTTATGAATATGAAGTGACTGAAAATTCCATGGCTTGGATCAGGCACACTTTAGTCATCGCAACTAAACAAACTAGAACATGCTATTTAACCTCTTTGAGTTTCACTTTCCTCACTGAAATAATTAAAAATATTTCTGAAGGTTTGAGGATTAAAGAAAATATGTTTAATCATTCACCAGTTGATTGGGCTTTGTAGTGTTTCCACTTTTTAGATATTATGAATGATGCTGTATTAACATTTGTGTACAAGTTTTGGGTGGATGTAAGTTTTCATTTTTCTTGGGCAGATTTCTAGAATTTTCAATTGCAGACTTGTACTATAACTTTGATTTTACTTTTGAAAAACCTTCTAAATTGGTTTTCAAAGTGGCTGTACCATGTTACATTCCCAAAGCAATATAAATATTCTCATTTATTCAAACCCTCTTCAATTCTTGTTATTATATATCTTACAGCCATTCCAGGGGATGCAAAGTGATATCTCATTGAACAGATTAGTTCTTTTTCAAAATTGTCTTTACTATTCTGAAACCTTTGCATTTCTATATAAATGTAGGATCAGCATGCCAATTTCTTAAAAAAAAAAAAAAAGATGAGATTTTGATAGAGTGTTTATTCATTAAATCTATTGGTAACTTGGGAGGACTGTCATCCAACAATATTGAGTTTCCAGTCCATGGACATAGAATGCTATTTACCGTAGTTAAATCTGACTTACTGATGTCCTTCTGTAAGGCCAATAGCAATACCTTTTTTACCAACTTAAACCATATCCCAGACTAACTTTTTTTTTTTTTTTAAATATTATTGCTTATGTGTAGGTTCTGTATGTAACAAATACCTAACATTGACAAGCAGGAGATAAAGACCTTGCTAAGTCCAGATAAAATCAAGTTTGTCATCTTCAGGTTTGTTTTCACCTCCTCTTCCTTATGACTTCAGTTGCTAGCTGTAGGGTATATGTTGTTATGGTATGTGCATTGGAATAGAGAATTAAGTGAAAGGAACGAAATAAACTTTATAGAAAACTTTATAATGGTATACCAATTTGAGCTACAACTCAGCAGCCCTCTCAAGTAAGAGTTCATGATTTTAACAGACCTTTGTTGGATACACACAATATTCAGGAATTATCCAAAATAGACAACTGACCACCTACCTTAAAGTACTCATTAGGACAGCTCGATGCTCATTAGTAATGGCTTCCAGCAGGGTGGAGGTTACCCTGGTGGTATACACACACACACACCCCTACACTGTTACAAAAAATACTCCAGCAGAAAAAGGAGATAAGTATAGAGAAAGGAGATAGAATCACTGGAGACAAGTGGAATCAGGAAATGAAATGCTATTTTGGCCATGGATACATATCTTGATACATTCTATATTCCCTTTTTTTATTCCTCTCCCTTTCAGAACTTTTCCCGACTTACCTCCTTGTATTTCTCACATTTACTTTCCTTATTATTTTTTCCCTACACTAATGTTGTCTTACTTTTCCCCTGTGCCCACACTTTGTTTCTTTTCCACAAAATGCCTCACCCAGACTTGTTTCTCTTTGTCTTTTCTATACCATTCCAAACATGCCCAAGTATATTGGGAGCAGTTTACACCCTCCAAATAATCCATTCTAAGAAGCAGTTAATGTTATCTTTCTAATAAACAATTTCAATCCTAGTAGCCATAAATATCTCAAAGATTATTCTCTCTACAACATTTTCATTAAAGCCAGGGCTTTGTTTGGTATTTTGGTTTTAAACAAACACTCATCCCAGCAGTGCCGCTCACCAATATAGAACAGAATTACAATGTACTTCCAAGCCAAATTCAGTTTATTGTCAATTTCAGTAGTGTTTCTTATGATAGCAATTATTCTCTGTAAGCCTGCAAGCAACCAGCAGAAAACTGAAATCATCAAAGAGTTTTTATCTGCAGCAATTCCAGAAATGGCAGGTAGCTGATAGTTTAAACTTTAGTTCTCTGCAGTGGAACAGTGCAAATAGGAGAATGCCATCTGCCTGCTCCTGGAGGCTTTCTGAAAAATACACCCAAGTTCATAAAGTTTTGGGGTGATATTCGATGACTTTGGTTACTGTTGCAATGAATGCTATGGCATATCTCTGGCCCTCTGCTGTTAAACTAGACACTCTGGAGATGAATTTCACTAGCTGGAGTGGCACTGCTTCTTTATACAAGAATTAGACAGTTGAATGTATCTCCATTATCTAATTACCTGGAGCTAGGTTCTAAATAGACGTTCCTTGATTTAACCTGGAAAACAGGGTGGTTGCTGAGAGCTGCAGGAGCAGGAACAACTGAAGATAATGGACAACCGGCTTTGGACTTATTCTTGGGAGAGTTCTTCTAAGGAATTCGAAAGAACAAAGATTGGTAAATCTTAAACCAAAAGAGAGAAAATTCAGGTTTGTTTGTAAAATGCCACCCAGTTTATCCTTCCCGTTGGAGATAATTTATTTAAAGCATCCTAGATTTTTTAGATAGCAAGTGGACTGCGATTTTCTGTAAAGGTTCTACAAATGATTTTCTTTTTTTCTTTAGTCATTAACTCCACAAATGTTCGTTGATCTCCTTCTTTGCTGTGCTTTGGGGATAGAGCGGCAGGAAAAGCCTTGGGATTAAAAGAGTGAACAAGATAAAAATGTTCTCTTCTGGTTTATATTCCAGAAGAGGAGACTACTAATGATACAATTATTTAATTACAATTGTAATAAGTCTACAAAGGACTCAAGTAGAGGTGCTATGAGGACATATGTGAAGCGGAATTGATTTTATCCCTAGGGGGCTCCTTGAGGAGCTGGCTGAACCATGAAGATAAGGTGAAATTAACTATGAAAGTGAGGAGGGAGAGGGAAAGATCAGCACAGGCAGAGGGGACAGACTGAGCAGAAAAGCTCATAGGATATCAGAGGTCAGAAATAAATCTAGTGTACTTTGAACACAAAGAGTAAATGAAAGAGGGATTCAAGATCTGGTTGGTGAAGGAGGCAGGGTTAGGCAGTGGAGGGATCTGTGGTGAGGTCAAAGATTTTGATCTGCATTTTAAGAAAAATGGAAATCTGCTTTAGGGCTTTAAGCAGGTTTGTTCTGTCTTTTGAAATGCTAACTCAGTTTGTAAAGTAGAGAATTGATCTTTGAGGCCAGTAGTGGACATCAGAAGACCAAAGCTTACTTCACCAGAACGGCAGTAAAGAGGAGAAGATGTGGGTGCTTTTAAGAGAGTTTTATGTGACAAAGTGACATGTATTGGAGATGAATGGAATATGGTATGTGAGGGAAAGGGAGATACAAAGACTGATTCCCATGTTTCTGGCTTGTGGAATTGTAGGTAGACAGGTGGAATTAATATAGATATTAAGGAGACATTTGGTGGAATAATCTAGGCTGGAGTAAAAGTAGTCATTGAGACTGTGTCTGACATCACCTGAGGAGAGATTATGGAATAAGAAGAGAAGACCCAAGTAAGAGAATGATATTTGGTTAGAAGATGCTGAACCAACAACATATAGATTGGCAGAGGTAGAAGAAAAAAAAATAGGAGGATGTGATCACCAGGGAGTCCAGAAACACGATGGTCCATGAACGAGCAATTGGCATTTCTCATATGCTGCCATAAAGGTAAAATAGCTTCTTGTATAAATTGTTCTTGATTCTAAACAACCTCTTTTCACATGTTCCATCCTAAAAAAAAAAAAAAAAAAAGTGGGGAGGGGGAGACATGCCAGCTTCTCACTTTCATTATTTAGTGTGGTCATTTCATCCCCTTTAGGTTAATAAGGCACCTGAGTGGTACAACTGGTTTGCAATCCGCTGCTTACCTAAAGATTAGTGGTCCCAACCCACGCAGTGGCTCCGCGGAAAAAGAGCTGGTGATCTGCTTCCGTAAAAAATCATAGCCTAAGAAAACCCTACGGAGCCAAGTTCTACTCTATAACAGATGGGATCGCCATGTGCCAGGGGTCGAGTTGACAGCACCTAATACCAACAGGTTAAGAATGGAGTCGGAGTGGGGTCTGACTCGAAAGAAACTTCCTTCCTTTACAGGAAGTGAACTTGTAAGGCTAAACACAGCCGCAACAGTCTTCAGGTGGGAAGTAGAAATGCAGCTGGACATGGGGGTTCCAACTCTGACTCTTATTTATTTATGTTTCTTTTAAGAAAGTTTCTGTAAATAAATTTCCTGTAAAAAAAATCTATCCAGGTTATGTACATAACCTAACAATATCTGCAAGGACTCTGTAAGATTAAAATTTCGTTACGGTAAAGAAAAAAAGATAATAATGGTTCTTTGAACTTTATAAAAAAAAAAAAGATAGCATTCAGTAAATAAAAATATTGCATGTTAACAAACATGTTCACAAAAAAGAATTAGTTGATCAACCATTTCAAGAGGTGGTATATGATCAGGAACCAATGGTACTGAAGGGAGAAGTCCAAGCTGCTCTGAAGGCATTGGAGAAAACCAGGTTCCAGGAATTGATGGAATATCAATTGAGATGTTTCAACAAACAGATGCAGCGCTGGAGGTGCTCACTCATCTATGCCAAGAAATATGGAAGACACCTTCCTGGCCAACTGACTGCAAGAGATCCATATTTATGCCTATTCCCAAGAAAGGTGATCCAACCGAATGTGAAAATTATAGAACAATATCATTAATATCACATGTAAGCAAAATTTTGCTGAAGATCATTCAAAAAGAGCTTAAGCAGTGTATCGACAGGGAACTGCCAGAAATCCAGACTGGATTTCAGAAGAGGACGTGGAGCCAGGAATATAATTGCTGATGTCAGATGGATCCTGGCTGAAAGCAGAGAATACTAGAAGGATGTTTACCTGTGGTATATTGACTATGCAAAGGGATTTGACTATGTGGATCATAACAAAATTATGGATAACATTGTGAAGAATGGGAATTCCAGAACACTTAATTGTGCTCATGAGGAACCTTTACATAGATCAAGAGGAGTTGTTTGGACAGAACAAGGGGATACTGATTGGTTTAAAGTCAGGAAAGCTGTGGGTCAGGGTTGTATTCTTTCACCATACCTATTCAATCTGTATGCTGAGCAAATAATCTGAGAAGGTGGACTATATGAAGAAGAATGGGGCATCAGGATTGGAGGAAGACTCATTAACAACCTGCATTATGCAGATGACACAACCTTGCTTGCTGAAAGTGAAGAGGACTTTAAGCACTTTCTAATGAAAATCAAAGACCACAGCCTTCAGTATGGATTGCACCTCGACATAAAGAAAACAAAAATCCTCACAACTGGACCAATGAGCAACATCATGATAAACGGAGAAAAGATTGAAGGTGTCAAGGATTTCATTTTACTTGTATCCACGATCAGCACCCATGGAAGCAGCAGTCAAGAAATCAAAAGATGCATTACACTGGGCAAATCTGTTGCAAAGGACCTCTTGAAAGTGTTGAAAAGCAAAGATGTCACCTTGAAGACTAAGGTGCTCCTGACCCAAGCCATGGTATTTTCAATCGCATCATATAAGCTGAACAATGAATAAGGAAGACTGAAGAAGAATTGACGCCTTCGAATTGTGGTGTTGGCGAAGAATATTGAATATTCCATGGACTGCCAAAAGAACAAACAGATCTATTTTGGAAGAAGTGCAATCAGAATGCTCCTTAGAAACAAGGATGGGGAGACTGCGTCTTACATACTTTTGACATGTTGTCAGGAGGGATCAGTCCCTGGAGAAGGACATCATGCCTGGCAGAGTACAGGGTCAGCAGAAAAGAGGAAGACCCTCAAGGAGGTGGATTGACACAGTGGCTGCAACAATGAGCTCAAGCATAACAACAATTGTAAGGATGGCTCAGGACTGGGCAGTGTTTCTTCTGTTGTGCATAAGGTCGCTATGAGTCAGAACTGACTCGACGGCACCTAACAACAACAACAACGTGTTCACAAACATAATTACAAAAAGAAAAATATATATATAATGATATTTTATTGAGATGTAATTCACGTGGAATAAAATTCACCATTTTAAATTGTACACCTCATTGGATAGAGGCTTTTGACTAATAAATCACAAATCTTTTCACTGTGGGTTTGATGAAACCCTTAGATAAGTGTGACAATATAGGTTGATGTTTTGACAGGAAACTTACAGGCTCGTTTCCACAAGGAATACAGAAGCAGACCACACTGTTGTTCATGGATTTCTCCTTGTTCTTCAAGATCCTTTAAGATGTCGAAGCCTAGTTGTGTCCATTTTGAATAGGTTCTGCTGAAAGATTTCTGATCACTCAGTAAAGAACAGATCTTGCCTTCTGCTGCATATTCCACAGTATATGATTTGAAATACACTTACTATAATTTGGCTTTTTGTGTAGGAAGGACAAATGGCATTTTATATTCAATTCTTTAAAATTTTATGGTGTTCAGTTTCAAAAATTTAAGAAGCTATTTTGGCTATAAGTGAAATAGTCATTTTTGATAGTTTCTAGCTTTTTTTCACTGATCATTTTAAATGTGTCTCCTCAGGTTCTTATTTCCTTTGAAAAATCCTTTCCGCCTTCTTAGGATTACTACCACTGGTGTCTCTATTCTTATTCTCTTACTTCTTTATTGGACTTTATACTTTTCAAATATCTTTATAGTAATTATGTTTTTACTTGTCCCTCATTAAAGCACTGTGAAATACCCAAAACATATCTCATTGAACTTAATAGATAGGCAAATGAGACACAAAAAAAGTGATGTAAAGTTTTGAAGGTAACTTTGAGAGTCATAACAAACTGGATTCCATTTTTTTTTTTCTGGATCACCAACTTCTAACTCTCTGGAAATCATAAATCCCTTTTCCAGGACTCATTCCTAGGGATGTGTGGGCCCATGCTACATCAAGGAGTCTAGGAAATTTCAGAAAAATAGTTGAACTGTGAACTTCAGAAACATCTGCTGTGATAATATTGTTGATTTTTTGACAGTTAATTTATGGCCTCATTTCTACACAAATTACTGAAGCCGACCACACCTGTGCTCATGGAGCTCTCCTTGATCTACAAGATCCTTTACATTATTGAAGTAGGTTTCAGCCCACTTTGAGTGAGTTTCTATGAAGCATTTCTGATCACTCACTGAAGAACAGATCTTGCTTTCCACCTCACATTTCACTGTGTTCTGGGAAAAACTGGAACAAAAAACAAGTATATAAGCTTTATAGGGGCCATACAATTCCTTCTAAAAACATCTAGAGCAAACTTCAATGAGTTTCCTACATAGGGTGATCGTTCCAACAGCTTGTTGGAAGTAATGCATTTTATGTATGTTTATTGGAAGTAAGGAACATGGGTTTAGAAGTGAAGGTAATAAAACACATCACATGGGAAATGGCAAGATACTGACTTTAAGGTTGTTGGAGGAAACATTAGCTCTTTGTTTTCATTCAATTCAATAGATCTTTATCACTTATTGAGTGACTCTCCCTATTTTCTGGAAACATAAAGGTCTATGGACATATAAAGAAAGAATGTGCATGGCATTTACATTTTGAGAATATTAAATATACATATATTTATATAAATTCTGACTCATAGTGACCCTATAGGACAGAATAGAACTGCCCCTTAGGGTTTCCAAGGAACAGCTGGTGGATTTGAACTGAAGACCTTTTGGTTAGCAGCCAAGCTCTTAACTACTGTGTTACCAAGGCTCATATATATATATATATATTTTCCATAAAACCCATTGCCTTCGAGTCGGGTCCGACTCATAGCGACCTTACAGGACAGAGTAGAACTCCCTTTTTTTGTGTATATTTCTTTCTGTGAAGTCTATATTCTTTAACTATGAAAACCCACCTCTAGTTTTTTTTTTTTTTTACTCCAGATTTGACTTCCTTCTAGCTAAACCAATGTTTAGGACCTGAGGAATCGTAGCACAAAGGTAATGTGTTTTTATAATGGCAGGCCTGATTGGATTTCCTCCCAATCTTCAATGGTTCTCTTTTTCATTTACTAAAAATCTGGGTAAGTGTTGGGACCAAATGTGGTACTAGCCTAATAGTAACTGAACAATAAAATCACATTGATAATTATGTTTTCCTTCCCCACTGCTGGCAGTCAAAGAGAAGAGAAAGATCCAGTCCAAACTCATTTTCTCTGCATTAAGCCTTTGTAACGTATTTCTAGCATAATAAGAAAAGTAACAAAGGTTTACAACCCACCCTTTTTTCTCAAAATAAGAAAGCATTTGCCATACTGAGAGTGAGAAGAGAGATAATTTTTCATTTTAGACAGGAGCTCTGGTGTTCATTCACTACCTGTCTATCAGTTTGTCATACTATGGTGTCTTGTGCATTATTATGATCCTGGAAGCTATGCTACTGGTATTTCAAACACCACCAGGGTCATTTATGGTGGACAGGTTTCAGCAGTGCTTCCAGATTAAGACATACCGGGAAGAAAGACTAATTCCGAAAATTAGTCAATGAAACCCTACAGGTGACCAGAATATTGTCTGACTCTCTTGCTTTGCTCGTGTCATCAGAAGGAATCAAATGCTAGAGGAAGACATCATGTTTGGTAAATTAGAGGGTCTACAAGGGCAAGGGAGACTCGTACTGAGATGAATTTGCAAAGTATCAACAATAATGGACTGGAACATGCCGACCATCATGAGGATGATGCAGGATCAAGCAATGTTTCCTTATATTGTGCATAGGATCAACCATGAGTCAGAGTCATCTTGATGGCAGCTCCATCCATCTATCTGTCTATCACCTATCTATATGCTTATCAATATGGTGTTCATAAAGGACAAGTTGGACTTGTATATCTTTGATACAATTAAATAACTTGGATTCACCTTCCTCTGTGCTTTTCAATTTTCTTCTTTCATCTTTCTTCTTCTTCTCTCCTCCCCTTTCCTTGTCTTTACTTTTTTATTAACAGAGTTCTTATTATAGGATTGGCAGGAATTATATCAGATTCAAGAAATCGATTACTAGTTGTTTCTGCCCTCAAAAAACCATAATTCCTGGCATTAGGATTGAGCCAAGGGAAAGTAGACAAAACTTATGGAAATGAAGAATGGAGAAAAAAGAATTTAACTAATTCATATAACCAGTGGAAACCCGGGTGGCGTAGTGGTTAAGTGCACAGCTGCTAACCAAAGGGTCAGTGGTTTGAATCTGCCAGGTGCTCCTTGGAAACTCTATGAGGCAGTTTTCTGCTCTGTCCTATAGGGTCGCAATGAGTTGGAATGGACTTGATGGCACTGTTTTTTTTCTTTCTTTTTTTATATAACCAATAGCTACAAGAGGGCATACAAGAGAAAGAAAGTGAACAGGAGAGTTGTCACATAAGGTTTTGTGGCAAATACAACATTATCTAATTATTCAAACTTACTGGCAAATAGTTTTCATTCTTTTATTATCTTCTTAATACTTGCTACATCTTAATTGAAAAATTTTTCACTCTTGTTTGTGGAAAAAATGTACATACTCACAATTCTCTGAATCAATATTGTTAATGGATTTTTAATTTTATTAGCTTTTTTTTTTTAAAATAACCAACTTTTTGCTTTGTTTCAGTAACACTTGTTAGAAAGAGTACCCTTCATGGAATCACTTTTGCACCTATGTGAATAACTCAGGTGACAATGCAGATGTGGGTTTATTTCTGGATTCTGTTATGTGCCATCAATCTATGTGTCTGTCATTCTTCCAATACCACACTATATTACTTATTGTTGTTGTTGTTAGGTGCCGTCGAGTCGGTTCCGACTTACAGCGACCCTATGCACAACAGAATGAAACACTGTCCACCCCTGAGCCAACCTTACAATCGTTGTTATGCTTGAGCTCATTGTTGCAGCTACTGTTTCAATCCAGCTCGTTAAGGGTCTTCCTCTTTTCCGCTGACCCTGTACTCTGCCAAGCATGATGTCCTCCTCCAGGGACTGATACCTTCTGACAACATGTCCAAAGTATGTAAGACGCAGTTTCGCCATCTTTGCTTCTAAGGAGCTTTCTGGTTGTACTTCTTCTAAGACAGATTTGTTCTTTCTTTCGGCAGTCCATGGTATATTCAATAGTCTTTGCTAACACCACAATTCAAAGGTGTCAACTCTTCTTCAGTCTTCCTTATTCATTGTCCAGCTTTCACATGCATATGATGTGGTTGAAAATACCATGGCTTGGGTGAGGTGCACCTTAGTCTTCAAGGTGACATCTTTGCTCTTTAACATTTTCAAGAGTTCCTTTGCAACAGATTTGCCCAATGTAATGCGTCTTTTGATTTCTTGACTGCTGCTTCCATGACTGTTGATTGTGGAGCCAAGTAAAATGAAATCCTTGACACCTTCAATCTTTTCTCCGTTTATCATGATGTTGCTTATTGGTCCAGTTGTGAGGATTTTTGTTTTCTTTATGTTGAGGTGCAATCCATGCTGAAGGCAGTGGTCTTTGATCTTCATTAGAAAGTGCTTAAAGTCCTCTTCACTTTCAGCAAGCAAGGTTGTGTCATCTGCATAATGCAGGTTGTTAATGAGTCTTCCTCCAAACCTGATGTCCCATTCTTCTTCATATGGTCCAGCTTCTCGGATTATTTGCTCAGCATACAGATTGAATAGGTATGGTGAAAGAATACAACCCTGACGCACACCTTTCCTGACTTTAAATCAATCAGTATCCCCTTGTTCTGTCAGAACAACTGTCTCTTGATCTATGTAAAGTTTCCTAATGAGCACAATTAAGTGTTCTGGAATTCCCATTCTTCTCAATGTTACCCATAATTTGTTATGATCCACACAGTCGAATCCCTTTGCATAGTCAATAAAACACAGGTAACAATCTTTCTGGTACTCTCTGCTTTCAGCCAGGATCTATCTGACATCAGCAATGATATCCCCAGTTCCACGTCCTCTTCTGAAACCTGTCTGTATTTCTGGAAGTTTCCTGTCGATACACTGCTTAAGCTGTTTTTGAATGATCTTCAGCAAAATTTTGCTCGGGTGTAATATTAATAATATTGTTCTATAATTTCCACATTCGGTGTATTACTTATTACTCCTATATATTCATTCTTATAATTGAGGAGTATGGTTTTTCCAACTTTATTCTTAATCCTCAAATGTGTTTTAACTATTCTAATTCCTTTGTATTTTCACACAATTTTTAGAATTGGCCCTTCTATATCTACAGATTTTTTTTTTTATATTTACAGATAAGGAGCCCTTGTAGTGCAATGATTGAGGCTGCTAACCAAACCAAAATGTTGGCAGTTCCAACTCACCAGTCTCCCCAAGGGAGAAAAGACCTAGAGATCTGTTCGCACAAGGGTTACACCTAGGAAGTCCTATGAAGCAGTTCTACTTTGTTATGTAGGGTCCCTGTGAGTTGGAATATACTCAATGGCACACAACAGAAACAGCAACTTATCTACAGATAACCCTGCTGGGTTTTTTAATTAAATTTGCATTAAAACAATAGATTTATGTCAGAATTGACATATCTACTATGTCCAGTCTCTCAGTCCATGATCACGGTATTCTGTCCATTTATTTGAGACTATGATTTCTTTCATCGGCATTCAAATCTTGTATATGTTTTTCTAGATTTACAACGAAGCATTCATTTTCTTCAGAGCTATTTTAATTGGTACTAAGTTTTTAAAATTTGTTTCCAAATGTTCATTGTTGTTGTTTAGAACAGTTTGTAGTACTGTGGTAGCTTTCATGTTGCTGTGACACTGGAGACTTTCCCACTGGCATTTCAAATACCGACAGGGTCAACCTTGGTGGACAGGTTTCAGTGAAGCTTTGAGACTAAGACAGTCTAGGAAGAAGGATCTCGCAACCTACTTCTGAAAAAAAATGGCAAGAGAAAACCTTATGAATAGCAGTGGAAAATTGTCTGATATAGTGCCAGAAGATGAGTCCCTCAAGTTGGAAGGCACTCAGAATAGGACTGGGGAAAGCTGCTTCCTCAAAGTAGAATCACACTGAATGACGTGGATGAAGTCTTGCTTTCAGAACTTTCATTTGCTGATGTGGCATGACTCAGAATGAGAAGAAACAGCTTCAAACAACCATTAATAATCAGAAGGTGGAATGTACGAAGTATGAATCTAGGAAAATTAGAAATCATCAAAAATTAAGCGGAAAGTATAAAGATATATACCCTAGGCTTTAACGAGCTGAAATGGGCTGGTATTGACTATTTTGAATCCGATAATCATGTGGTATACTACAGTGGGAATGACAAATTGAGGAGTAATGGCGTCATGTTCATCGTGAAAGAGAACATTTCAAAATCTATCCTGAAGTACAACACTGTCAGTAAAAGGGTAATATCCATACGGCTACAAAGGAGAACAGCAAATACAGCATTATTCGAATTTATGCACCAACCACTAATGTCAATTACAAGAAAATTCAAGATTTTTACCAACATCTGCAGTCTGAAATTGATCAAACGTGCAATCAAGATGCATTGATAATTATTGGTGATTGGAATGCAAAAGTTAGAAGCAAAGAAGAAGGATTGGTTGTTGGAAAATATAGTCTTGGTGATAGAACTGATGGGGACGTCAGGATAGAATTTTGCAAGATAAATGACTTCTTCACTGCAAATACCTTTTCTCAATGAAGTTAACAACAACTATACAAGTGGACATCTCCAGATGGAAAACAGAAAAATCAAATTGAGTACATATGTGGAAAGAGATGACTGATAAGCTCAATATCATCAGTCAGAACAAGGACAGGGGCTGACTGTGGACCAGGTTATTAACTGTGCAAGTTCAAGTTGAAGCTAAAGAAAATTAAAACAAGTCTGCAAGAGCCAGAACATGACCTTGAGTATATTCTACCTGAATTTGGAGACCATCTCAAGAATAGATTTGATGTATTGAACACTAATGACTGAAGATAAGAAGAGTGGTGGGAAGACATGAAGGACATCATACATGAAAAAAGCAAAAGGTCATTAAAAAGACGGGAAAGAAAGAAAAGACCAAAACTGATATCAAAAGAGACTCTGAAACTTGATCGTGAACATAGAGTAGGAAAAGTGAATGGAAAAAAAATGTTGAAGGAAAAGACCTGAACAGAAGATTTCAAAAGGCAGCTCAAGAAAACAATGTAAAATATTTTAATGAAATCTGCAAAGACCTGGAGTTTGAAAACCAAAAGGGAAGAACACACTTGGAACTTCTCAAACTGAAAGAACTGAAGACAAAATTCACTCAACTATGCCAAGAAATCTGGAGACAGCTACCTGGACAACTGACTGAAACAGATGTGTATATATGCGTATTCCCAAGAAAGGTGATTTAACACAATGTAGAAGTTATTGAACAATATCATTCATACCACACTCGAGAATTTTGCTGAAGATCATTCAACAGTGGCTGCAGCATTATATTGACACGGGGCTGCCAGAAATTCAGGACAGATTCAGAAGAATCTGGAAACAGGGATATCATTGCTGATGTCAGATGGATCCTGGCTGAAAGCAGAGAAAACCAGAAGGATGTTTACCTGTGTCTTATTCGAAGAGAACAAGGGGATACTGTGTAGTTTAAAGTCAGGAAAGGTATGCATAAGGGTTGTATCCTTTCACTATACCTATTCAACCTGTGTGCTGAGCAAATAATCTGAGCAACTGGACTATATGAAGAAGAATACAGCATCAGGACTGGAGGAAAACTCATTAACAACCTGCACTATGCAGATGACGCAACCTTGCTTGCTGAAAGTGAAGAGGACTTGGAGCACTTAGTGATGAAGATCAAAGGCCACAGCATTTGGTATGGATTACATTTCAACATAAACCCACCACATAAAGAAAACAAAAATCCTCACAGCTGGGCCAATAGGTAACATCATGATAAATGAAGAAAAGATTGAAGTTGTCAAGGATTTCGTTTTACTTGGATCCATAATCAACACCCATGGAAGCAGCAGTCAAGAAATCAAAACACTCATTGCATTGAACAAAGTTGCTACAGAAGACCTCTTTAAAGTGTTGAAAAACAAAGATGACACCTTGAAGACTAAGATGTGCCTGACCCAAGCCATGGTATTTTGAATCACCTCATATGCATGTGAAAGCTGGGCAATGAATAAGGAAGACCAAAGAAGAATTGACACCTTTGAATTGTGGTGTTGGTGAAGAATATCATGAACTGCCAAAAGAAAGAACAAATTTGCTTTGGAAGCAGTACGATCAGAAGGTGTCTTGGAAGCAAAGATGGTGAGATCACGTCTTACGTATTTTGAACATGTCAGGAGGGATTGGTGCCTCGACAAGGACATCACACTTGGTAAAGTAGAGGGTCAGCAAAAAAGAAGAAGACCCTCAACAAGATGGATTGACACAGTGGCTGCAACAATTAGCTCAAACGTAGCAAGGATTGTGAACATGGTGCAGGACCGGGCAGTGTATTGTTCTGTAGTACACTGAGTCACTATGGATCGGAACCAAATAGATGGTACCTAGCGACAACAAGAACAACATTCTGTGATCTTGCTTAGCTTACTAATTAGTAAGCTAATTAGTTCTGAGTTGTTTTTTTTTTTTTCCCCCTTTGTATATTTTTTAGAGTTTTCTATACAATAGTACCATTTGGCCATTTGCCCTTAGAGAGAAATTTCTTCCTTTTACTTTCATTTTGTGTACATTATTTCCCTTTTTAAATTTTTTTTTTTGCTTAATGCCATTGGCTTGGACTTACTAAAAAGAGTGGAAATCCTTGCCTTTTTCCTTATGGGAGAATGGTTCTGTTTTTCATTGATAAGTATGATGTTTGCTGTATATTTTTGTAGAATCAATTTACTGGGTTTAGAGAGTTTCCATCAATTGTGAGTTTGGCGAATGTTTAAATTCTGAATGGGAGTTTAATTTAATTTAATTCTTCTTCTGAATTAATAGCTATGATCGTATAATCTTAATTCTTTTATCTATGTTAACGATGTTAGTGAAAGATATCGATCTATAGTGTTTTGTTTGTTTATGTTTTGACTTTGCAGAATCGTAATATCAAGGTAATGCTGATATGGTAAAATGAGTTGGACAGTGTTAATTCCTCTTTTATTTTCTGCAAAATATTTTCTAGAATTGTTATTCTTTAAATGATTGCTAGATTTCACTATTGAAAACACCTAGAAATTTCAGTTTTTAACTACAAATCCAATTAATTTCATAGTTGTAGTACCGTTCAGATTATTTCATCTTGGATGAATGTCGATAGTTTATGGTTTTCCATCAATTAGCTCCTTCAACTAATTGTCAAATGTATTTGTGTAGAGTTGTTTGTGGTATTTCTTCATTATCCTTTTAATGTTTTTAGTGCCTATAGTGCTATCCCCACTGTCCTGAATTTGGTAATCTGTATCTTCTCTGTGTTTTTTTTTTTTTTTTAACCTAGCAAGTATTGCTAATATTTGAAGAATTTTATTGATCTTTTCAATGAATCAACCTTTCAGTAGAATTATTTTCTCTGTTCTCAATTTTGTTGATTCTGGCTCACACTTTATATTCCCTTTTTTCTGCTTGCTTTGAGTTTAGTTTGCTTTTATTATTTTGTTTTATTTTTCTTTACCCTCTCAAGGTTGAAATTTAGATTATTATCTTGACAGTTCTCTTCTAGCACAGTATTTATTAATTTTTTTCCTCTAAATACTTCTGCTTTACTTGCATCCCACAGATGTTGACGTTTTGTGCTCTCATTTTTACTTAGTACAATATGTTTTCTAACTTGTCTGGGTCCTTTGTAAAAATGGTGTAAGGACGGTTTCTGACCTGCTCTAACTTCAAAACGGAGAAGGAGAATCAAGGTCAACAGTCTAAGACTGATTCCTATGAGGCAGAGGCTGATTCTTATGAGGCAGAAGTCAGGCATGCCTCCTCTCTCTGTCATCTTTACAATTCTAACACCAACCGTCACTCACATGGCACTCTCTACTTCTCTGCTGAACTTGATAATTCGTTGCAATAGCCACACAAAACTCATTCACAGACCATACTCTCAGTTATGGGTTTTTTTTAGGGAAGTAGCAGGTTACAATTCAGATTCAGAAGTGCTCAGATACAGTTTTTCCATTAGGACAGTCTCTTCTCAGCTGTGCCTGCAGGCAGACCTCTCTCTAGCCTTTGGCCTCTGCCTTGCTTGGGCAAGAGTTATAAAGCTCGTTTAGCCCTGCAGATATGTGGCCCAAGGCACCTCACTTCACCAGCAATCCTCACCCACCTGAAGGTGCTCAGCTCTAGCACCATGGGTCTGCAAACCTAGTACCACCAAATGCCTGGAGGCACCCTACTCCTCCCTTCCGGAAAGCACTCAGCTCTCTGGCTCTGTAGGCTGGGAAGCCCAGCATGCTGTCTCCTGCCAGTCTCTTGACAATTTCTTGATTCTGCTGCCTCTGCTGCTACCGTTTCTCTGCTGCTGCCTCTCACAGTCTTGTCTTTCGTGTTATAGCTCTCTCTGTCTCTTGGGTCTAGAAGGGTCTCAACGCAGGGACCCCAGGTCCAAAGGATGTGCTCCACTTCTGACTTTTCTTCCATGGTGGTGATGAGATCATCTCCTCCCTCCTCTGGAATGTCTCATTTTAAAACTAGTGGGATGGAAAAACTGATCAATCCTTTCCCTAGAGTTCCATATACCTTATTAATATGGCTCCTCCCAGTCAGTTGGTGGGAGCTATAAAGACCATGGCTAGAAGGGCCATATTAAGTAATTCATTGCATAGAACACTTCTATAATTCATGGATTATTTAGAAATGCATTGTTTAATTTCCATGGTGTTGGAGAATAAAGTATCTTGTTATTATTTATTTAGAATTTAATTTCATGTGGTCAAAGAACTGTATGATTTTAATTCTTACAAATTTGTTCAGATAGTTTTATGACAAGAATATGGTTTATATTGGTGAATGTTCCATGTGCATTTGAAAAGATTATGTATTCTGCTGTTGTTGACTGAAGTGTTTTGTAATTGTCACAGGATTCTATTGGATGGTAGTGTTTTTCAGTTTTTCCATATCCTTGGTAATAGTCTGTCCATAGATTCTACTATCCATAGATTCTATGCCCCATAGCACTTATTTTAAACTAGCATGTTGGATAATGTGAGAATAAAGCTTTCCAATTCATAGTCCAGTAGTGTGGGAGACATCACCAGTTCTTAGCAAAATTGTGTACTCCTTTCCTTCAAGATATATCTCTCCTTGACTTTAGTAATGGCCATATGACATGCTTTGGTCAATGAATATGAGCCAAAATGACATGTGTCATTCCTGCATAAAAACATTCAGAGGCAGTGTGCCATTTTCCATATTCTCTTCACTTGCTTTGGACATGTGTTGATATGAAGACGCCACAAGATTAAAATAACCCAGAATGGGGACCCACCACATGGGTGACGTCTACTTTTGACAGCTGCCTTGTCCCCTGATGGCTATTGAGAGAGTGAGAGATAGTCTTTTGTAATTGTTAAGGCACCAATATTTTTGTATTGTTTTTTACTGCTGCATGACATAGCTTAGCCTGCCTGACACAAGTATACTTTTACTGTGCTCATGATATGTGTGTTTCTACCTCCTTAATTTTTATTACATTGTTCGTACACAGTCATATGCTCTACTTCTTGCTCTTTGCCTAAATATATTTTCCTTAGACCCAAGGTCTCCTGAACCCTTTCCTCTTTTATTTAACTTCCTATGAGTGTTTGTTTTTTTCTTACTGTATAATTTCTAAGTTCTAAGAGATAACACAATGTGTTAAATACTTTATTTCACCAAATCACCCAATTCTATTTTGTATCTACACTACTGTTTATTTTTAATAATTATTTGGTGAAGTAAAAATATGTTTCAAATACAAATAATAAATTTAGGATCTCCTTTATATCATTTCCAAGAATGTATCCAATCAGAGAGATGCTAGGAGGCTTAGGGTATAATGTTTGTGTGTGTATATATACGCATATATATGTACATGTATACATAACCCAACCCACCAGTGCCGTCGAGTCGATTCCGACTCATAGTGACCCTATATACACATACATATTTTTTTCTTTCACATAGAATATTGTAAAAATATGTTAAATAGCAGTCATAGTGATATATTTGTAAAATGGGCAGTTTACAGGAAAAATAAATTATTTGGATTAAATGGTCCTTTAAAATAATAATAATAAAAAGCAGGTTGTGTTCATTTATTTGGCCATTCATTTTCTCACTTCGGAATAATACTGACTGGTTTCAGTATTATTGGTCCATACCCCAAAGCTATAGCACATGTTTTATAACGGATGTTTTATTGCCTGGTACTTTGCAAAACTCATCCGTCCAAAATACTATAATATGCCCCCAACCCCAACCACTGCTGAAAATAAAACAGCAAGAATGAAAAACAACTCAAAAATGAACCAAAAAAGGCATTCTGAAGCTTAAGGACTCTTTTGTCCTAAAGTCTCTCCACATGAAATGCTTTCTCTTTCTTAATTAAACTTTAGTCTTAAAGCATGAGTACTGTAAGATTTTGTATTTCTCTTTTACTTTATGCCAGTGCTTCCTGCTCATCAAAAATCACGATTGTGGGTGATGTTACTCGTACAGTATCACTACCTTGACTTTAGTTAAGAGTTTGATTAAGGTTTATCAGAAATCTCTCCTAGGGTTCTTAACATAATGGAAGGGACTGGCAGCAAAGAAAATCTATTGTTCTTTATTGTATACCTTTGTACAGATTAATCCTGATTATACTTTTGCCTTTCTGACAACATTAATCTGTGGTTTGCTAGAACAAAGGCTTCCAGTGAGTAGGCAAACAGGAAAATGGGTCAATGTAAAGGGGTGATGGTTAGAAATACAATAACTATTAAGTGGATGGAAACCCTGGTGGCGTAGTGGTTAAGAGCTACAGCTGCTAAACGTAAAGGTTGGCAGTTCAACCCCACCAGGTGCTCCTTGGAAACCCTATGGGGCAGTTCTACTCTGTCCTATAGGGTTGCTATGAGTTGGAATTGACTTGACAGCAACGGGTTTATCAAGTGGATAGTGAATGAAAAAGCCCAAATAAAATTTTTTTTCCCCCTAGAAGAAAATTTAGCCTTTGGTCTGCCAGTTTGCATCCCCCTAGTTTACCTGGATATTGCTTGTACCTCATTTCTGTAATGATTCGTACTGGGAAGAATAGTTTTCACTGAGTTCTTTAGGTCTCTGGTACTTCTGTAAACTTAGTGTAATATTCTGTTATGTACCAGGACTGAATCTCAAGGCCTTTCTAGTCTTTCATCTGTTCATTCATGCTTCTTTCCTTCAACCCTATTTATACCTAATGCACCTATAAACATCAGCACCCTATATCCTTTTCTCTACCTCTGTCACTACCTCCTGTAATCATTAACCTCTTGTGTGATGGGGCAGAGATTTCTAAGATTATCCCACCATATCGTCAGTCCCATGATCATTACTGTCATGTAAAAAGAAGAAAACCTGCAGGAAATAATTGCTTATACATTTATTTTTGTAGTTAGTTGCCACGGAGTCAGCTCTGACTCATGATGACCTTATGTACCCTGGTGGCACAGTGGTTAAGAGCTCGGCTGCTAACCGAAAGGTTGGCAGTTTGAATCCACACTGCTCATTGGAAACCCTATAAGGTAGTTCTACTTTGTCTTGTAGGGTCATTTTGAGTCATAATTCACTTGACACGGCGAGTTTGGATTTTTTTTAACAAGTTTCATGTATGGCAGAAGGAAACTGTTGCCTGGTCCTATTCCGTATTCACAGTCCTTGGTACGCTTGAGTCCGTTGTTGCAGCTACTGTGTCAATCAATTTCATTCAAGGTTTCCTTCGTCCTTGTTGGTCCTCTACCAAACGTGGTATCCAAATCAAATCAACACTTATTATTGTTTTAAGGAGTTCCAGAAGAGATCATTTTCTTTTCCCAAACTAGTAACGAAGGAATTTTCCTCTTGATGGTTGCTCCACATTTGAGATAAAGTGATGAGGAGGAAAAGAAAAAGAATAGCGTAGTCTTTACTGTTTCATTTTGTCATCAAGTCATGGGGAGAGAATGGCTTTGTGTTCAAGCTTCAAAATACTTGATCTTTACTCCAAAATTATAGATATTCTTCCAAAGTTATATGCATATTTTAGGAGCAAAGAAATTGAGAAGAAACATTCAAATAATACCTATTGGCCTGAAGATTGTTTTCATAATTTAGAAATCCTTGGAGGATTTGAAGATGTCTCTTTATAAATTTGAACTTTAAGTTCATTAAGAATTTCTGGCATGACACGTTGTCTCCAGTCAGTAACAATGTCCTCAAAGCTAACCTACGTAAGGAACCTGATGAGTCTTTGTTTGCTTCTAGATTATTAATAGAATCTACTTAGCCATATCAGGTAATTGAAATAAATACTCCTTTTTCAGAATATTTGAGAGTTGTTAAACTGCAGTAGATAGTAGATGCTCTCTTCCTTGTGAACACCTGAAAAGACGCAAGTACGATCAGGCTGATGGTAGTGGTTGGTGCAGGGGAGGGGAGGTAGGAGGGCTGATATGAAGTATCTAATATCCTCTGAAGAGGACACTACACATTAGAAGAATTGGGGTTCTCACACTATATAATGCGTGATTACTCACAAAGCACTCCTGTAAAAGAGTAGAAAATATTTCATGTAATTCTTCCCTTGGGACTCTATGTGAATCTGGAAATTTCCCAATATGGTCTAAAATTATAAGATTATAAAATTTCTCCAATATGCATTTAATTTTATAGATGAGGTAGGATTTGATGAGCACTTATAGAAAACACGAGAGTGTAAGAAATTCTGTATTAATCATATTCACTTAATTGTAAGTTTCCAATGTAATACCATAATGAGGTCCTAAAAGTTAGACCTTTTCTCATTTCTCCTGCTTTGGCCTTTCTCAGCTTCTCACATGGGTGTATTTATATTCTCTATATTAAAATGAAACCATTGTAGATGCAAAGCATGGAACTAGGGGTCTAACCAGCCGTTGGGTTACTAGTGCTTCCAAAGGCTCTTTCATTGACAAGCAGCCTTGGATTTTTTTGCACCAGAAACACTTCCTGAGCCACATTTAGCCCCAAATAGCAGCACTCTTCTATTCCCTCTACTTCAATTTCCCAGTAATTTTATGGGGTCTAGTTCTAAATCCAACACTGTCTGTCAGTTTGTAGTACTGTGGTGGCTTGCATGTTGCTATCATACTGCAAGCTATGTCACCGGTGTTTCAAACATCAGCAAAGTTACCTGTGGTGAAAAGATTTCAGCAGAGCTTCCAAATCAACGGAATAAGAAGAAAGTCCTAGTAATCTCCTTCTAAAAATTAGCTGATAAAAGCCCAATGTATCAAAACAGAATATTGTCTGATAGTCTGCTGGAAGATGAGCCCCCTAGGCTGGAAGGCGCTCAATATACACAGTGGCTGCAACAATAGACACTTCACATACCAACAATCACAAACATGGCATAGGGCGGGACAACATTTCACTGGGTCGTACGTGAGTTTGCCATGACTTGAAGCCGACTTGACCGGTAACTAACAACAACAGCTTTAAGAGAGAGGATGATTCTCTGGGAACCCATCTGTTCCAGCCCATTCATCTACCCTCATTGACAAAGGGAACAAAATAGAGCTGCTATTGCCAAAGCTATTAAAATATTGCCTGTTTAGGGCTCCTTAGGGAGGTATAAAAAGAATAGACACCAAGAAATGAATATGGAGATTTGAGGTTATGTCATTAAAACAGAGGTGGTAAGAAGATGGCTTAGTTTGTTAATTTTGCTAATTATGGGATGATGTGCTCACACAGGAGCCCTGGTGGTGCAGTGGTTAAGCATTTAGCTGCCAACTAAAACATCAGCATTCAGATCCACCAGTCACTCCTTGGAAAGCCTATGGGGCAGTTCTGCTCTGTCCTATAGGGTCACTATGAGTCAGAATCAACTCGAAGCCAATGGAATTGGCTTGGTGCTTGCACACAATACTTGTTTAAGCTGGGGTCTAGATAGGATATGACGTGGAGGCAAAGTTCAAGTAATATAATTTGTTATTTAGCTTCTGAATTCAGAGTCTTTTGTTGTGCTTATCAGGAGGATGGATATCCCTCTGGTGTACCCAGCCAGTGAGGATGTTTTTAAAACCAAGTCATCAGGGCTTGGGCCACATCCTAAATGCCTCAATCTTGAGCATATAAACCCCCTCATTATGTCTTGGATTCAACCATACCCCTCTTTGAAAAGAATGATTTTGGGTTTTGCACAGATGGAAAGTTTGCAGTGGGCACCTGATGTATTTACTTCACTAGTGGATAAATCTCTGGCTCTCTAGATCCTACAGGGGTGAAGACAAACTCACGACGATCCTATGTCTGCCATTTTTTTTTTTTTTTTTGTCTTTTAAGGAAGAGCCAAGAAACTCTCAAGTTCATGGTCTTGTTGTTTCTCACTAGACCCTGAACTACAGGGATAAAAACTATAGTTTCAGATGTCCTTGTGTGATTGTGTCTGTTTATTTCTGGAAATCATAGGGCTTGATGTGGAAAGAACCAAAATTTTACCATAATTTTTTGTTGATCTCACACTGAGTCTGCTTTTAGGAGTAAGAGGAATTTGGAGTTAGTACTGAGCTCAATAAGGACAGACTTGCAAATCCATCTGCATAATTGCCAGTCCTTCCAGAGGCCCTGACTAGCCAGAATTCTGACGCAAAGCCTTGTAATGAAGTTGCAAAATACCCACTTGGAATCTTGGAGTTCGTAATTCATTGTTATAGCATGGTTCTCATAAAATTATGTAAAAAACTCATTTTACGGTTGTCAAGGGAAATAACTACCCAGATAAATAAGCATGAAAGTACCATAACTACAGCAGAGCAAGCCAATTCCAAACTGGGCCCCAACCTCACTCTCTTAATTGGCCTTATTATAGTGTCATAGGAATGAAAAGTCCTATTAGCAGTAGTTTTAGGTTTAGCCCACTGTTCTGTAAGGTATTGCTCTATATGCATTATTGATTAGAGATTGTGCTCTATTTTGCTAGATTATAAAATCATTGTTTCAATGTATCCTATGTGAATTTTGAGCACTTAGGCAAAAATGGAGAGAATTTCTCCTGTTCAAGTCTCATCAGCCTTTCTAGTACTTACTGTATATTAGGAAAGACTTTATTTTTAATTAAACATGCTTCATGTTCAAGAATATCTTCAAATATAAGTTTTCCATTTGCTAGGGCTCCTCATCGTTTGATAACCAGGTTCTCAAATAAATAGAAATGAGATAGAATGCCTTGTTTATGATTTTTTCTTCAGAGAAAGGATATTAATAGCACTTCTGGGTTCTCAGGGCCTGAAAAGCATATGTGTGTGTGTGTGTGTGTGTGTGTGTGTGTGTGTGTGTGTAAATAATTATTGCAAACTCTCAGGAAACAAATTATTAAAAATTGTGTACTTTAATGAATGTCTTTGCATGTATGAGGATGTATATATATATATATATGGTATAGTGGCTAAATGCTAAAGCTGTGAACCAGAAACGTTGGCAGTTCAAATCCAACAGGTGCTCCTTGGAAACTCTATAGGGCATTTCGACTCTGTCCTATAGGGTCTGTATAAATTGGAATTGACTCGATGGCAATAGATTTTTTTTTGGTTTTACATACACACATGCATATATGTATATACACATATATACAAATATGTACATATGTGTGCATTAAAAGCTGAAATGTAATATTTAAGTTAGAATAAAGAGAAATCATTATGCACACTGATATGCACATATTCACACACAAATGAAACTATTAAATAGTGGAAACTCTAATATAATTCAATATACCACATTTTCCTCTGTAAGTATCTCTCACTTCTGCTTTCTCCAAAAAAAAAAAAAAAATACATTCCCTGTTTCCCAGAAATTCCAAGTTCTAGGGGGAGTGTTCTGACTTCTTTTCTCCTCAAGAACATTTATGGAACAAACCAAACAACAACAAAATTGTTAGCCTAGGGAGATGGTGATGGAGGTTTGAAATTTGGTAGAAAAAATACTTTTTTTGCCTGTTTGATAACCTGATTCATAATAAAAGACGCATGATTTGGCTTCAGTTTGTGGGATAAGGAGTTGTTTTATATTATATAGGTGGTGAAGAATATCCCTAACTGGAGAAAAATTGCAAGATGTTTATGCAATGACTTTAGGTTGATGACTCCATGGATACTAAATGTGTGTTTCTCAGCTTATCCCGATCAAGTACAATAAGGGAAAATGAGAAAAATTTAGTCCACGTCATACTCAAGTATTTATCATTATACCGAACCCCAGCATGTAGGAAAGAGTGTATAGAACATATGTCTTCTGTACTGTTTTCTCAGCAAAAACTCAAGACGAGTGAGCTGGGGGTGAGATGGGGGTGAGGTGGGGGTGAGGTGGTGGAGCCACAGCTCTGGACAGCTCATCTGAGGACAATAAACACAGTTAGAACCCTTATTTATTTATTTTAATTACTTTTCATCCTATTAAATGTCTCCTCCTTTGTTCTTAATTTGAAAGCATCCCCATCCCCATTTAATTACTGTGCTTTGATTGACAAGAGCAGAGGACAGGACAGGAAAAAAAAAAAAAAAAAAAGCTCTCTCCTTCATGTCCTATTTGACACAATATAATCAATGTGTGATGGCTAGTTTATTTTTTTCTTGACAACTTAAACATTTGAAGATGAAATGTGGAATTTAAGAGTATAATGCAAAAGAGAAAGAGAGGGCAAGTTAATTGGACCAGGAACCAAATACAATACTCATTTGTGCATTTGCCTAATGGCTTAATAACTGCCAATTTGGTGCAGGAATTCTGTGTAATTGTAATAAGAATTTCTATCTCTAGCTCTTCCCAGGCAAAGAGGAGTCAGCAAATAGACTGTGTCCACTGCATGCCCTGGTCCTGTGTTTTATTATGTTTACTTTATAATCCCATCATCCCCACGCCACCAGCATGCTTGAGGGGTAGTGAAGGCAGCAGCGGCTGCTCCCTCTCGGCCCCCTGTCTTTCAGAGCTACCCTAAGGTACTTAAGAATGACAGTATAAAGAATATCTGTGCAGATGAGCCTGTAGATTTGGGGAATTGGCTGCCTATAGACAGGGATTCTTTTGGTAGACTTAATTCCTTTAGCAAGGGTGAAGTACCATCTGTGGGGATTCCTGTCATGTATGAGGAAGTTAGTCATGCTCTCTGTGGAGTTGAGTTTCTTGAATTTTAATGAAACCCATGTCAATCTGTCTCCTCTATACCCTAGTGTTAAAATCAGTGGTCAGCTCCTCAACAATCGCAACAGTAAATCACAGTAGATAAACCAACCAGGACAGCTCTGAAGAATTTAAGGCTGTGTTCCCCCAGCCACCCCCCTTCACAACTAGGACACTGAGAGAATACATAATGAACTGGTGGCACTTCTGCTTTAAAGGGACAGTGTTGTGTTCAAACCAGGATTCTAGAATTTTTTTTTAATGCCTTTCTTTGTTGGGAAGTTTCCCTTCCCCGTTATTATTTATATTCTTTTTAATAGATCTGTCATGGATTCCAGGGCTTTTGTCCAGGTTATGTATGGTAAAGCTGTACTTTTACAAAATACTCAGAGAGAAATGCTGATTCTAACCAAAGAAAATGAGCTGTTATGCAGAAATTAAGAGAAAATGATGTGTGTGCCACCTGAATATAAATTAAGTGTGAATGATGTAACTCAGGGAAGCAGGTGGCAGTTCTATATGAGATATTTACAATTAGCTGTATGCATCATTCTGAGAACACAGCGTAGGAAATATCTCACCCAGATTGGATTGGCTCCCAGCGGGTTATAATAGCATTACAGACCTCAAGGTAACTTTCTAATTCTTCTATGATATGTCACCACTGTCTCAAAGACAAGGTCATTGGAACGTAACTTTCATTGTCACTTTGTTTGCATGTACAAGCCAAAAAATGTTTCTATGGGGAGGACTGACAGAGCAAGTTGGAAGTGAAAGTTCTTTTTGGCAGAACTGTTCTGGCACAAAATGGAACTCTAACTGGTTCCTTAATGGTAAAAGCTACAACCTCCATTTGTCTTCTTGTTTGAGCTAGTAGTTGGAATTACTGGCTGGCTGCTTTCGTGGATCTATTGTCTCTATCTAGTGCCCTGTCTCTCTTTATTTTGTTCTTGTTCTTGGTGGTTGATATATGCCACCATGTCAAGACCCGTCTTTTATCTTTTGGTGCAAAATTGACACCCTCCCTTTCAAATTAATTAATATCTCTATCTCATATACTTATTTGGGTCAAACAAGTAGCCCACATTAAATCGCCGACTAAAATAGTGTGTATCTTATTTTCAAGCAACACATGGATATGTGTTTTCTTTGTCATTTTCTATGGCTTCATCCATTTACTGACACTTGGCATTTAAATGTGTCTGAAATTACACTGACACAAAGATCTCGAGATACAGAAAAAGGGCAACATTGAAAGAAACATTTTACTCTTTTTCAAAAAATAAACAAAAAGTTTTTTGTTTTTTAAGAAAGAAAAAAGCATCTTAGATTTGGCTGCTAGCATTTACCGTCTTACACAGTTTAATTTACTCACTGGAAAGCAGATATTAGGTACTCAATACATTTGCTTGGTTAATGATGGCATAATATGTTAGCTATTATACTATAGTATAATAACTAACGTGTGTAAGGAAAGATGCGAAATTCTGCATGCTCTTATTTTAGAGAATGTTTGCTAGAAAGATAACATCACCATTTGAATCCACCCTATCGATAGTAATGATACCTGACAATTATTGTGTGTTTACTATGTGCCAGGTAATGTGGCAAATACTTTCCTCGGATATTATTTTGTAATTCTAAGAACATCCCCAGAACACAGAATAAAACTTGCTCAAAATACCACAATGCTATTTCATGGTACTGTGATTTGAATTCTAACACTTTACCTTCTCAGACTATATTTCCTTTGCACATACATCGCCATTAATTCAATGGGTCATGTGAGTTGAGATCTGTAGTAGAAGCTCTAGTATGCTGCCTAAACCCTCCTTTGGCACTGGGGCACTTATTTCTCCAGTTGCCAGAACAGTTTGCTGTCGATTTCTCACATTTGAATCCTCTCCAGGAATTTCCTTCTCTCAATGTGAGCTCCTTCAATTTTGTATCCTCTCCCTGGGGTAGCCCTCATCCACTGGCTAGTCAATGTAGGATCCAAAGACCTGGCTTCCTTGCTCCAAGGTGGGAAATCTCTGAAGAACAATCCAGCTCCAGAGGTCCACTGGAATTGGCTGAAGACTTTGTTGCAACTGCACCACAGTTCAATTTCTCTATTCTAACCTTGCTTCCCTCACTCCCTCAACACTTTCATTACTACATTTTTTCCTCCTTATTTATTTTTGAAGATTCATGTTTTCACTATTAGAATGCATGCTTACTAAATGAGTGCATTTAAATTTGGCAATATGGATTTTGAGAAATATGATCTGGTAATACGAGTCACCAATAAGGCAAGTGGCACTGTGGCACCACAGATTTGTGGTATGACAATATGCAAGCTAGGTAAGTAATTTTTTCCATAGATGCCTCTGCATTTAAGTTACATGGGGAACCTCCGGTTTTCCAAATATGACAGAAAAAACAAAACAAACCCATCAGGACTACCTATCACACAGGAAAGCCATAACTATGCTTGCAAGCCTTATCTCACAGCAATACAAAGAAAAAAAAAAGGCAAAAATTTACAAAACTAACACATTCAGTTACCAAAAAAAAAAAAAAGAGAGAGACCAAAACCAAACCCATTGCCTACTGGTTGATCCTGACTCATACCATTCCCTAATATAATGCTCAACCTACACAACAAGGCTCCAACTCTGGTCTGTTGAGTTTCACACATTTCAAAAGATACCGACCTTGGCACTAAATGCATTAGAACCGGACTAACACCTTACCTCTGAGATCCAGAGGCATAAAAGGTGGCCGGTATACCATTAATCCAATAGTAACGAAAGGGAAGACTTCCCAACAAACTCCATGGATTCAAATTTCCATCTCAAACTCTATTTCCTGAGGAACCCAACCTACATTTGGGCTTCAGTACCTGCCAAGGATAAGGCGTAGTCTATGAGTTCCTCCAGGTAATACGATCTTGGATCAAGAGGGTGGAGAAAAAATAAAAACAAGTGGTATTTGATGTGTGAAAAGAGGTATGAATGTATCCAAATTTAGGTCCCTGACAGAATCAAATCAGAAGGAGCATACATCAGTTTTTCCTTTTAAGATGTTTTTCTCTTAAGAGTACATATTAAGATTAACAATACTTCTAAACTGATCTTGCAAAGAACATTCTCTGCAACCTCTATTGCTTATCCAAATATTTTCTATTTCACTATATTTTCAACTAAACTAAAGATAATAAAACACCTATAATCTCAGCAAAAATTTACTTTAATTTTATACCATATCGTACCTTGTTCTTTTACTGTACAAATAGGTGCTTGTCTTGTCTTCCAATTTAAAGAGATTGCAACTTCTATGAGGACAAATGCCATACTTTCAACTTCCATATCCCTCAACGCTGCCTACCATGACCAGAATCTGGCAGCATGAAGAATATATAGAAATGTCTCAACACTTGATAATTATTCAAGGGGAGAAAAAAATTCAAATCATTCATTTTTAGAAGCATTTGAGAATTACTTGGAAAAGTAAAAAAAAAAAAAGGTCTATTGAAATTTGAACATGATATCTTCCCTTTTTTCATGTTCTAGTTAGCTATATATACTGTCAGATTATAATATTAAAATTGTTATTAATATGAGTTCTGATATTGCCTAGAAATAACTACATTAAAATATTAAAAATAAACAAAAGAAAATCAAAGAAAAGTTGAAACCATAGAATGTCATAGTGCCTAATTTGTTAACAGAGTTTAAAATTGCTTAGAAAAAAGAAAATTAAATATCTCATTCCATTCATAAGATATGACTGTTTTATCTGTTTGCAGTTATAAATAACCCAAAAGTAATACTTCTTATGAATATTTTTCTCATTGCAGCTTCTGGTTTTTCAAAATGTGGATCCCTGTGCCTTGTCATCTCTATACAGGCTGGTTTTTCTTGTTGTTATTACTGTTTTGACTGTTGTTGCGGCATCCATTAATTTTTTTTTTTCATCTAAGATAAAGAAATTGGATCTCTGCAATTTCTGAGTTGTTTGATTATTCTTCAGCTTCAATAAGGAAATTTATTCTATGTGAGGAGCTGGCTAGAGTGTCATTTGATCACTTAGATGCAGTCAAATATCATCAGGATCCCTTTCCCTCTCCGTCATAATGAATGGGGTGATTTCTTTCTTATTTCATTTTGGAAGTCTCAGTAAAAATTAATCAAGCATGTTTTACTAAACCCCAGTTGTTAAGCCTCACAATTGATATATTCATTGCCTCTACTTAAAAGGCTGGGTTGGGATAGGTCAGAAGGATCATTCGTTCCTTTTCATTAATACACATAAATAGATAGTAAGAATTTCAATTATAGTATTTGCATCCATGACTTTATTTTAAAGATTGAATTTTGTGCCCTATGATTGCTTATTTATTATTCATAAAGTATATGTTACTTCGATTTTGTATATTAATGGTCTTCCCAACAGCAAAGATATTACATTCAAACTATTTTCTCCATTGTTACTGGCATCTATGAAAGACTACTTTTGATGTTTTAGATTTTGTAATTTTCAAAAAATTGTACTTTCAAACAAAAAGAATGTAACTATTATTTTGCTAAAAAGAAAAAAAAATCTATCATCACCATACTGATTAGAACAGTCAAATATAAAACATTACAAAAGATACAAGTAAGTAAATTACTGCTATAAAACAACAAACAAACAAAACCTGATGGAGTGTTTGGAATGCATTTGGAACAATTTATTGAAACAGTTCTCAAGGTCAATCTCATTTCAACTCCAATTTGTATATATTTTCTCTGTTTTAAATAATAGATTTATAGCTTTGCCATCAAGAGCCAGATAAAATATTCCTGGTGGAGTAGTGGAAACCCTGGTGGCCTAGTGGTTAAGTGCTACAGCTGCTAACGAAAGGGACGGCAGTTCAAATCCGCCAGGTGCTCCTTGGATACTCTATGGGGCAGTTCTACTCTGTCCTATAGGGTTGCTATGAGTTGGTATCGACTCGACGGCACTGGGTTTGGCTTTGGGTTTTTTTTTTTATAGTTTATGCAGTTTATGTTTAAATTAATCATGCAAAGATTTAACAGTATTATGATGTCATCTTTGCCATATGCTTGAAAAAAAATATATATATAGATCAATTCTCTTCCACATTTCTTTAGTTTTTCTCCAACTTCCCAGAACCTTCACTCCCAGTTCCAGCTTTCGATTCAGCCTGCATGCAGGGTAAGAAAGATGAACCAATGGAGCCAGGGGAGCCAGCGACATCAATGAGTACTATGTACAACCTGAAAAATCAGTGAAAACTCCCATTCCAACCAAAAGCAAGTATTGAATGAGCCACTGTAATTGCAGCTGTGGTAGAATACAGAAAGGAGAAGTCAAAGTTCTAGATTCCAAAGGTTTGCCAGCTCAGGGCGAGGTGGACATTTATCCCCCTAACGCGAATATGTGCTAAAATTGAGATATCAAGTTTTGTATGCTATTGCCTAATAAAGCAACAGTTACATTTCATTTGGAAATAGTACCTGTCTCTTTGGAATTTATAATGCGGCATGGAAGATCGCGTACATAAAATATCCTACATACCTGTCATATACCGTGTAATGTAAAGTGAAAAGTTTTCTGCCTTAATTATTTTCCTTATCTAATGAGCAGTATAAGATCAACAGTTTGCTGTGTGCTCCTTTCTGATGTGAAATTCAAGAAGGACTTTACAGATATAAATTTACTTTCTTGCACTAATGGACGCGTTCAAGTTAGCAAACTGTAATAAACAAATGAACAATTAGCCTTGAACATTCTGATACTCTTCAGGGCATCTCAGAAAGAAAATAGACTGTCATGTGCATCTGACATGTCAACATCCTTCTTCTAATCTTTGCTTCTCTACAGAATGGGCATTGACTCAGCTCATTTAGAGTGTTCTCTGAAATCTCAACTTAATCATATCATAGTGTTTCACACGCAAAGCTCAATTTTTGACTGCAACATAACTACTAAGAGTTTTTCTTTTTACTTTTCTTTCTTTGCTTCCAGTTATTATGCTAAAAGGAAAATAAAAAAGTTACTCTAGGTTAGGATATAGAGTCCCCGGGTGACACAAATGTTTAAGCTCTCAACTACTAGTTCAATCTGCTTTTAAAAGATCACAGTCTTGAAAACTGTATGGAAAAGTTCTACTCTGCACACACACATGGGATCGCCATAAGCTGGAATCCACTAGAAGGTAAGCAGCAACAACAGCTTTGGATAACTTCTTTTCGAATTTGTTTCTCTTTTAAAATTTCTGCTTGTTTTCCAATAAAAAAAACGCTATCATTAAAGCCTAAATGTGGACTATTGAAATTAATCTTGTATTTTGTTTCGGCCTTCTGGAAAAACTACTTTAGTGCAGGGTCCATGGGAGGCAGTTTAGAGATCTTAGTTAGATATACTTGAATTAATAATGACCTAATAGTTAAGTTATCAGAAATGAAGATGTCAAGGTGAAAGGAAGAGAGGTAAGCATCTTAATGAAGTTTTGGTGTTGCTAAACTCCAACCAAAAAGGCCAGCATGAAATTCACCAACTCTCATTACCAATGTTGCCTTTTCTTTTTTTTAATCAAAGAGGTCAAAGACTTTGTTTTGTCCTTATCATGATCTTGCTGAATTGTTGGTAGCCTTGGCGTCAATTTCAAAAGACAAGGTTCAAAAGCTAAAATTCCTCTGGGGTCATCAGAGTAAGTTAAAAACAAGCAAAATGAAACTATCAAAAACAACTAAACAAAACCATAAAGTGCCAAAGAGCAATGTTTATAAGTTTCCAAATAACCACTGAAAAGCACCAATAAACTTTGGATTCAGCTCAAATGTACCGTCAACCTCAGGCAGTCCCCTCCGCCCCTACCCCTTTTTAATGGTCCATTTGTCTAGTCCCCCTGGAAGATCTATAGAGAAAATTACCGGGGCAGAATGTAGATGCAACTGCACATCCTGCTACAGGAGAAACGATTCCTGTTCTCATCATTGGAATCAATAATTTGCTAACACAGTATTAGCAAGAGCAACAACTCCACCAGGTTAAAGGAGTTTTACACTGAATAATGACGGCCCAGGAAAGGGAAAAGCCACGTGAGTAAATCCTGGAAGCCTTTTACTATTGAGAGAGCACACGCCAGTGAATCAATAGTGGCTCTGGTGAGTCTGGGCTGTAAAGATGCTTTATGGTTCTGCCTAAGTACATTGGCAGAGGCAGTCCTCTTAATATCTGTACACAGGAGCCACTGGGATCCAGGTCTGCCCTATTAACAAAACCATTTCCTCTTCAGAAGAATGGAAGTCCTTTCCAGTGACCCACAGCATGGCTGGGTCATAACTTTATAGAAACTTCAAGGGGAAAGCAAAGGTGGGAGATGAAGTGCAGGAAGGGAGCTAGACCTACCAAATGGTTCTTTACCTCAAGGGCTTTCAATGCCTGATCAAGAGACCTTTCTACTAGAAGTCTTTCTGAGTCATTTCACTGAATCTCTATTGATAGAAACAGGGATACTGAAATTGATATTATTCTTGGCAAAGCACTAGTTGATAAGAAAAGCAAATTTCTGAAACAGTGACTTACTTTAACCAAAGTTGTCAAATATGGATGAACTCTGCTGATCACCAGGCTAGTGGTCTCCCCATGGTCTCCAATGATAACCTACCTTTATGGCCTGTTTTAGATTTTTCTAAGTCCTCTTTCAGTAAATAGTTAAAAAAGGAAGTCTTCATCAAATATATCTTGTTCTCTCACTCTTAGGCACACAGGGAAATTGTGTTTTCTGCCCCTCTTGTGGTTGGAAAGGGCCACGGGATGAGTCCTACAAATGAATTGCGAGCAGATGTCCTTCCTGGACTGGAACTATTACTTGCCCATTAAATACTTGAATTAGAGAAAGTGGCTAAGAGAAAGGAGATGCAAGAGGTATCTCTCCCATGGAAACTTGAAAGCCTCAGAGAAACCCACAATTAAATTAAGAAAAAAAGTCAGGCATATAACTGAGAATGTAAAGAAGAAAAATAATTTAAAAAATCTATTAAGAAATGTTGTGGGGGTGGCTTTTGTCACATGTAGTTAAATAGATGAGAAGACAACTAAGTATCTCAGGACTACCAATATGGGTGGTCAAAACAAAACAAAACAAACATCAGCTATTTAAAATGCAAAGTAACACTTGTGCTTCTAACTTTCCATGGTCAAGAAGCAGGCTGCAAACGCTGCTTAGCCACCAAGGAAGGCACAGTTTCCAAGTCCCTCTGCAATTGTTGTCGGGTGGATAAAGGAGAATGAAAGAAGTTTCTCCCAGTGAGTGGAGCCAAGAGCCATGGAGGAAACTCGATTAAGTCCACTTCCTGTAAGATGGCTCAGGGCCTAGTCAAAAAACATTTCCCATGCACGTAGCAGGACTCTTACCGCATCTGCCCAGAGAATTTCAGAACCGCAGCAGACTAGCAGCAGTCTTGTGTTTTCTCTTACTGAATGGAAATGAATACTGTGATTACCTTATCTTTGTTTAGGTGAGTAGAAGCAATCTTTCCAATACACAGGCTTCCTAAAAAGAAGGGCTTTAGCTGGATCTAAGACTCATTTGAGCTACATTTCTTAGAACCCTTAATTTTGATCTTGGTGGCCTGGATAAAACTTTTTGGCTTGTCTCCCTGTGAGGGAGTACATGTATATGGTCAGAAGGAGGGAGTGTGAGTTGAGTATTTTGTGCCTGGAGGGGTAAATTTTGGTTATCATGAATGGTGTTTATCAAGTATTTCTAGCTCTCTACCATCTAATCATATGTTAGATTTTACTTCCTAGACCTTCTGTAGTTGGATCTAGGAATGTGGAGCAGCTAGTCAATGAATTTTGAGCAGCTATGATGTCTGTTACTTTGAGCAAGGGTATTTAATTGCCAGTACCAAATCCTTCAGAGCTCTCTTCCCCCTGGGCGTCTTTTGACGTAGTGACTGCTTTTCAGCTGGGATCCCAGAATGAGGAGGTACAGAGAAGATCCCAGTCAAATCACAGTTGGCTAGCATATAAGCAAGAGTAAGCATGTGTTCTTATGAGTCTTTAAGATGTGAGAGTCTTAGTTACTACCACATAATTTAGCCCACCCTGACTGGCAGAGAGATCCTGTCATCACCTTCTTTTTTATGTCAAACCACATTTAAGGGAGTTCTATGTCTAAAGCAAATGGTCACTAATAAAAAAAAAAAATTATAAAAATGGAATGGAGTAAAATAATCTTAAATGGAATTATTATCTTACCTACTTCTTGCTACAAGATTTTTTTTTTTTTTCTCATCATGTCCTCAGACCGAAAATCGGAAGAACTACACAAACCTGTGAAAGCTAGGACATGTTTCTGCAGTTAAAATAGTTATTCCAATGCTCATATAATAATTGTTCTGCACAATTTTTAGAAGGTTTTTGTAACAACCTCTTCAAACTACCCCCAAAGTAGGTATTTTAGAGCAGTGATCAAAATGGGCTCCTTAACATGCAATTGGCTTATAAAGGGCATTTATATCTCCACTAGTAGGAAATAATCTAATACATCCTCTGAATGGTATCTCTACAAATGATTTCCTGATGATGTCTGCTCTAATATTAGACCCAGGCTCATGAAATGGCTTCTAGAAGTCAGCCACTTGCTAGGCTTTGAAGTCTTGGGGATTTAATTGTTTTCTAAAATTGGGGACCAGTTTTATATGGTCTTCATTGCATATACATATTTATTTAAAAAATGAGACTTTTGCTTAGGAATCTACCACCAGCCTTGAATTCTAAGGTCTGGCACTTTGTGGAAAGAGCTACTGTTCTAAAGGTAATGACCTTTCATATTGGCAGCAAGATGAGATTTATGTCCTATTTGTTCTTCTAATACACTTACAATATGCCATGGCTTGCGAAAGTAGTTATTTGAGGCAGTACTTTCCAAAGTAATCTACCTTCCTTGGAACATACCACTGACACATTCCAGAACAATTTAGAGAACTGTTAACTATGTTCAATAGTACATGGTTTTTCAGGGTCCAGCCAAGTGAAATAAGTGTCTGGCAAAAACAGCCATGTTCTTAAATTAATCTCATTGGCAGCATTCAACAATGGAGTTAATTTTATTGGAGAAGACTTCACTGGGCACTGTTTTCTCTTATTGACCTCCTGTTCCTTATCTATGAGGATGATGTCCTATATGTAGAGCTGCAAAGTGCTACAAACTGTTTCTGAAATTCACTTAAAGAAGCAGGAAGTGATCATTATCATTGCCCAAACAAATGTGTCAGAGTGGATTTCCCAAAGAAAGCTATGTCCAGACTCACAGAAAAAAGAAAGATTATAGAAGGAGAAGGAGTCACTGGGTGATGCTGAATGGGTTAAAAAGCTCAGCTGCTAACTGAAAGATTGGAGGTTTGACTCCACCTAAAGGCACCTTTAAAGAAAGGCATGGTTATCTACTTCCTGTGCAGTACAGTTCTACTCTGACACACATGGGGTCGCCATGAGTCAGAATAACTCCACAGCAACAAACAGCAACAATTAGCGTCAAAGCCATTATTGGCACCTGAGGATATTGATTCCTTGTCTCACAATGCACCGATCAGAAAGTCTAAACCCCTGACACTCATATGTCTGAACCAGTCAGTAAAAATCACACTGGGTTAAGACTTGGTTCACCAGATCTCCCAGTAATAAGAATGAAAAACATAAAATAAATCAATCCAAAGTAATTTCTTTGTACATATCAGCTAAATCATAGTTATTTAAATGCTTTACCTCAATGGTTTTCCAAATGGCTCCTTATTCTCCGAAGTTCTCCCAAGAGACCTCATAGGTAGGTTTGCTATATAATTAATTGTCCAAATCAGGTCACTAGTGAAAGGGGCATTCTTCATAAATTTACCAGGCCCACAGTCATAAATTCTAAGTATCCTGGGTTGTGTGTATCCTGTACACTTTAAGTCCAACAGAGGAGATCTGCTTTTCCAGTTTGAAATGTGAAGCTGCTGTGCAAAATTTTATTAAAAAATGTTTTCCATAATGATGACAATAAGAAAGTTTGAAAAATACTACTCTGAAGAACAATCATTTGGTTACCCAAAATAGTAATAACATTAATTAACATCCATCCATGTGTTTCTCAAAAACCATATCTTCTTTGGTACCAAGAAGTAGGAGCGGTGCTCTAAAAAAAATAATTTTTTTTTTTGTGTGTGTGTTCTAACAGATACCTAAAATGTGGAATTAGTTTTGGAATTGGATAATGTGTAGAGGTGATGGGTGGAGACTTCATCTCATGCACTTTGGACATGTTCTTAGGAGGGAGCAGCCCCTGGGGAAGGACATCATGCTTGGTGAAGTAGTGGGTCATTGAAAAAAAGGAAGAGAGTGAGATGGATTGACATAGTGGCTGCAACAATAGGCTCAAACATAGCAAGGACTGTGAGGGTGGCACAGGATTAGGCAGTGTTTCATTGTGCTGTACATGGGATTCCTATAAGTCAGAACCAACTCCATGGCATCTAACAACCACAACGATAGTACAAATCTCGATTGCCTCGAAGAGACTGTTGTTAGAATTATGGATGGCAAAGAATTGTGGCAAGGGCTCAGAAGGAAGTGAGGAGAGCTATAGAGAACGTCTCTATCATCTCTATCATCTTAGAGAGTACATACAGTGCCAGCAACAGAATGTTGCTAGAAATATGGATGCCAAAGGTACTCCTGGTGAGGCTTTAAAAGAAAATAATGAACATGTGATCAGACAATGGAGGGAGTAGTGACCCTTCATTTCCTGGTATCAGGACTTAAACTCTCATGTGTAGTTTTCTCACTGTGGACCTACACATTCAGTTTACTCTGTTGTGGAACGTGAGAGATCAGAACAGGGAAATGAGGTCAATTCCTTTCCCATGCCTTCCCTAGTCACACTCAGAGGACCACCAACATCAATCTCATCGAAATTAAAGAGGGATGAAAGGGATCAGAAATAGAAAGTGGAGCAGGAGTAACAGAGTTTTCTAATCTTTAATCATGTTAAACATTCTGGGAATGAATTATATTTCATTCCCAGAGTGACTTACGCAGAGATCACGCTTATGTTTGCTGTGAACTCAGGAGTAGCCAGCAAGTTCCTGAAGGACTTGAAAGAAGAGAAGAGGAGAAATATGTACTACCAAATTTCATTTTGCATATTTCCAGGTGAAGGTCCAGATAATAGTGTAATGTACAGAAGAACACGCAACGAGTCTACATTCTTTTGTATTTTACTAAAGGTCATTTTTTTTTTTTTTTTTTGGTTAGTGTGTTTTCTTTCCATCCTTGACAAATTACTTCCTTACCTCAGTATACTTTTGATAGCCATATTCTCTGAGCCCTTCTCAACAGCTTTTGGCTTTGTACATTGGGCCCGATGTACTTCTACTTCCATGTATCAATTTTTTTACTGTCTGGATACAAGTCATTCAATCATTTTCATGGAATATATGTATATTTTTAATTTTTGATACTCATGCTCCATACTTCTAGTCCCTCGACATCACTGGCATCTATTAAAATGGAACAATTTATATAAAATGGTCCAATATATTTTAATAATATACGCAATCTAAAAAAATTATATTTTAAATTTCTAAACCTAACATCTAATAAGCTTGATGTTAATCATTTGGAAAATTTTCTCAACTGCTTATTCTGCATTGGACATCCACCAGATCATATAATCATGTATATTTATTAAGTAATTACCCTATGCCTGGAGCTACCCAATTATTGGGGTACAAAAGAAACAGATGTAGTCCCTATTTTTTTAGGGGTTAACAATCCAATTAGGGAGACAAAACAAATTCAAGAAACAATGCCTTGCAATATCCAATTAATTCACAAAATGTGAGCTACAAATAATAATTGATTCAGGAGTTGGCAAGAGGGTAAGATCAATGAATGGAGAAGCTTTTATATCTGATGTTGTACCAAAGCGGATCTTGAAAGTTTAGCTGGATTTAAATGAAGATAAGGTATGAAAGATACTGCTAGGTGTCTACCCAGGATCTATTCTCTCCTTCCGTGTAACAGGATACAAATCGCCAATTTCAGCATTAGGCCCAGACAAATAAATTATATTTTCTTGTCTCCCATACTGCTGATGGTAGGGACGGTGGGCATTTGACATACATCTAATCAAAGAGCGGAAAATGGAAATTATACTAGAGATCTCTGGGAAAGTTTTGCTTTTTCTAGTATAAAATCCATTTCCTTATTTAGGCTCTTGCCTGAAATGCCTTTGTGATGCTAGAGATAGAGCAGCCAATGTATGTTTAGGAGGAGACCACTCAGATAAAAGCCACCACTGACTGCTCTGACAGGGATAACAATAGAGGGTCCCGGACAGAGCTGGAGAAAAATGTAGAACAAAATTCTAACTTAAAAATATAGACCAGACTTGCTGGCCTGACAGAGACTGGAGAAACCCTGAGAGTATGGCCCCTGGACGCCCCTTCAGCTCAGTAATGAGGTTACTCCCGAGGTTCACTCTTCAGCCAAAGATTGAACAGACCCATGGAACGAAATAAAACTAAAGGGGTGAACTAGCCCTGGGGCAGGGACTGGAAGGTAGGAGGGAACAGGGAAACTGGTAATAAGGAGCCCAGGGTTGAGAATGGAGAGAGATGACATGTCATGGGGTAGTTAACCAATGTCATACTGTATACTAACTGTTTGATGAGAAACTAGTTTGTTCTGTAAACCTTCATCTAAAGTTCAATTAAAAAAAAAAGTTACCTGCTACAATGGCAGAAAAAGAAGCTAGAAGTGGCTGCTTTCTTGATGGCCTATCTATTCAAGCAACTTCACTATTCTTAAACTGTCTATCTCCAGGATTCTGGAGGTAGGAGCAAAATAAAACCCCTCTTTGGTTAAGTCACTGTAATTAGGTTTCTGTTATATGCAGCCAAATGCAATATTTCAATGATATCACGGGAGTTAGAGAATTCAAGCTGAGAATAGAAATCAACCTTGATGTCTGGAAATAGAAAGGAACTGACCAGAATGGATATACCATTCTTGAGAGGGACATGTCTCTGTAGTGTGGAATCGGAAACTATGGCATCAATTTTACTCAAAGAAAATGCTCCAACTAGAACTTTTCAAGTACTGCCACTCTCATTTTCAGATGTATTCTTGGGTCATGCAATTATCTATGATTTATGATTTTCTTCAGGGATAAGCACACCTCCCTGATACAAGAACCCAAAGGAGAAAAAAAATGTACTTTAAAAAAAAGGTCAAATTCTTTTGCTTTTCTTGGTTTTGTCATGTCTGTTGTGGGAGACCCAAATCCTCTCCCCACCACTTTTTTTTGTTTTTCTGTTTGAACTTTGTTTCATTAATTTTAAAAATAATGCAAAAAAAAAAAATCTCTTGTCTATTTTAAAGCACACAAACCATAAACAAGGACACAGAAAAAAAAAGTGAAAATCGTTCTTCACATCTCTCCCACCTGTCTCCTACACCCTGAAGCCCCTCACTCTTCTTTATACAAGTAGCCAGTATTGTCAATTTCCTGTGTGTGCTTCTGGGCCCTTTACTGTATACCAAAACACACAAACACACAAACAACCAAACCTGTTGCTGCTGAGTCGATTTAGACTCAACAGAGGGTTTCCAAGGAGCAACTGGTTAATTCAAACTACCAACCTTTTTAGTTAGTAGCCTGAGCTCTTTACCACTGTGCCATCAGGACCCCTTTACTGTATAGTTACATATATTTTATAGAAATGTACACATAGGAAAAAGGTCTTTTTGTTATTGTGCTTTGTTTTTTGTACGGTTGTTTGTTTTAACATTAATAGGACCACTTTATTGGAATGAATATTTTACTTACTTTTTTAAACTGAATCCATCTTGGAGATCTCTTCATGTTAGCATGCATATCTACCTCACTCTTTTTAGTGAGTGAATCGTATTTCATAGCCTTTTTAGTGAGGACAGGACTGGGTTATACTATATTAACGAACAATCCCAGCGACTTAAATTAGCAAATCTGTGTTTCTTAATCATGATACACTTCCATCTCCACTTGGCGGGAGATCTGTTCCTTGTTGCCTTTACTCTGGGACCAAGGCTAATAGAGGAACCAATGTCTAGAATGTTGCATATCACTAAGACAGAAGAGATCATGGCTAATCACTCATTGCCTCTTGAAGCCTTCCACAGAAGTGATACACATTATTACCACAGATTTTCTTGGCCAAAGCAGACCATGTGGCCATGCCTAACTTGAAGAGGATGGAGACATGCATTTCTTCCATATTTCCAGAAAAAGAAAACTGAAAAGATTCATTCACTCTTTGACTCAATAAACCCATCTCTAACTGGTATAGCAAGTCTGTTTAGCGTACCCAGGGAAACAAAACAAAGCAAAAAAAAACAACAGTTGTCATCTAGTCAATTCCAACTCATAGCAATTCCATGTGTTTTGGAGTAGAACTAGGTTTTCACTCACTGGTTTCTCAGAAGGAGCTTGTCAGGCCTTTCTCCCTAAGTACCTCCAGCCTTTTAGATAGCAAAAGTATCTGAAAACAATGAGAATTTCCTTTTCTTCAGTGCAGAGTCATCCTCACCAATGGCCACAAGTTCTTCTAGGGAGCTAAGACATTGTTTTATAATAGTGGCATCACTGCAGAGTCATGTTTTTCAAAAGAACTAGAGCATCTCCTCACTTAAAGAATTCCTGATCTGTGAACAAATTCAAGGCTGGACATTGGATAATGCATTGTGAAAACACAACACTATTCATTGATTTAGAGATGCTTGTTCATTCAGATAAAGTTAATATGAATTCAAAGGGCTGGCCATTTACTTCAGTGCTAGAAACAATATGGCCAATTAACACCGTCAAAAGACCTCTGTGCTTAATTCATTTTGACTTATGCTCCAGCCCTGCTACCCATTACAGTAGCCCCACACTCATTGTCTCTGGCAGTTAAGTGCTGCCATTCAACTTTGAATATCTGGGTTCAGAAATTACGAAGTCGGTTTCAAAAGTGACATCTCTTACTAAGATCCCCAGCTTTTAGAGGCCAGCGTCTGCAGAGCTATTTAGTCATGTTAATATTCTCCTTATCAATGTGTTTCTCAGTGTTGTGGTGATAGGTATGTACTCTGTTCCTTCCTAGGTATATATTTAAAACTAAAAAACCAAAACCGACCAAACAAAAACACCCAGTTGGCATCACATCAATTCCAGCTCTAGGTGGCCCCATGTGTGTCAGAGTAGAACTGTGCTTCAAAGATTTTCAATGACGAATTTTTTTGAAGTAGAGCACTAGGCCTTTCTTCTGATGTGTCTCTGGAAAGATTCAAACTTTCTAAGCATGTTAACAGTTTGCACTATCCAGGAGATTCAAGGCATATATATATATATATATACATACATATACATATATATATATATATACATATACATATATACATATACATATATATATATATACATATACATATAGTGGATGATAAGTAAGATGCATGTATTAAATTCAACCCAATTCTCTCTTTGACTGTTTGGATTCCTCCTACCATGGTATAAAAAGGAAGTTTTGGCATCACAGTTGTAGTTAGTGTAGGCCATAATCAGTCTCAGTTTTAGTAAACTAAGCAAATTGTTTGAGAATCTCACACTGCTAAGGCTTAATCACTGAATCCAGAGTCTCTGGTCAGTGCATCTATATCAATACATTCAATCTGATCCATCTTAAAATTGTGTCATTCCTGGCCTTACACCTTTAGAATTCATCTTTACGTGTAATTAGCAACTATTTGCCAATAAAAATAAAAATAAAGCCTTGCAATACTTTTGGTGTGTATGATGCTTCCTCTGGATCAGACTTGTGTGTATTTTCATACAGAGAATTAGAGGCTTATCCAACTATTGGAATAGCAGGGGGATTACAAGCTGTTGCCAATATCAACTCCAGTACTGGAATGGTTGTTCCCAAGAGTTTTTTTGGGAGAAAAGCAAAAAACTAAAAACCAAACCAAATGAAAAATCCCAAAACATAGGCAGGTATAGTGGGTTCTGCCAAGAGTCAAGGCAAATTCTGCCAAGAGTAAAGGTATGGTAGCAATAAGAGAAGGTAGGTCTTGAGAAGAATTGACACACCCCTGTAAGGCAAACACCTCATCTGTGGATAATAAAAGCCTTCATGCAAGAGGAAAGCTAATCACCTCAGATAGGAATGAGCTGCTTCTGCCAGCAAGGGATGAGGCTCCAAAGGATTCTGCATTTCTAGATACCCAGATTCAGTGGATTCTATCCAATTGTCCCTATTCTAATTCTCAGGATTAATTTTTATCTTGATCTTCGCTGTCATTTTTGCTTAAGAGATCTGGCGTTGACTTCAATGTATACTGTATCTTAGCCATCAACAAGATAAGCATTGGAGAGAATGTACAAACACTTTAACCTTGAAGATTTAAGACATAAGAGAACCTTTCGGATCAAAGATAGAAGCTCTCAGTCTTCTGGCCAAGTTTGGATTGATAATTTAAATACCTGAGTTTAAAATTGTCTTTTCTTCAAGCTTTACAAGGCAGCCTAATCCACAGTCCTTGTACCCATGTGTACTATATTTCCACCAAAATTATTCTATTCCAATAACAACTTGTTTACTAACACTTTCTACAACTACTTGAATTCAGGTACCTATAAACGAGAATAAAGAGCCCCAGTGACACGAACGGTTAAACACTCTGATGCTAACCAAAAGATTGGCGGTTCAGACCCACCCAGAAGCTCTGCGGCAGAAAGATCTGGCTTTCTGCTCCTGTAAAGATTACAGCCAAGAAAATTGTATGGGGCAGTTTTACTGTTCACATTGAGTCAAAATCAACTTGATGGCACCCAACAACAGTAACAAGATATATGATCATGAAAATTATTGTTTCACCATTATCTTCAATCTACCAATAGGCATGTAGTTATCTCTGATTTCAAATATAATACATCAGAACACTCTCAGCATTCTCAAGCTGAAAGAACTGAAGAAAAAGTCCAAGCCTTGAGTTGCAGTATTGAAGGATTCTATAGGGAAAATATAGAACACACAGGAAACAACAAAAGAAGATGGAAGGAATGCATAGTCACTGTACCAAAAAGAACTGGTCTACGTTCAACCATTTCAGTAGGTAACATGTGATCAAGAACAGACGGTACCGAAGGAAGAAGTCCAAGCTGCACCTAAGGCATTCATGAAAAACAAGGTTTCTGGAATTGACAAAATACCAGTTGAGATGTTTCAACAAATGGATGCAACTCTGGAAGTTCTCAGTCTTCTATGTTAAGCAATTTAGAGGACAGTTACCTGGCCAGTCGACTAGAAGAAATTGATATTTGTGCCCATTCCAAAGGAAAATGATCCCACAGAACGCAGAAATTATCAAATAATATCATTAATATCACACACAAGTAAAATTTTGCTGAGGATAACTCAAAAATGGTTGCAGTAGTACATCAACAGGGAACTGCCAGAAATTCAAGCTGGATTCAGAAAAAAGAAGAGGACATGAAATCAGGGATATCATTCCTGAAGTCAGATGGATCCTGACTGAAAGCAGAGAATGCCAGAAAGATGTTTACCAGTGTTTTATTGGTTATGCAAAGGCATTCAACTGTGTGTAGCATAACAAACATGAATACTGTTGTGAAGAATGGGAATTCCAGAACACTTAATTGCCCTCATAAGTCACGTGTACATAGACCAAGAGGCAGTCGTTTGAACAGAACAAGGGGAAACTGTGTGTCTTAAAATCAGAAAAGGTATATGTCAGGGTTGTATTCTTTCACCACACTTTTTCAATCTGTATGCTGAGTAAATAGTCTGAGAAGCTGGACTACGTGCAGAAGAATGAGTCATCAGGATTGGAAGAAGACTCATTAACAATCTGCATTAAGCAGGTGATGCAACCTTGCTTGCTAAAAGCGAAGAGGACTTGAAGCACCTGCTGATGAAGATCAAAGACCACAACCTTCAGCATGGATTGCACCTCAAGATAAAGGAAAAAAAAAAAAAAAGTCATAACAACTGGACCAGTAAGCAACATGACAACATGAAGTTGTCAAGGATTCCATTTTACATAGATTCATAATCAAAGCCCATGGAAGCAGCAGTCAAGAAATCTAACGATGTATTGCATTGGGCGAATCTGCTGCAAAAGACTTTTTTAAAGTGTTAAAAACCAAAGATGTCACTTCAAGAACTAATGTATGCCTGACCCAAACCATGGTATCTTCAATCATCTCATATGCATGCAAAAGCTAGACAATAAATAAAGAAGACTGGAGAAGAACTGATGTTTTTGAATTATGGTGTTGGCAAAGAATACTGAATATACCCTGGACTGCCAGAAGAAAGAACAAATCTGTCTTGGAAAATGTACACCCAGAATGGTCCTTAGAAGCAAGGAGGGCAGGACTTTATCTTACATACTTTGGACATGCTATCCGGAAGTACCACTCCCCAGAGAAGGACATCATACTTAGTAAAGTAGAGGGTCAGCGAAAAAGAGGAAGACCCTTAATGAAGTGGATGGACACAGTGGCTGCAAAACTGGGCTCAAATACAGGTAGGATTGTGAGGATGGCAAAGGATTGGACGGTGTTTCATTCTCTTGTGTCTACGGTTGCTGTGAGTTGGATCCGACTCAAAGGTACCTAACAACAACAACCTATCCCACATTTTAATCTTTGAGATTCTGTTTCTCAGAATACAGCATCCCACATGACATAATGTGTTAGTCGGAAGCATTCTATTTTTTCAGTTGCAGATGCTTTTAATATAGAGAATGAGAGGTTTACCCAGGCATTATGAAAACTTGTTAACTGAATATCATGGAAGCTGATGCTAATAATATCAATTTTCAGCACCAAAATGGTGTTTTGTAGGGATTAGCTGGTAACGTGCAGGTATGTATAGAAACCTTGGCAAACCTCTACCAACTGTTAGTTACCTACCCCAGCTCCCTCTCTCTCCCAAAAATAAAATCATACCCATTGCCCTTGAGTCATTTCCAACCTACAGTGGGTCAGATTATGTTAATTTGAGATTACTTCAGTTGTTACCAATTTTCACTTTACAAATGATTTTGCAATATCTATTGTCCCAATAACTATGTGAGTTTCTATTTTCCACACTTCCATTGAGGGTTTTCGCCAAAGGGTTTTAAAAATTTTAATAGGAGTCGATGAGAGTAAAACAGTGTCTCAGTGTTAAAATCTACTTTCTAGCCATTTGAATAAATAGTGATTTTCTTACCAAGGCAAATCTATACTGCTGATTGCATTTTTCTATTTAAATACTTTTAGAACCCCACATATTAGCTGTGGCTATAGATAAATTTTTCTTGGGTTTGGGATCTAATCTTAGACAGCACCTGAGAAAGCAGATAGAAAATGGAGAGGGACATATACATTTCTGTTTTTGATGATTGATTTGGTGCCAACTCCATGAGTCGAACATCATCTGCCATCCCCATTGCCAGTTATATACATAAAATATCATGCACGCAATGGATTTCAAAGGACCTGCCAAGTACAGTGTTGAAAACCCTAGAGATATTGATTTTACAGTTTCTCCAGTGATTCTACATCATGCTCCTTTACTTTCTGGCAATCTTTATAACTTTTACACTGACATAAATTGCCATAAAATACACATCCAGCACACCACTCCCCTTCCTCCTCTAGAAATGGTTAAGGACGCTCCATTATTCCATTAACATGTTTGACCATTAATTCAGCTGATCTCCCTGGGAATGACGAGGTGACTCTAAACTTGAAGGGCAATTTGTACTGCCCAGGAGATTTATTATTATCTTCTCTAGTGGAAAGCACATGAATTCATCTAAACATTTATTTTCCTTAGTGTGCTGCTATTTTTCTTTTTATGTTTTCTAAAGTAGATTTAGTGGCAGAATATTAGCAGTGGAGAATACCAGAGTTGTTGTCTACGCAAAAAGACAGGCAGTTCAGCTCTCTGAATGTGGCCTCAGACATTCAGAATTTCCCTTGGCTGTAGTGTGGGAAAACCATATGGCTAATGGGGAGGGCAGTACAGTGTTTCCTAATTGGCCAGAAATTAGCCAGTTGTTAGGTGAGCAAAAAAGGACTGTAGGCCATAAAGTCGATTTCACTGACTGAGTCACTGCTTAGCCTATATAATATTGTTGGATTGATTTTTTATTGTTGCCATAAGAAATTACCCCAAACTTGGTGCTTTAAAACAATGCACATTATCTCATCCTGTTTATCAGAGGTTCAATACAGTCCTCACTGGGTCAAGATCAAGGCGTTGGCAGTGCTGTGATCAATTTTAGAGGTTTGAGGGGATAATCGGTTTCCTTGCCTTTTGTAACTTCTAGATGCCAGGTGCCTGTTCCCTGGCTCATGGGGAGCTTTCTCAATCTTCACAGTTAATAATGGAGAGTTGAGTTCTTTTCATATTGCTCTGTTTCTCTTTTCTGTCTATTTATCTCTTCTTCTCCCACTGCCCCTTTTCTGTCCCCACATTTAAGGACTCACATGGTTAGATTGAGCTAATGTAGATAATCCAAGATAATCCTCCCTTCTCAAGGTCAATTGATTAACAACAACAACAAAAAAAAAACCTGTTGCCATTCAGTCAATTCTGACTCTTAGTGACTCTATAGGACAAACTAGAACTGCCCCACAGGGTTTCCAAGGAGTGGCTTGTCAGCTGATTAGTAACTATAATTGCATCTGCATACTTAATTCTCTTTTGCTATGTAAGGGAACATATTCACAGGTTCCAGGGATTAAGCATGTGTTTACTTGGGGATCATTTTTCCGCTTGCCACAGCTGATAAAATCGTACTGGTCTTTAACTGATTAATGATGGATAAGGCTCTGTTAACTGGGGCTTTACAGTCAAAATTGTATGTATGAGTCACACTAAGCCAAAAAAAAAAAAAAAAACAAACCCATTGCCCTCGAGTCCATTCTGACTCATAGCAATCCTATAAGACAGAGTAGAACTGCCCTATAGAGTTTCCAAGGAGCACCTGGTGTATTCGAACTGTCGACCTTTTGGTTAGCAGCCGTAGCTCTTAACCACTAAGCTACCAGGGTTCCCATGACTTACACTAGGTTTTACAAAACAAAAGGAAGAACAGCAATATTCTAAAAATGCTGAATTAACAGGACTTTTTTTTTTTTTCTCACTAAGAAATGGGCACAATGGTCAAATGACTTTTGACAGGACTGCCAAGAAAATTCAATGAGGAAAAAAATAGTCTCTTCAACAAATGGTGCTGGAACAACTGGGTATCCACATGCAAAAGACTTCCATCGATCTGAGCAACCCAATATGAAAATACAAACTTCCAAGGTCTACCCCTGGAGATCCTAGTTGAGAAGAGTTTAGAACTGAAATGGTGGAGACAGATATTTGAAGTCAGGGTTGAGTTGAAAAATTATTCACAATAAACCATGCAGGAGAGAATGAGAAACTGGATTGGTAGTCATGGAAATATCAAAAATCTTAATGGATGAGGGGAAAACCGACAGAACTTTGTGAATTGAGGATAATAAGCAGATGAGAGGAAAGCAGTAATAGACAACCAAAGTACTCATTTCCTGATGTAGGAGATTCTTAAGGGCAGGCTCTCCTGTTTCACTGTTGCATTTGCAGAGCTTCACACAGTACCTGGCATCTGCTAAAAGAGCTGGCACCAAAATGGTCCAGACCAGCAGACCGAGTGATTGAAAATCAGTGTACGCAAGGTCCTACTTGCTCTAATTCTTTCATTCTCACTTACATCATTTCTAGTTGTTGTTGTTACTTGCCATGGAGTGGATTTCAATTCATGTGGACCCCATATGTGCAAAGTAGAACTGCTCCATAGGGTTTTCAAGGCTGTGACCTTCCAGAAGCTGATTGCCAGGCCTGTCTTTCCAGGTGCCTCTGGGTAGGTTCTAACTGCCAACCTTTTAGCTAGTTGTCAAGCATTTAACCATTTGTGCCAACCAGGGACTCTTCCATTTCTAGTACTCAAATCCAAAATAATATCACTGTATTGGCTTGGAAGATGAGTAAAATCTCCAGAGTCATATGAGAATCATTTTAGAAGAGAGGGCAAAGGACTTCAGATGATTTAGCAGCATTTTTGACTCTAGTGCAAACTGATCTTGACAGGGGAAAATGTTCCTCTGGAGACTTCAGACTTAGCCGTCAGACAATTGATACCATTACCACTGATGAGAAAACAAAAGAGCTTTGCATGCTTGAAGAAAACCCACAGACCCTTTGATTAGAGACAGGGTTAGTGGGGATATCCTAATAAAAGCAGATCCCTCCTCTTAGAGAAATGAAGGTGTGCTGCTGAGGAAATCAACCGGGCTGGCCCAAAGCACTTCCCTGGTGTTTGACACTGTAGTTATTACGTTTAGGGGAAAAAAAAAAAAAAAAAAAAAAGCTGTGAGCCTTGTCCCAGAAAGAACGCTTTCTCAGAACAATGCCCACTGAGAATGACTGCAGCATGGAGAATGTGGCTGCTGAGAAGACCTCAGCAAAAGAAAGCACATCACGTGTTTAGAGCATGTAGGAATTTTGAGGCACTGTGATAATGTGGGAGGTTTGACATGGAGATAAGAATCCTGCTTTAGGAAGGAAAATAGCGTGTTTCTCTTCTTGTCTCTCCCTTTGTCTAGTTATTCGACATTAAGTGTATTATTTAAATGATAAAGATCTCAGTTTCCCTGTTTGCAAAATAAATTTACTGCTGAAGATAATTTCTGAGATTCCTTCCTATGCTAAAATTCTATAAAATCAACTAGAAAATCAGTATGTATCACCTTCCATGTGGCTGCATATATTATTGTCTTTATGTATGACCCTGAACAAAGAAGGGCTGATACTACCTCAAAGCAATGAATTAAACACAAGGGAAACACTCTAAACCGAGGGTCCTTCTTGAAGACGAAAATTATTCACAAAAATACAAGAAATCAAAAAAAAAAAAACTGCTCAAATTTAAATTGTTGCTGATTTCACAAAAAAAGAAAGAGAAGAAATTATGTTTGGTCTCAACAACTCGTATAACTTAGTAAGTAGTTGTTAGCTTAGCTGAATAATTTTAAGGAAAAAATAAATGTATTTTCCTGTGCTGGTTTACTTAGTAATAATCATGCTTACCACATAGTCATCTGAATCAATACCTGAAATTTTTATATTATATAATATTTTATATTATATATAATATATTTATATATTATATATATAGTTATAAGAATTTTTCTAATATATAATTCCATGACTCTGGATTTTTTTTTTCTTTTTTCTACCAGTGTTGAAAATATTTGAAAAGGAAAAAATTCCCCTTCAGTGCAAGAATTACTACAATAGTCCCTATAAGGAAACAACATGAATGAGATCAGAAGATACATTTAGGGAGACATGTGCTTAACAATAACAGTTCCAGGTAAAGAGAAGTCATGGATCTAATTTGAGAAACACAGTCGTGTAGATTATGGTTTTTTTCTAGGTCTTGGAGAAATAGTAAAACTAGGTACAGAAAAAAACAGAGGGCTCATTCTCTATATGATCAACTCTTTATTCGTTTTTCAGTTAATCTAACAACAAACACTAAGTATCTGTTTTGTAGAAGTGATTTTTACATTGATCACTGTTCCCCAGTTGTAGTTCCTTGTGCAGAGAAAAGAATCCCCTATGAGGATTAACTAGGACTTGTTCCTTAGTGCTGACATATGAGCTGATCCAAGAGGGGTAAATAGGAGCTTGTTACGTGGAGGGAAGGTGGGAAGGATGTTTTAGACAGAGAGAATCACATGGAAAGTGGCATTTAGTATAAATGGCATGTAGCCTTCTAAGAGCTGCCAACAGAATGGCAAGACGTGAGTTAGACTGAACGGTAGAATGGTGGTTGGGGAGGGGTGTTGGGACATCACTGTGAGGGTGTACTCCTAGGCCATACTAAAACACTGTGCTGGCTCATCCTCCAGGATTTAATTCTTCACTGAAAGAAGTAGATCTTATGTGCTGATATGCAGCCTGTCCCCAAGCTTTGTGAAACAAGGCTAAGCATGACAATCGTGTATTCAGTTAGTACATATATATATATTTTTATTTTTTATGAGGACATTTGATACCAACGATGCTTTCTTTTTTGCACATCTTCCTTTTATAAGTCCCTCCAAGATCTCTGCCTGTATTCTGCACTTAGCACCAGCACAGTGAAGCCAGTCACATCTTCAGGCCTAGTTAGCTTCAGCAGTTGACAGGAATTGAAATGCTAATAATTTTTTTTTTTTTCCTGAATTCTTGTAAAGATACAAATAAGTCACACAGCTGCAAATCATCTGATGGCAGGAAGAATCTTGACAGCTTCATTTGAAGTTCCAAAGTTTCTGCTTTATGGCTGGTTTAATGTTTAGTAAAAGATAGGGTGTTTAAATTACAGAAACCTCATGGTAGAATATATAGTCTCATGGCAAATGATGAATTTTTCCACAAAAAATCAAACAGGGAAGAAAATATACAATTTTGCAAGCTTGTGAAAAACAAAAATCTTTCCTTTTCCATGATTTTTCATTTGTTTGTTTAAATTTTTCACAGTTTGCAGTTTTGTACAACACAAATATTTTCAACTTGTTCCATTAGTTCAGGGTTTTTTCCAGTTCTATTCAAAAGTGTCTTCTGTATATGTAAGTCAAAGGAAAGCCAAAATTATATAAACATTCAGATATTTGAGCAACATAGGAAGTAAATCAGAAAAAGCTTCAAATTTACACTGAAAAATGTAATTATTGGCATGGACAATCCATGATGATCCCTTACTGGTAGGTTAAAGTCTACAGGGTAGACAAATATGGAGTGCTGGGGCTTCTAATCAAAATGCTTTTATCTCTATGTCCAGGGGACCAATACCCACTTTCAGTTTCCTTGTTTGTAAAGTCATGAGGATGCTTTCTAGTTATGCAACACTTAGAAGTACAGCAATGGTCCTTTCTTGTCTACCTGCCCCTACGTTACTTCTTTGCTGTCTGCTGCCATGCTAAAAAGATTTCTGCTGCGTGTATTCATCCTAAAGAAACTGATCGTGGTTTCTTTAGGCCATTTGATTGGAGACTTCTGTATTGATTAATGTCAGTGGTAACTTCTTCTTGAAATATTATGAAATATTATGGCATGAAGTATCCTGCTCTCTTTGCCTACCAAGGTCCTTCTCATCCTTTATAAAGGAACCAAAATGATGGTTTCCTTTGTAAATATGTCCCTGTCTTTTCAAGCTGAATTAACCTTTCAGATGCTAACCAAAAGTTTGGCAGTTCGAATCCACCAGCTGCTTCTTGGAAATCCTATGGGGCAGTATTATTCTATCCTATAGAATCTCTGTCTTTTCAATGAACTCTTGCTTTCTTCGTGTATGATGTCCTTGATGTCATTCCACAACACATCTGGTCCTCAGTCACTAGTGTTCAATGCATCAAATCTGTTCTTCAGATGGCTGCTAAATTCAGGTGAGGTATATAAAAAAAAAATATTCAGGTGAGGTATACTCAAGGTCATATTTTGGCTGTTGTGGACTTGCTCTGATTTTCTTCAGTTTCAGCCTGAACTTGCATATGAGCAATCGATGGCCTGTTCCACAGTTGGCCCCTGGCCTTGTTCTGACTAATGATATTGAGCTTTTCCATCGTCTGTTTCCACAGATGTGGTCAATTTGACTTCTGCGTGTTCCATTTGGTGAGGTCCGTATGTATAGTCACTGTTTACATTGGTGAAAGGATGTATTTGCAATGAAGAAGTTGTTGGTCTTCCAAAATTCTATCATTCGATCTCTGACATTGTTTCTATCACCAAGGCCATATTTTCCAACTACTGATCTTTCTTCTCAACTTTCTCATTCCAATCATCAATAATTATCAGTTCATCTTGATTGCACGTTCGATGAATTTCAGACTGCAGCAGCTGATAAAAATCTTCAGATGAGTTGTAGAATGACATCAAGGACATCATACATGAAGAAAGCAAGAGGTCATTGAAAAGACAGGTAAGAAAGAAAATACCAAGATGGATGTCAGAGGAGACTCTGAAACTTGCTCTCAAATGTTGAGCAGCTAAAGCAAAGGGAAGAATTGATGAAGTAAAAGAACTGAGCAGAAGATTTCAAAGGGCAGCTCGAGAAGGCAAAGTAAAGTATTATAATGACGTGTGCAAAGGCTGGAGATGGAAAACCAAAAGGGAAGGGCATGCTTGGTGTTTCTCAAGCTGAAAGAACTGAAGAAAAAATTCAAGCCACCAGTTGCAAAAGCAAAGGATTCTATGGGGAAAATATTAAATAACGCAGGAAGCACCAGAAGAATATGGAAGGAATACACAGAGTCATTATACCAAAAGGTATTAGTTGATGTTCAACCAATTCAAGAGGTAACATATGATCAGGAACCGATAGTACTGAAAAAAGAAGTACAAGCTGCTCTGAAGGCATTGGTGAAAAAACAAGGCTCCAGGAATTGATGGAATATCAGTTGAGATGTTTCAACAAACAGGTGCAGCGCTGGAGGTGCTCACTGGTCTATGCCAAGAAATATGGAGGATGGCTTCCTGGCCACCTGACTGGAAGAGATCCATATTTATGCCTATTCCTAAGAAAGGTGATCCAACAGAATGTGGAAATTATAGAACAATACCATTAATATGACATGCAAGCAAAATTTTGCTGAAGATCATTCAAAAATGGCTGCTGCAGTGTATTGACAGGGAACTGCCAGAAATTCAGGCTGGTTTCAGAAGAGGACGTGGAAACAGGGATGTCATTGCTGATGACAGATGGATCCTGGCTGAAAGCAGAGAATACTAGAAGGATGTTTACCTGTGTTTTATTGGCTATGCAAAGACATTCGACTGTATGGATCATAACAAATCATGGATAACATTGCAAAAAATGGGAATTCCAGAACACTTAATTGTGCTCATGAGGAACCTTTACATAGATCAAGAGGCAGTTATTTGGGCAGAACAAGGGGATACTGAGTGGTTTAAAGTCAGGAAAGGTGTGCATAAGGGTTGTATTCTTTCACAACACCTATTCAATCTGTATGCTGAGCAAATGATACAAGAAGCTGGACTATCTGAAGAAGAACGGGGCATCAGGATTGGAGGAAGACTCATTAATAACCTGCATTATGCAGATGACACAATCTTGCTTGCTGAAAGTGAAGAGGACTTGAAGCACTTACAAATGAAGATCAAAGACCACAGCCTTCAGTATGGATTGCACCTCAACATAAAGAAAACAAAAATCCTCACAACTGGACTAATGATCAACATCATGATAAAAGGAGAAAAAATTGAAGTTGTCAAGGATTTCATTTTACTTGGCTCCACAATCAACAGCCATGGAAACAGCAGTCAAGACATCAAACGACACATTGCATTGGGTAAATCTGCTGCAAACAACCTCTTTAAAATGTTAAAGAGCAAAGAAGTCGCCTTGAAAACTAAGGTGTGCCTGACCCAAGGCATGGTATTTTCAATCACATCATATGTGTATGAAGGCAGAACAATGAATAAGGAAGACCAGAGAAGAATTGATGCCTTTGAATTGTGCTGTTGGTGAAGAATATCAAATATACCATGGACTGCCAAAAGAACGAAAAAATCTGTCTTAGAAGAAATACAACCAGAATGCTCCTTAGAAACAAGGATGGCGAGACTGTGTCTTACATACTTTGGACATGTTGTCAGGAGAGATCAGTCCCTGGAGAAGGACATCATGCTTGGCAAAGCACAGGGTCAGCGGAAAAGAGGAAGACCCTCAACGAGGTGAATTGGCGCACTGGCTGCAACAATGGGTTCAAGCATAGCAATGATTGCGAGGATGACGCAGGACCGGGCAGTGTTTAGTTCTGTTGTGCATAGGGTTGCTATGAGTCGGAACCGACTCGACGGCACCTAACAACAACGACAATAGAATCTCTATGAGTCAGAATTTACTCCACAGAAATGGATTTAGTTTGGTTTTGTTTTTTCTAATTAGGGCTTACATAAATACTTAATGCAAGCCAATGACGCCATTTTTTTTTAATTCATTCATTCCTTCATTTATCCATTGATTAATTTACTAAAGTGTATATCATTCAAAACAGGCAAAATTTTCTGCAGATTAGCTAGGAGTCTGAGGTTGGGTAGGAGGATGCGGGAAGAGATTCTGTTCATCATAGTCACCCAGGAACCAGAGTAAACAAAGACTACATGTCAACATGTGTTTCCACGATCACAAAGAGAACACGGTGAATGACACACAGGCTCTTCAAGTTTCCACCTAGAAGATATATTTGTTACTTGTTCACATTTTTTAGCCAAAATACATCATCTGGCTGTACCATACTTCAAAGGAAAGATAAATATAATCTTCCAGATGTCTGGACATGGAAAAGAATTGAAAAATTTGTAAACATCTCTGATGACTGCCCAGACTTGGACAATACACTGTGATAAAAGCTGGGATTACAAAAATGGACACGATCTATCCATATCAGTTGCCCTCTCATACATGTCACATGTCCATAATTACTGGGCTGCATTCTCTCTTAACTATGATCTCTACAAGTACAGGAAACCAATTTAATTCATCTCTGTATCACTGTGCCTGAGCATTGTAACCGACATGTAATATATACTTAAGAAATACCTTTTAAATGACTAAGGAAATCTGGTGGCCAGGTGGGTGAGCACTTGGCTGATAACCCGAAGATTGGTGTTTCGAACCCATTAGTTGCTCCACAGGAGAAAGGCATGGCTGTCTATTTCTGCAGGAGAAACACATGGCTATCTGTTTCTGTAAAGATTACAGCCTTGGAAACCCTATAGGGCAGTTCTAGTCTGTCCTGTAAGGTTGATAGGTGTGGGAATTAACTGGACAGAATTTTTTTTTTTTAATGACTAAATCAATAAGTCATGATGATAGTATTTATATTAATTTTATATTTATTTATTTATTGCTCCATTTTTACTTAAGAGCCAAGAACAAAAGGCTGAGAAAAGACTTTTTTGCAGAATTGTTCCTCTACTCCCATGCGAAAAACTCTGTAAAGACAGTAAGTTGGAGCTACCATAGGGCTTATCTCATTTGTTCCCTGCCTTTTAGGCATACCTGTGTTTGGTTGCCTGATGTTGAGTGTCTTGAGAACTATTGTTTTAAATACATTATCCTTTTGTTTTCATTGTTCAGATAGGAAGATAAATCAAGTCCCTGTTACTCTACCATGGCCAGATTTACAAATCTTCTCTTAATCTTGTTTTTAACTAATATAGCCCTCTGTCCTTATAGTGAGCAGTTTTCTTTTTTAATATAATTTAATTTGGGGGGAGGGAAAAAAAAAAAACAGAACTAAGAAAAACTCAAAATAGCCCTCTATGTTAGCTCTATGCTAAAAAGCTTCCAAGTTCTAATAGTGATATAAAATTCTAAGTCTACAATATTGAAAATCTGTTTGGCCCTCAACAATATTTGTTTACAAGACTACAGTCACTGTATGTAATTTAAATTAAATAATTTCACAATTAAAGCTGTAGATTAAATCTATTCCCCCCCCCAAAAAAATCTAGTATTTCTAAACTATTGTCTCATAATGTACTTAAAGGAAAATTCTAGTTTCTAACTTGACACTGTGGTTTATGGGGGAAGACAAATACATTGTTTTAATATCTCAAAGAATATGGTTCCTTTGTATATCTATACATCTAGATAGATACACACTTATTTCGATTATATATACCTATATATTTGTTATTGTTGTTGGGTGTTGTCAAGTCGATTCCAACTCATAGCCACCGCATGTGACAGAGTAGAACTGCTCCATAGGGTTTTCTAGTCTGTAATCTTTAGGAGAACAGATTGCCAGGTCTTTACTCCCAGAGAGTCACAGGTGGGCTGGATCCGCAGCCAACCTTTTTGTTAGCAGCCTAGCCCTTAACCATTGTGCCACCAGGGCTCCTACCCTATATATTTAGACATACAACAGTACAATACAAAATTTTTTTCTATGTTAAAATTTTCACATAGAAAAAAACACACACAGCTCTTCTGAACCCAAGATGAAATTATTACAAGTTGTTATGGATAAAAAGTTATAGCTGAGGCGTGTGGGGACTCTCTTGGGTAGTTGTGAATGCCCCCACTGACCAAATTTCCCTCATCCTCATAAATAATAGCCAACCCTACCTCTGCTGCTATCTCCCTAGTATAAGCCACTATCACCTCTTTCTTGGACCACTGCTTAAAAACTTCTCCCCTTGCTTTCACCCTTGTCTTCCACATCACAACCACAACAGCCAATCCGGTCTTTTAAAATGTATGTCATGTTATCTTATTCCCCTCTCAAACCACTCAGTGACTTCTCATTTAAATTAGTCTAAAGGCCTAACTGCTGACACAGCCTACCTGGTTCAGTGGGATCTGGCCTCTGCCTCTCAGGCACTAACTCTTCCTGTTCCACACCTTTCTCTCCTATAATCCTGCTGAATGAGCCCCCTTTCTGTTCTTTGTTAGTCACCTAAAACTTCTGCATCTGCTGTTCACCTGACTTGAATACTTTTCCCCCAGATCTTTCCATGGGAGTTCCATTTTCTTCTTAGGTTTTTACTGAGGCACCACCTACTCATCTGAGTGTTTTCCTCAGATCACATTCACCCCCCAATACTCTCTATCCCATTATTTTATTTATTCATCAGTGTTTAACACAAGCTGAAATTACTGTTGTCTTAGTCACCTGGGGAAATCCTGGTGGCATAGTGGTTAAGTGCTGTGGCTGCTAACCAAAGGGTCAGCAGTTTGAATCCACCAGGCACTCCTTGGAAACTCTATGGGGCAGTTCTACTCTGTCCTATAGGGTCACTATGAGTCAGATTCAACTCGACAGCACTGGGTTTTGGTTTTTTGGTTTAGTCGTCTGGTGCTGCTCTAACAGAAATACCAGCAGTGGACGGTTTCAATAAACAGAAGTTTATTCTCCAACTAGTAGGATAGAAGTCCAAATTCAGGGCATCGGCTCCAGGGAAAGGGCTTCCCTCTCTGTGGGCTCTGGAGGAAGGTCATCAATCTTCGCCTGGACTAAGAGCTTCTCAGCTCTGGGATCCTGAAACCAAAGGAGGTGCTCTTCCCCTGGCATTATTTTCTTGGTGATATGAGGTTCCCATGCCTCATGTCTCTCTGCTCGCTTCTCTCTTTTATATCTCAAAAGAGATTGGCTTAAAACACAATCTAATCTTCTAGATTGAGTGCTGTCTCATTGGCATAACGCCCAGTAATCCCATTTTATTAACATCATAGAGATACAATTTACAACGCATAGGAAAATCACACCAGATATCAAAATGGTTGACACGCAATACTGGGAATCGTGGCCTAGCCAAATTGATGCACATATTTTGGGGGGGCACAATTCAATCCATTACAAGTATCTATTTATTTATTTGTTTATTTAAAGTTACATTTTTCATTATGCTGAGCAAAATAAGTTAATAATAAAAGGATAAATATTGTATGAGCTGATCCTACTTTTGTAACATGAGAAGAAAAGCTATATACACAGAGACCAACATTCATTGATGGTTACCAGGGCTGGGGGGGGGAAGGGGGGTTCATTCACTAGACAAAAACCAAAAACCAAACCCATTGCCGTCAGGTTGATTCCGACTCATAGTGACCCTGTAGGACAGAGTAGAACTGCCCCACAGGGTTTCTAAGGAGCAGCTGGTGGATCTGAACTGCCCACCTTTTGGTTAGCAGACAAATGCTTAGCCACAGTTCAAATTTTCAAACAATTCAGACTTACTGGACCAACTGAGACAGTAGGAATCCCTGAAGGCTATGGATGTAAGATACCTTTAAACCTTGAACTAAAACTATCCCCTCAAATCACAGTGATGGAAAAGGTAGCACCAAGTATGGGAGAAGTGTGTTCAGCTTAACCAAGATAACTGATGTCACTAGGTTGTATACACACATACACATACAAAGACTCAAAGTTGCTTTGGTAAATACTATGTTTACCACACATACATGTGTATGCCTAAAAGAGACCTGGTAGTGCAGTGGTTAAGTGCTGGGCTGCCAACCAAAAGTTCAGTGGTTCAAACCCACCAGCAGCTCCATGAGAGAAAGATGTGGCGGTCTGCTTCCATAAAGATTTACAGCCTTGGAAACCCTATGGGGAAATCTTATTCCATCCTATAGGGTCACTATGAGTCAGAACTGACTCAACAGCAGTGGGTTAGTTAGGGCCATAGTCTCATGAGACTTCATCAATTGGCATAATATATTTCATAAAGTTTATGTTCTACAACCTAGTCTAGTGAGTAGCACCTGGGGTCTTAAAAGATTGCAAGTGGCCATCTAACTCTACAACTATTGATCTTTGTTAGCCTGAAGCAAAAGAAAAAGAAGGAAATCCAAGACCCAGAGAAGGAACCAGTCTGCAGGATTAATTGTCTCCATGAACCACAACCTCCTCTACCCTGAAATCAGAAGAACTAGGTGGTAACCAGCTATCACTACAGTATGTTCTGATCAGGACTATGGTAGATGGATTCTGACACAAAAGGAGAAAAATGTAGAACAGAACTTCAAATTTTCAAACAATTCAGACTTACTGGATCAACTGAGACAGGAGGAACCCCCAGAGACTATGGATGTGAGATACCCTTTAGGCCTTGAACCAAACCTATCCCCTCAAATCACTTTTTAGCTAAATAGCAGGTTAGCTCATAAAGTAACAAATATCACCCTTGAGTACTGTGCTCTTTTAAAAAGCCACCTATATCAGACCACATGGTCAACAAATACTCTAAAGCATAGGTAAGAAGGTTGGGAGGCTGTGAGATAGGTTAACGGCAACAGAAGTAATGAGAATGTTGATACAATGTGAACAATATAAACAATGCCACTGAATAATATGTGTAGAAATTCTTGAATGTGAACCTATTTTGCTTTGTATACTTCAACTAAAAATACAATCAAATATTATTAAAAAATAGATATATGCTTTTCCTGTTTCATCCTTACTACAAATTGGTGGAAGACACCTTTATTATCATATAAGGAAATTGAAATTTAAAGGAAATACATGACATTTTCCTAGAGCAGTGGTTCTCAAAAACAAGGTGGCTTTCCCCCACCCCAAGGACATTTGGCAAGATCTAGAGCCATTTTTAGTTGTCACAACTGGGTAAGGGAAGCTGGCACTGGTATCTAGAGAGGAAAGCCACTAAATGCCCTATAATGCACAGGGCAGTTCCTGATAACAAAGGATTATCTACTCCAAATGCCGCTAGTACTGAGTCATAGAGCCACAGAATCCAGGTTTAGAAACCAGACCTATCTTATTTCAGAGTCTGGACTCAAATATTGTACTAATCTGCTTATCAGTGATAAAAGGTTAATCACCATCCCTCCAGGGGCCTCCAAGAGCGTAAAATGTACCATGACAGACAGATAGGAGGAGATATTAGAGGTTTGGCATGTACGTGAGAGCACACTTCGATTTATCCTGTTAACCAGTAGAGAGCTTCACCTGTTTATTTTCAAAGGCAGTTTTGTAATTAACAATTTGTCTGATCCTTTGGTTATGAAAGTTCATCCTGATATCTGTAGCCAAACCTGTGCCTATCTTCGAAGGTTGCTTTCAAATCACTCCACATTCCTCTCTCTTCCTGTCTCTACCTATCCCCTCCCTTTTATCATGATTGATACTTGACAGCCTGCCCTCTCTAATGTTGTAATTTCCCAGAAATCCACAGATGAATAGAATCCAAGAAGGGCGCCATTAAGACAAAAGCTCTAAAAGTAGTAGTCTTATCACCAAAGGTCTCCTTGAGATTGGCTAAATCTTATTGTCTGGACACCAGAGCCTCAGTAATGTAAATGGTCCCCAAACAAGCAGACCTGTCAGAGAGACATGTCCGTGTTGTATTTGTTATCCAGGCTTTGTAATTGCTGAAGAAGATAATGGAATTGTCACCCCATTGATAAAAGTGGATCCTGAAGAACAAGAGGGAGATTTAATGAGCAGCTCACCTCTGTCCTCACAATGCAATACACTTGCTATCTGAGTCCTGACACCCCTTTGTTCCAATCTTCTGTAACACATCTGACTTACCAAAGAGAAAGTGGTCAGTTTTTCCTATAATTGCTTCCAAACTTATGTCTCTGATAAGTGCTTTCATTTAGCTTGTTTTACAAATCGCCCCTTTAAGGCTCATTCTAAATATGCTTCTTGCAGTATGTAGTGATTAGATTGAGTGTGGTGCTTTAGGTAAAGGTCTAACACAACACAATGCATTTTTTTTTCAATAATAATGGCACTGAATAATCTTTAATATATTTTTTTAATAAAATAACTCATATCTCTCTTCAGGTCAATATGCTGTAGTACTTTTCCATTAAGCAGATATTATGTCCTTTTATTACATTCTACAAGACTCATTATTCTGCATTAATCTGCATTGAATTCTCTGTCTATTAGCCCAAGTATTTAAGTGAGCTAATTCTTTTCCTATCCGAAGATTGTTTTTCAGGGATGACCTTTCCTTCCAATTTACCATCATCTGCAAACCAGAACACTGTATTGTAAGGAATGTGGTTGGAGTCAGTTATTTAAGATCCTTAATTGTAGGATATCCAACATCATTTCTGGGCCAAGGTAACTCTACCATGAGTAGCTTAGCTGTGATTATATTCTTTAGCTCCTATTTTATAATATAGAAGGCTTGATTGGAATAAAAGCAAGAAAAAAGATCTTGATTAGAACAAAATCTCATTTTCAGTAGAAGTTTCTTCTGCATGATTTCTTTATAATGCAATGTGCGCCAAGATGAAGCTGCAGAGCACCTCTGGCATCCTGGCAGGCAACTATTCACTTTACAACCCTGGGTCACCAAGGTAGACATCACTTAGACCCAGAAGATTGGTACAATTAATTCCAGGCTTCCACTTTAGGAGTCCCTGAACTGGTAGCTGTGGGTCAGTGATTCAAGGAAGGAGGTAGGGGGAGAAGAGAGGTGGGGAGGGGGAGAAGAGAAAGCGAGGCTTAGCTGCTTACCTGCAAAGATTTGCTAACTTAAAATGAGGAGATACACCCAAGCTCCCTTTCATGCACTCATGCTGGAGGGTAATGAGGCCCCTTTATATTATCTCAGCATCGATGATTGAAAAATCATTCCATGGCCATTCCCAGGTTACTGTTACACCTTGGGAATAACTGTGGTAGTTCTGCTAATCCATTCAGATCAGCTCGTAGTTTCCTTTCTGAGTTGATTCTGGAGGGACTAGTAATAATCTTTCTTTTTGTCCAGATGCTCTGGATATGGATTATGTGGTAGGCAGTGTGATGGTGAAGATCGTGTGTCAACTTGGCTGGGCCATTATTCTCAGTGTTTTGGCAGTTGTATAATGTTGTGATCACTTCCCTGTTGAAATTTGACATGTGATCACTCCCATGATAGAATCTGTTGAGTGGCATCTGTGAGGGTGGGGCCTGTGGCAGCTCACCACCCCCTCACCTTTCATCTCTCTGCCCTCCGCTGCCTACTTCCTTCCTGCTTGCTTGCCAAGGCTTTTGGCATGTTCTGGATCCTGCAGCTGTCTCTTGTCTTTTGATCTTCGGTTCTTGGGACTTGAGCTAGAAGCTTACCTGATGATCTGGGGATTCATTGATCTTCATAGCCTGTGAGCAAGAGTTCTGCTCTTCAACCCACCGATCTTGGGTTTGTGAGTCCCAGCAGCTACATGAATCGGGAGAAAACTTGTGGTCTTGCCTGCCGATCTTGGGATTCACTGACCTTCATAGTCTGTGAGCAAAAGCCCTGCTCTCCAACTTGCCAATCTCGGCACCAGCCCCTGTAACTGCATGAATCTGGAGAGGCCTGTATTCTGATAGAGGGATGTTCCAGCCTCTACAATTGCTTGAGCTGTTTCCTTGGTATAAATCTCTCTCTATATATACATATATTTATATGCTTTACTAGTTTTGTTTTTCTAGAGAACCTAGCCTAAGACAGGCAGAATGATGCCCCCCTTGCCCCTGTCACCACCACCACCACAAAGATGCCCTGAAGGTTGCAGCAAAATTAAGGTTACTAACCAGCAAACTTTCAGATGGAAAATTATCTAAGCAGCCAAATGTATCACAAAGGTCCTTAGAAGTGAAAGAGGGAGGTAAGAGAGCCAGAGTCAGAGTCGTGTGATGTGAGGAAGACTGCACTGGCCATCGGATGGCTTTGAAGTTGGAAGGGGGTCATTACCTTGGACAGCATCTACAACCTGAAAAGGCAAAGAGTAAAAATGGCATGAGGGTGGCATCTGGCATCCTCTAAATTCACAAGGGGGAAGGAGAATCAAAATCAACAGCCCAAGGCTGGTTCCTATGAGGTAGAGGTCAGACATGCCTCTCCCCACCATCCTAACCAGTTCTGACACCAACCGTCCCTTCCGTGGCACTCTCTACTTCTCTGATGAATTTGATAATTCATTGCGATTATTAAACACCGAACTCACAGACAATACTTATGATTATGAGATTTATTAGGGAAGTATAAGGTTACAATTCAAGTTCAAGAACATGCAGGATATAGGTCTTCCATCAGGACAGCCTCTTTTCAGCTGTGCCCACATGCACACCTCTCTCTGGCCCCTTGGTTCTGCCCTGCTCAGGCAAATTTTACAAAGCTCTTTTAGCTCTGCTGATAAATACCCAGAGGTACTCCATTCTGCCAGTAAACCTTCACCTTAAGGCACTCAGCTGTAGCTCCCTGGGTCAGCAAACCTAGCTCCACCAAGTGCCCGGAGACACCCTACTCCGCCAACAAGCATCCTGCCCAAAGTCACTCAGCTTTCTTGCTCCATAGGCTGAAAGGCCTGATGTGTTCTCTCCTGCCATTCTCTCCTGCTGGTCTCTCCTGCCAGCCTCACCTGCCACCGTTTTCTCTGCTACCACTTCTCACTGCCTTGAATATTATAGCTCTCTCTCTCTCTTTCTCAGTCTCCTGGTTCCAGGAGCTTCTCAGTGCAGGGACCCTGGGTCCAAAGGACATGCTTCACTCTTGGTTCTTCTTCCTTGGTGGTGGTGATATCTTTCCCTTCCCACTTCTGGGCTGGCTCATTTTAAGCCTAGTGGGATGGCAAAACTGACCAATCCCTTCTTTAGAGTTCCACAGACCTTATTTGCATGGTCCCACCCACACATGGCTGCCACAAACTTTATTTGCATTATTAGCAAGCTATTCAATCCCCTTGGTGAACCCCAATTACTTTGTACAGTCTCACTCATTTTCTTGGGGGTGAGTTACAAAAACCATGGCTGGAAGGGCTATATTAAATAATTCATTGCACCACAGCAAGGGAATTGATTGTGTCCTCTAGAAGGAGCACAACCACGTCAATACCCTGATTACCCACTTTGGACTTCTGACTCCTAGACCCATAAGATAATAAATTTTTGATATTTTAAGTCTCTACATTTGCAGCAATTTGTTAAAGTAGCCATTGGAAACTAATATAGGCTGTTAGAGAAAGACAAAACCTGCTTTTAAAATCACTATACGGTGATAAGTAATATGACTCTACTTTAATATATTATAAAGCATTTTCAGGATATTGACTCTCTGGACAGAGTTCTACTTTAAGTATTTCTGGATATGCATAACTGGTATTTAACGAGTTGCCATTGAGCTGACTCCCCAACTCCCACTCATGGCAACCCCATGTGTGTCAGGGTAGAACTGTGCTCCATAGAATTTTCAGTGTCTGAAAATCAGAAGTAGATAACCAGGTCTTTCTTTCAAGGGGCTTCTGGGTGGATTCAAACGGCCAATCTTTCAGTTAATAGATAAGAGCTTTAACCATTTGCACACCCAGAAACCGACTGCTATTTAAAGATCTTAAAAACTAGTTGTCCAGACTTGTTAAAAAATATGTGAAAGCTTAATTAACAGTAAAACTTTATTCTGTGTGCCTCATTTTCCTCATCTATAAAGTCAGGAGAGGTCATATCATATGCTTTCTTGGATTTCATTGAGTTATTAACCAAGAATCTACGGCTCTAGGATAATGTAGCCTAATTAAACATATCTCTTCTTTCTCTTGTCTCACACATCACAATGTATTGCATATTTCCTATGATATTATTTCTAACGCAACATTCCCACACTTTAATGCTAGAGCATTGTGTTCATTTTAGTGATCAGGTTAACATAAGATAAAATATGCCGCACCACACGTGTAGCTCTTGAATCTCCCAAGTAGAGATAATGCATATAGCTAAGGTACTCCATTTTTTTCACCTCTGTTTAATTTGCAGTCAGGCAGACTATCCTACAGGGTAGGGCTATGGGCTTTAAAGTCAGGCTCCCTAGTTTTAAGTTCATTCTTCATAATTCACCAACAGAGATTTAACATAATGAGCAAAATATATCTCAATTGAAGTGCTGGCATTTGGATTAAATAAGTAAAGCATTTAGGACAGTTCCTGGCATATCATTAAATGCTAAATCAGCATTTACTTCTAATATTTGCTGTATTCCTGGCAAATAAAAATTTTTAATGACACCTTTAGCATTTTGTTATTAACACTTTTATTCTATTCAGAGATTTTTTTAGGGGGACCGAATCATTTTAAAGTAGTCAGCCAATATATGGGAATAGAACTACATGTACGCCTTTGCCTTGTTGACCATGTTAAGTTGTTGGGGATATTATAAAATCTGAAAACTAAAAATAATTTCCTCAGCTTATGGCTGCATGTTTAATTCTTCTCAGTACCAAAGAGCTCATCAATCTGTTGGCTTCTCAACTCTACATTTTTCAACAGAACAGAAAACATACTTTCATAATAATAAATCGCAGCTATTCTTGGAATTCTCAGTTGGCCCAAGATCTCTGTTATGAAGCATAACCACATTCTCCACCCTATCTGGGCATCCTTATCTCATAAGCCAAAAATATCCTTCCCTCAGGACACTGATAATGGAGACAAGTGAGGGACCAGTTGCTCCTTGTCCCGTGCCTGGGAAGCAAGGGAATGAAAATAGCTCTCATCTATTAAGTGCCAACCATTTCACTTAATCCTCCCCAAAACCTACAATAAATATCCAGTTTTTCCCATTGTGTAGATGAGAAGACAAGGACTCAAATAAGATTAAATAATCTACTATAATCACTCAGTGGGAAGGTAGAACAGCTGGGATTGATTTCTATGTTTCCCTTTCTCCAAAGCCCAAACTCTGCTTTCTATTTCCTCCAGCTTCTCTGGTTTAGTATTCAAGTTATGGAGTTAAATATAAATGATTCCATTGTTTTGTTGTTGTATTTTTTTTTTTTTTAGGGCCAGTGCTGTATGTAAGAATACCATGTAGAATATTGAGCTAACACATTACTACATGTGATATTCTTATCAAATCACTTAAACACTCTGTGTCTCATTTTCCTTTCAGTGAAATAAGAATACTTCTGTGTTTAACAGGGTAAAAGCAGCAGAAAAAAAAAACAATATGGGAAAACACATCGTGTATATGTTTTTAAAAGTTCTGGCTTATGCAGTTCATCTAAAAAAACAACAACAAAAAAAACCAAACCCAGTTCCGTTGAGTTGATTCCGACTCCTGGCAACCCTATAGGACAGGGTAGAACTGACCCATAGAGTTTCCAAGGAGCGCCTGGCAGATTCGAACCGCCAACCTTTTGGTTATCAGCTGTAGCACTTAACCACTATGCCACTAGGGTTTCCTAGCACCCTAAAAAGTATAAAGATCATGGAGTCAATTTAACAGTCTTATTAAGTATGGATTCATTGGCATTCTTTGTTAAAAGTCTCAGGGACAACTGTTTTTATGGAGTCTGTGGCTCCTTCAGCAGATGCTACTTTGCTTCAAGATTACCATTCTCTGGTTCCTGAACCCAGCTCAACCAAATCCACTGCCTTTGAGTTGATCCCAACTCATAGTAACCCTGTAGGACAGACTAGAACTGCCCCATAGGGTTTCCAAGGCTGTAAATCTTTACAGGCGCAGACAGCCATATCTTTCTCCCCCGAGTGGCTGGTGGGTTCGAACTGCCGAAATTTCAGTCAGTAGCTAAGCGCTTAACCACTGTACTACCAGGGCTTCGCCTGGTTACCGAAGTGCCCATTAATTAATTAATTACGTCTCGAATGCCTTGAATGGAAAGCCAGAAGATGTGGCTTCTTAGATGCCACTACTGTGTCGGCAACGTGAGTAAGAGTGGTTTGTGCTAAGCACTTACTGTTGTTCACTCTGAGTTTCTTGTACGTGAGCAGCACATACCTAATCCCTGGCTCTTGTTATCACCAAGACCTGTGTTCAGCTCATCCCATTAAAGAAAGTGCCCAATATCTACATCTTTACGACAGCATGAGGAATAGGGAATCGTTTGGTTCACGCTTCTCAGTCTCTATGAAGATCTGCTATAGAAACATTATTTTTTCTACAGCAGACAAGGGAAGTCCAGTTTCTTTGGGGGCAGGGAGCCTGTTGTAATGTCTTCACCACCTTACTTCACTGTTGTCAATATGATAAGACTGCTGAGAAAATGTAACGCTTACCTCTGCTCTTTGAGGATGAATCTCCCCCTTCTTCTCTGCTGAGTCTTAGGAGAGTAGAACGTGGCATTAAAAGCTTGTATTTCACTGTGTACACTGTAATTCTGTGTCTCTAAACAGTTCACTCATTTTGTAGATTAAAAACCTGTTTCTTTATCCTCCACATAAACCATGTTGTTAGCCTTTAATAAGATTAATATAGCTCCATGGGGGTCAAATGGCTTAAATCTGTGTCATAGACAAATGACACTCTTAGGCCTGAGGGACTCCAAAAATCAAAACTTCGTTATATTGGAAATGGAAACAACTACTTATTTCCTACTGGCAGTGAGATGAAAGTCAACTTTGCTTATTAATTTTTATTTGGGGTGCTTTTTTTGTGCTTCCTCACTTTTTTTTTTTCCTACTACATTCATTCTCCTTTTAGAGAATGTAGATCCTCAGAAGTTGGAGAAGTTCAGGAGACCTTTTCTTTCTCCTCTTTTATAAAAGACATCTTCAATAATGCCCAACCTTCCAAAAGTTATATCCATCTTTAACAACATCCCAGCAAAAAAAAAGAAAAAAAATCCACAACCCAATATTATTTGTCACTGTAAGGATGGAGTAAATTTAAGACATGAGGGTTGTTTAAAATACACCTGACTTTGTGATATCTGCTTACAATTTGTCACAATAGCCCTTGGAACTAGATGAAATGCAAAAAACAAACACCCCAAAAATAATATGAAATAATGTAGAATAACCTTCCTTATCCAAATCTAGCATTAAAGAATGAAAGTAAGATTTACAGTAGAGAAACAGAATAGAAGAATGAAGTAAATATAATCAGTTCCAGAAGGTTCTTTTCTAAAAGCAAGAGATGAATAAAATCTCTTTCCAGGGTCTTTAATAATTTAAATTCTATCAAGCACATATTTCCCCCATAACAGGTTCACACAATTTTCACGATGCTGTAAGCTGTTACTTTCTTTGGCTTTGGCTTTTCTGCACTCCCTGAGGATGTTCTGTGATGATTATTTCTTTCTGTCTTTATTTTGTTTCTTTCTATTTTTTCTCAACCCCCTCCTGTTCCCCGAGGAAGTATGCAGCCATAATGCTGAAGCGCTGCTAAATGCAATAAGGCAAAAATCATCACTGCTTGATGGCACCAGAGTGCCAGCGCTTTGGATAAAGAATTATCTGCTAACACAGCGTGAACCAGCCAAAAGGAAAAAGAAAAAACAATCTATAAACTTATGGTATATTTATTTATTTTTTTATGATTTTAAAAACCTTTATTTAAAAGAGATAAAATGGGAATCAGTGGATGTATATATTTGAAGGCAGGCATCTCACAGGCAGTTTGGGCCAGTCTTAGTTCTGTGTGCTGGTTTCAGGCAATGAATTTTCAGACCTGGGAGAAAATCTACACTGTCCACCAGCTTAACCCTGAAATTGAAGGTCTCCTCTTTGTCTCATCCTTTGTAACCAAAGGCTGTGACTTAAAAATAAAGTTTCTCTAAGTAGGAAATTTAAAAGAAATTCAGTGAAACCCAGGTTCTGGTTTTAGAGTATAAGGAAGAAAAAAATGACTCATCTCAAAGTCTCTGTAAGATAGTTTACCTAAAAGTGACTTTTCTTTGTGAGCTGTACCCATTATCTAGGACTATTCTTCTTACTGTACCTATTCACTCTTTGTTGTTGTGTTTTTAGCTGCCATCAAGTCAGCCCCTGACTCATGGTGACCCCAGGAACGTGCAACCAAAAGCTGCTCGTTCTGCATCATTCCCATGATCAGTTTCATATCAGACCATTTTGATCCATAGAGTTTTCATTGATTGGTTTTTTGAAGTAGATTGCTAGGCCTTTCTTCTGAGGTGTCTGGTTAGATTAGAAGCCTAGGTGATGCAAGCAGTTCACGATTGGCTGCTAACCTAAAGGTTGAGAGTTGGAACCTGCACAGCCTCTCTGGGGAACCCCAGCACAGTGATCTGCTTCCATGAAGATTACAGCCTTGAAAACTCCAAGGAGCAAGTTCTGTTCTGTAACATGTAGGGTTGCCACAGGTTGGACTCACCCGACAGGAACTAGCTAGGTAAACTTGAGTTGCCAACCTTTCTGTTAGCAGTCAAGTACATTGACTGTTTGCACCACCTAGGGACTCCTGAAAAAGCCCCTAAAGGGAGAAAATAACAAGTGTTTTCTTAGTAATTTACTCTCTTGTACAGGAAAGGGTCTTATTCTAGGAGTTATTCTTTCAGACACAAATAGCATTGTATTTTTGGAGAAGCAGCTTCATGTCCAGCTTGTAGTGGGCAGTGTGTGTTCCATGGAGGTGGCCCAGGAGTAGTTGGATTCCACCGGGAGTCCATGAAAAGTCAACCTTGCCTTCTCCTTAATGCACACACACAGGTTCCTTCCTCCTCCTCAGGTTGTTCTCAAACCCCACCAGCAACTCTGTGCACAGGCAGTCTTGAGGTACAATGGAGGAAGAGTGCCTAGCAGCTGCTGGTTCTAAACTTCCTCAAGCAGCTGAGTGTGAGCAGCTTTGCAGCAGCATGCGGAGGTCTCTTCTTAGGACATTTTATTGTGGCAGCACCTGGGAACTTATCAGTTTGAAAGGTGGGGCATAGCCATCACAGCTCAGGGGGCAAATGGGTCTTTGTTTTCCCCTCCTCCTTTCTCCAGTGTAAAAGCTCAAAGGAAATGCAATTTGCCTGATTTATCATAATAGAGAAAACATCTTTTGTTTCAAAACCACTAATGTTAGTAATTCCTTAAACAAGTCACCTACTTGACATCCTTGCCTTTATAAGTATAGTATGCTTGTTTCCGCAGGTCCACTACATGATGGAGTCTTCTGATTTCAATGGAGTAATAACAATAGAACAGCAAGAGTAATAAAACTTATTCTGGGTTAGACTCATTTTCTAAGACAGTGTTCTGGTTTAAGCATCCAGTAAATACAGGGTTCTGTCTGTGATGAGGACACCAGGGACCATTTTTCATTGAGACACTTGAGAATGTCTTTCATGATATAAGCAACCAAACTGGAGTGTCTGTCATGACATAAATGACCAATTATTCTCTAAATTTCTTTTAGTTCTCTTTAATGTAATTTATTATTCATGTAGTTATTAACTCAGTCTTCATTCTCTTTGTGTTTTCAGGTTATTTTTGATCATGCGGATAATGGGTTACTTAGGACTACACGTAATTCTATATGAGAGTATTTTCTTTTTTCGTAGTAAACTTTACCTTTCAAACTTTAACTCATCCACATAATGCAGCGTTGAGTAAGTCTGTTTTCCTTTCCCTTTATGACTTTATTGGCATAAATTATATCCTTTTTAAGCTGCATACATGTAGCTTATAATGAATACAGTTTATCCTCATACAGAGGTAAACTCATCTCTTGGCCATTTTGACTGATTCTCTGTAACTTCACTGTAGAATTGGGGAATGTGATAAATCCATGACCCCTTTCCTCTAATGTCCCAACTGGGAAAAAAAGAAAATGCTGAAAACTTGGTAGAACTCTGGCATAGTTTATGAATTAGGACATGCTTTTTTTTTTTTTTTTAATTTAAAAGTAAAACAGTTATCTTTGGTTATCAACAGTGGGAAAATCAATATTTAAAATCTATTTGGAAAAGAGGAATAGAAAGTACTTTTTGAGCGTTTTAATAAAATTCAATTTATACTAACACTTTAAGAAAATCAAAACGTAACATATTTCCACTTCCAACTAAATGTGTGTCCCTAAACATTACACACATGTTGGGGCTATGTTTTCTAGTTGCCTACTAGCCCAGTTATCAGATAGCATAAGGAGAATCACATGCAAATTTCCAAATTTTAAAATGATGTAGAATTGTACAGGGTTGATAAATGCATATCTCATGTTTATTTATATTTTTAGAATGAACGAAAAGTCTATGTTGGCTCAATCTGCTATAATTTATATACACCCTTAGCAATAAATAGTTCTTCCTGTAATTTCACACACTAGAAATCTGATTAGTATTTTTGAGGCAGGGCTTGTGAATCATTCCACATCAGGGCTTGTGTTTTTAGATTTCCACTTAGGCAGTTTTTGGTGCTTCCTGGGTATTCACATTACCGAACTTTTCTTTGATTCAGCTTTTCTTCACAGATCAACCTCCCCTTCTTCCCCGCCAAAAAAAATTGCCCTCGAGTCGATTCTGACTCATAGCAACCCTATTGAGATTTCCTCCCAGAGTACAGGATAATTCAATAATTCATTTTTCTTTCATTCAATCATTTATTGATCACATATTAAGCTCCAAGCATTGTCTCAGGCAGTAGGAGAAATAATTAAGGGTAAGCCATAGTCAGTGTTGTGGCTAAGATTTCAGGCTTTAAATAGGCAAAAAAAATTCCAGATTCACACCCAGCCTATATTAACTGGCTGGAGAAGCTTGAGTAAGTCATATCACCTAAGTCTCTTTTATAAATAAAATAATAATAACTCACAGGTTTGTTCTGAACAGGGGTATAGATAAGAAGTCTGAGAACAAGTGTCCAAAGGGCTTGAAGGAGCATTAGAAGTACAGAAGGACCACAAAAATTAGGAAAAGAGTAAGCGCCAAGAAAGATGATTCCCCTTGTGAATTGCTGTAGACAGGTTCAGCAGAGGTTTCCCCTGGATGCAGCAATGATGAAACCTTGGGTGACGCTGAGAATGGTCGTTTCATTGACGCACTAGGGACCTTAGACAGAGGTAAGAATATGAAATCAGAAAGCACCGACATTTCTTAAAAGAACTTTGCTGATAAAGAGGATGGAGATCATATTTTCTGTTAGTTAATCCAATAAATCCCTAGTTATTTTCTTTTTTTTTTTTTTGGTCAAATTACCTCTGCATGATGCAACAATTTGCCAATTTACTTTAAACCTCCATCTGGTCCATTTTTTAAAAAGGAATTCAAATCTCACCTCCTCTGAGAAGTATTTCATGATCAGGTCAGCATGAAGTAGCCAAGGCAACTCTATCAGGATCTATGGAAATGGAGTTACAGTTGATTAAAAATGTTAGTAATTCAATCAAGGACATAAAACGTATTTTTTGTCTTTTTAAATACTTTTTCGTTTTGGTTGATAGTTTGCTTTGGTCAGTAATTATGCTTACGTGACACCAAAATGAGGTAATAATAAACCATGCAAATTAATTCCATGCATTACCAGGAAGGACCGGGATTAAGGGAAATATATGACAAGTGGCAGCACAAGGCAATACAGAGAATGAAGTGCTCTACCAAACCAAACCAAGCAGACACTCTACAGTGGTTTGTTCTTTACTTAATTGACAGATGCACAGAAATTTTGCATCTACTTGCCTATCTGGAGCTTCTCTGACCATATATATAGTCTTTGTATCTTGATCATTCATATACTTGGGTTGATGTTGTTATCATGTCTTTTCATTTAATATTTCTAAATGGTATGTCTAGACTGGACTTATATCTTGAGCTCCAGAATGCTGTTTTCAATGATTAAGTGACTGTTTTCATCTGGGTATACTAAAAAAAAAAAGAAAAAACAACAACATAAACTTCATTTATTTTCTCTTTTCCACCCTGCCTACACACCTGACAAAGTTGTTCTAATATTTGCCATAATGAGTAATGGAAATAATATTTCCCCAGTCACATAGGCCAGATGTTCCCTAATCATCCTCAACTGTTTCCTTTCATTTATCTTTACATACAGTTTTTTACTCTTATAGCTAGCTTTATTTATTTTTTTTTTACCATCCCTAAAACTACTATCTTAATTAAAAAAAAAAGAAAAGCCCATTGCCTTAGAGTCAATTCTGACTCATACTGACCCTATGGGACAGAGTAGGACTGCCCCGTAGAGTTTGCAAAGCAACGACTGATGGACTTGAACTGCCGACCTTTTAGTAAGCAGCCTAGATCTTTAACCACTATGCCACCAGCTTCTCAATTTCTTGACTTCAGTTTCTACGGACATTCAATCCAACTATCATTTACAAAGTGCATGCATAATATCCTCACTACTAGAGACCAGATAAAGTCTAAACTAAGTTTTAAGAACTTCAAGATGTGGCTCATATGCCTTTCTGGCTTATCCTTCTCCATTCTCTTTCCCTAATTTTCCTCTATCCTTTCACACTAAGATTATATTCCAACGATAACTGCTATCAATTTTCCAAACATATCGTAGTGTTTCAGGCCTCTGAACTGTTGTTGTTTGTTCCCTTCCCTCCTAGCTAACTTGTATGTAAGCTATTTTAAAGGTGAAGCCCAAGCATTTTCTCTACTCTAAACTCTTATTTTTATCTTAGCTCTAGAGAATTTTGTTCTGTATTTCAGTTATTTTGCATGTGTCTCATTTTTAGTACTTATATCCTATTGCATCTATGTTTTAAAGTGTCCCCTCGCCCCCAGGAGACTAAATGACATTGAAGGAAAGGTAGACTACATATATTACCATTTTATTCACAAAGTTTAGCACAGTGAGGCATCAGAAATGATTGTTGAACGACCAAATAAAGAAATGCATTGGAAAATATGAACAGGCAGTAAATGGCACCATTTCCAAATAAAGAGGAAAAGTTTTGAGAAATTCTAGAACAAAGCATAAAATATTTTTAAGAGTGAGTAAATAGCCCAAGTCATCTCAAGTACAGATTCTATTTAGTTCTATAGGGTAAAATACCCCCATTAGTTACCAGATTGGAAACATAATATGTTCACATTTTATTTCCAGAATCACTAAGGAAAGATCCTTCATTTTTCTTGATGATCTAAATGACTCTCGATGCCATCAAGCCAATTCTACCTCATAGTAATACTATAGGACAGAATAGAACTGCCCCCATGGGGTTTTCAAGGCTGTAATTGTTAAGGAAGCTGACTGCCACATCTTTCTCCCACAGAGTGACTGGTGGGTTTGAACTGCCAACCTTTCAGTTAGCAGCCAAGTGCTTAAGCACTGCACCACCAGAGCTCCTCCAAATAACACCAGGGATATTTTTTTCAGTTCTATTGTATATAATGACATAATACCATCCTGGCTCCATATAATGACCACCACCATGCATCCCACCTGTGTAAGCTCTATTGAAAAGAATAAATGAATAACTCTTTTTGAGTGTGACTTGAAGGTATCTTAGAGGCCAATTTAGTCTGGAGCATTGATGAGTCAATCAGCTGAGCTATAAGACAGCTGCAAGTCTAGATCATGCACAAAACGCTCAATTTGTTGGCCATGTGTAGACATAGGCTTCATGATGAATAAGCAAGATTAAACCAAGTCTTTTCATATATGGCGAGTGCACATGCATGTTGATGAGCTATAAGAACCATCCACTGCTGACTCAGGGGAGTAGAAAAGGAAGCCTCCAAAAATCTATTCTGTACAAAAAGAAAGCAAAGAAACTTCCACTAAGTTTCATTTGCTTCACGATTTAATTTATTCATACCTGTTAAGGACACAAAAGCCATTCAGTCTATTGACTTCTGCAATCAGTAAATTTATTACTGAAGATTTGTACATGGAAAATGTGGTCAATGGACAAAATTCACTATGCAGAAGGTTAACTGGACACATTAATGGCTGATTCTCTAAAGCATGAAGGATCATTTTAGGGCTAGCATTACTATTTGTAGTTAAATAGCCAGGTAAATGTTAAAAGGGCAAACAAATTTCATTCCCCTCGGCATTAGCTAATGGCCAGAGAGATCAGGAAGTCAGCTGGCATTGCCTACTCATCTGTCCCAAGCTCTTTGACTCCTATTCTGGGGAAAGAAGGTTATTTCTTGATGCCCTCTAGCAGTCTTTGATCTAGGTGGCCTTTGTCCTTAACTGGCCCAATGAATGCCAGGCATGCTGTGAACAGCTGTGCTCCAGCTGTGCCATGGCCTGGAGGAAAATCTCTTCTGCAGAGTCTAGGCAGAATTTTAAAATGTGGGAAGTAAGTCTTTGATGTCCTATTAACCTTAATTCTGCCTTTATTTTTCCCTCTTCCTGTCAGACACCCTGGAATTTTATGGTGCCCCCCAATGACTATGTCACTTCTCCATAAAGCTTCATCTAAAACTGTCCTCTCAAAGTCGCACCACAAGCATGTGATCCTTCTTTGCATCTCACCAACAAAACTTCCCTATCCTTTGGGCTTTGCCTATGGAGTTTTCTGTCAGTATGAATTAATCTGACAAAACATATCAGATGAGTGTGTTCAGGAAGATTTCTGATGATCTTAATCTGAAGAAGAAATATTTGTGGACATGTTTGGTGGCATGGCAGGGTATGTATGAATAAATGTATTTTGGTAAAGGGGACTTTTGGAGGCTGCGAATCATGCCAGTTTTATGACTGTAGCAATCTGGCTCTGAAATCTGCCATTACAACAAAACAAAACAAAACTTCATAACATAATTTTTCTAACATATCTCAATTATTTCCTTTTCTGGAAAGTGCTTCCTGGATACTTCAGCTCATACTGATCCTGTTCTAGAGATTGTGAGAAGTAAAAGCTAAATCATATATCCCTCATATGTGGGACAGGACCTCATGTTTCATTGAAACTGAGGGTTTACGGCATGGTTTCTCATTTACAATGTTTACCACTAACTTTCGGCGCTCAGAATATTTTTTGTATACAAATCTTCATAACTTTGCTGTTGTTGTTAGGTGCCATCAAGCTGGTTCTGACTCATAGTGACCCTATGTACAATAGAATGGAACACTGCGTGGTCCTGTGCCATCTTCACAATCATTGCTATGCTTGAGCACATTGTTGCAACCACTGTGTCAGTTCATCTTCTTGAGAGTCTTCCTCTTTTTCAATGGCCCTCTACTTTACCAAGCATGATGTCCTTCTCCAGAGTCTTATCTGCCTGACAACATGTCCAAAGTATATGAGAGGTAGTCTTGCCATCCTTGCTTTTAAGGAACATTGTGGTTGTACTTCTTCCAAGACAGATTTATTTGTTCTTTTGCCAGTTCCTGGTATATTCAATATTCTTCACCAACACCACAATTTAAAGGCATCAATTCTTCTTCAGTCTTCCTCATTTATCTCCCAGCTTTCACATGCGTAGAAGGCAATTGAAAATACCATGGCTTGGATCAGGCGCACCTTAGTCTTCAAGGTGACATCTTTGCTTTTCAATACTTTAAAGAGGTCTTTTGCAGCAGATTTGCCCAATGCAATGTGTCTTGATTTCTTGACTGCTGTTCCCATGGGCATTGATTGTGAATCCAAGTAAAATGAAATTCTTGACAACCTCAATCTTTTCTCATTTGTCATAATGTTGATTATTGGCCCAGTTGTGAGGATTTTTATTTTCTTTATGTTAATGTGTAATCCATACTGAAGGTTGTCATCTTTGATCTTCATCAGTAAGTGCTTCAAGTCCTCTTCATTTTCAGCAAGCAAGGTTGTGTCTTCCACATATCACAGATTGTTAATAAGTCTTCTGCCAATCCTGATGCCCCATTCTTCTTCATATAGTCCACCTTCCTGAATCATTTGTTCAGCATACGGATTGAATAAGTATGGTGAAAGGATACAACACCAAAACACACCTTCTTGACTTTAAACCACACAGTATCCCCTTCTTCTGTTCGATCTATGCCTCCTGATCTATGTACATGTCCTTCATGAGCACAACTAAGTGTTCTGGAATTCCCATTCTTCTCAGTATTATCCATAATTTGTTATGATCCACACAGTCGAATGCCTCTGCATAGTCAATAAAACACAAATAAACATCTTTCTGGTATTCTCTGCTTTCAGCCAGGATCCATGTGACATCAGCAATGTTATCCCTGGTTCCACGTCCTCTTCTGAATCTGGCTTCAATTTCTGGCTGTTCCCTGTCAATATACTGCTGCAGCTGCTTTGGAATGATCTTCAGCAAAATTTTGCTTCCATGTGATATTAATGATATTGTTTGATAATTTCTGCATTCCATTGGATCACCTTTCTTGGGAACAGACATAAATACAGATCTCTTCCAGTTGGTTGGCCAGGCAGCTATCTTCCAAATTTCTTGGCATAGATGACTGAGCACTTCCAGCACTGCATCCCTTTATTGAAACATCTTGATTGGTATTCCATCAATTCCTGGAGCCTTGTTTTTTGCCAATGCCTTCAGTGCAGCTTGGAATTCTTCCTTCAGTATTATCAGTTCCTGTTTATATGCTACCTCCTGAAATGGTTGACCATCTACCAATTCTTTTTGGTACAGTGACTGTGTATTCCTTCCATCTTTTTTTAATGTTTCCTGT